>NC_063332.1:108866263-109016792 GCF_021869965.1 Rhincodon typus
GGTTACAGGGATAGGGTAGCGGGATGTGGGTGGGTTAGCCATGGGAATTGCAGGGTTACAGGGATAGGGTAGCGGGATGTGGGTGGGTTGGATGCTCTTTGAAGGGTTGATGTGGACTGGATTGGCTGAGTGGCCTGCTTCCACACTGTAGGGATTCTATAATTCTATCTCAGGTACACTGCCTTCTGTAGGAGTTCTGCTTTCCCTGCAGACAAGGCAAGCAACAATAAAGTTCTTCCACTAATAACATTTAATCATCGTTGCTGAGATGTGCAGAGTCTAAATGAGGAAGCGTAGAGCACAAAATAAAAATTAAATTTAAATGACATATAGAAAGACAAATGGAATGAAGGGAAAGAGATCAAAGGGAGAGGCAGAAAAGTTAGAAGAATTTTGATATTTATTTAGAACATATTTCCAACATTAATAATCATTGTAAGTTTTGTTTAGCTCTGAATGCATTAGCTCTATTTTTTCGGCTGTTTTTAATATGGATTTAGTGGACAGGTACAATAGATTGATGCCTTTGCAGTTGTTATAGTGCCAAGACAATTGGAGAAGTCTAGAACTGCAGAGTAACAGTAGGTAGAACTTTCATTGTGGTGGCAGGAAGGAGAATCTGTGTATATTTTTGGAAACCACTCTTTGGTGGGAAACTAATTAAAATTAAGATTTTCCCAGAGTTTGGCCTCTTAACTGACATGGAAATGAGCTTGCTATCCACTTAGTGGGGCGTGAACAGAAGCAGGTCGGATGACGTTTAGGATTAATTCATATGAGGCTACCAATTGTCTTGAGGGAGAAATCAGATTGGGCTAAAACACTGCAGCAGAGGGAAGTGAGCTGTCACGGGAGAGCGAGAATATGCCTTGTTCTCTTCCTAGCATCTGTCTAAGCACTTTGAAGGTTGGAGTGAAGATCAAAGGGTTTGGTGGAGGATGAAGAAATTATTGCAGCTGCCAGCGACATATGGAGGTCACTATTCCCATGGATGCAGATCAGTTAGAAATTGAGGGGATGATGGCCTTGATAGCCACATGGGTATATTTGATGGTTCCCTACACCTAGGTGAATGTAGAAATGGAAAGGAAACTCAATGGTGTCTGTTCCTGCAAGGTGGTGCCTGTAGTTAAATGATGTACATCAGTAACCAAGGCAATGCCATGTGAGCGGCCATTTTGATCTACCACTAGGGCCTGCAGCCGATACTTGGAAAGAGGCAGCATGAAGAAGGCCACGGTGACTTTGACAATTACTGGCAGACCATGGATGGCAGTGCTGCGCGTCGTGAGATCTTCAGTGATGAAATTATTGATGCCTGTGACCGTTTGCTGGGTGTGCCACTGTTTGTTCAGGCACTGGATCTCTGTCATCTCCAACTCTCTTGGGTGTAGATCCAGTGTTGAGGATTCAGCCTCTTTACTTTCTGTGGACAGTGTTGCTCCTCATCACTACGGGACCCTATATCAATACCGTATTTCCCATTTTTAATTACAGCCTTTCTTCTGGCCTGTCCACTTGTCTTTGGAAACCTGGCTCCTTGCTTTTCTGCTCACATGCTGCCAGAAGAATACAGACTTTCTTCACAGCCTGAGCACTGGATGCCTATCTGCAAAGAATCACCTCCTTAGCACCTGCCCAATCCGCTTCGCTCCATTGACCTTCTTATGGGACAGGGTTGCTGCTCTGCTGCTACCATCATTAACCAACTCCCTTCTCCTGCTCCCACCATGAAAATTTAAACTGCAAACCTCAATGCTCTTTTAACAAACTTTTAAACAGATTTAATTGACTTCACTTGGGAAAAGAGTGGGTTTTCTGTCCTCTCTTCTCTAATTATTTCCATTGTTGGGAACCCACCTTGACATTGAGATGCACTTCACGCTGGTATTTTAGGGATCCCTTTTCCACTTCCATTTCTAATAAAAATGCCCCGAGTATCTCCCAAACCAACCTCTGGATTTTCACATTTTACTGTGCATATGTATACTCCAGGTAAAGGAGTTAGCTTTCCTCAATTATACTAAAAGTGCTGAAATCATCATTGCTATTCTCATTACAACTTCTGCACCATTACATATCTGAATTCCCTGAAATTGCATGGTAATACTGGGTGGGTAGAAATACTATTCAGTGTTTATTTTGTTGACCCTATAAAACAGCAAATACCAGGTATTGGTTAATTCCCTCTGACCTGTTACATTTCTTAATCTAAACTTTTGATTGTATATTCTTTCCTCTTTTATCTCAGGATTATTGTAATTGTTTGTTTAAATGGTTTTATTATTAACCATACAAAAAATGATGTTTTTTATTTGCTCTGTCTTTAAGTGTTAAATCAAATCATCAGTCACTTAACATTGGAGAATTATTTTAGCTTTTCCCCCAAAGTCTAAAAAATATTGCAGTTGAAACTCAGAAATTCCCTGGGAACATTTCATAGTCCACCAACAGAAACTTGACCAGAAATGTGTCAGGAACCCCATGTTGTGCCATTTATACAATGCAACAACTGCAGAAATTCCTGACCAAGGTTGTTCTTGTACAGCTGAGATGCAAAGTGTATGGACATAATCTTATTCTATTCACACTATTTGTAAAATTTTAATTTTTTTTCTGTCAAGATAGTTTTAAAGGTAATATATGATTATAATTGGTAGGCCCTATCTCTGCAACTTTTCTTTTTTGCAGTGCTGTCAACCTCACAAGCAAGAGAGAGTTAAGCTACTAAATTTGTCACTCCATCCCATGTCCAAAAGTACTTCATTGTAGAGAGTACAGTTATTTCTAATGCTCTCTGGACATGGTGGACTGATTTGATTAATGCTTATATTGTTAAGCACTGAAGAACAATCCACACTAATACATTTCTCAATCTTTCAGGCAACTTATCAGATCTTAACCATGTATGAGCTGTACTGTATTTGAAATTATTTGCTGTGACAATGCTCCTCAAGTAGTGGACAGGAGCAATTGTTCAGTAGTTGAGGATGATTTTGCATACACGCGTACTTCCATAAATCAAATTGGATCAGACATCAGTAAAGCTTTGAGATGTTTCTCTTTATTAACAACAAAAACAATTACGAGCATTCATATATAGTGCCTCCAAAATAGGAGAACATTGCAAGTTGATTTACAGTGGGGTTATCAAACAACATTTGACACAAAGATATTTGGACAGTTGTCAAAGAGATGAGTTTTCAAGGGCTGTTCTGAAGGAGGAGAGAGATGTAGAGAGACAGCCTTATGCAGGAATTCCAGAGCCAAGAGGCTAGGAACTGAAGGCATGGACACAAGTGGTGGAAAGAGTAAGAGGCGGAACTGGAGGTACACAAGATCTCAAAGGATCATATAGTAGTGACAGGTGACAGAAACAGGGAAGAGTAACACCTTGCAAAGATTTAACAAGAGAAAACGGCACCTTAAAATCAAGTTATTGTTGGACTGGAGGCTGTTGTTGATCAACAAGCTCAAGGTGATGGAGGACAGGACTTGATGCAAATTAAAAGAGCAGAGAGTTTGGTCATGTTTAAGTTTATGGAGAATGCTAAATAGGAGGCTGTCGAAGAAAGCATTAATAAAATCAAGTTGGGAGGTAGCAGAAATGTGTCTGGGGTTTCAGGAGCAAATGAGCTGAGGCAAGGCCGGATACAAGCAATGTTACAGATTGGAAGTACAGGGTCTTGGTGATGGCACAGTTAGGTAGTAAGAAGCTAATCTTGAGTACTATTGGACTCCAAAGATGCAAACAGTTTGATTCAGTTTCAATGACCACCAAGAGGGATAGAATTGGTAGGTAGAGAATGGAATATTGATAGGCACCAATTTCTGATTTTTAATTAGAAGTAGTTTATTTGGAATGGTATGCTGGATAATCATTCAGATAAATCGGAGATGGTGGGGGTGGCGTCACATGGTGGTTCAGGAACATTTAGTTGTTACACTTGGTCAGCTTTATCAGTGCATTATATTGTTAAGTTTTCACTTGCTGTTTATCATGACACAAGGCCTGCACATACATTTCATGCTGCTGTGTGTGGCTATTACACAATCATACATCTCATCGAGAACATTCATCCACAACTGATATAGTGGAGCTAGGTGTGGTCACCATATATGCAGAACCCTGTGCTGAGCTTTTGAATTGTATCATTGAGGTGCAGAGTGTAGATGAGAAATAGCAAGGAATACTGGATCAATCCTCCAGTGATATTACATGTAATGGTGCAGGGGCTGGCCCAGAAGCCATAGCCTCTGGCCAAGACAAGAAGCTGTGAGGGCAGTCCCACCCAGCGGGGGTACCTGTGGAGAAGTGTTGGAGGAAGATGGTGTTAACCATTTCAAGGCAGCAGATGATTCAAAAGTCATTTTATAAATACGTGTTGCTCCGATAGTACTCAGAAAGCCAGCAGTTCACAAAGCATTGCTTGCTACGTGGACAAAATTCAATTTGCAAATCACAACATTTTAACAGTTCAGTGAACCCTCTGTAATTTGAAGTCATGAGAAAGAAAATCTGAGAAAGAGAATAAAACAGATGACTACAGTTATCCTTTTTGTATCCTTGCTCAATACAAACTTCATCCCATGCAAATTCAAAATGAACACTGACAGCAGAGAAAAAGGTCCTGCAGCCCATTGATTCTGCATTGTAGTCAATAAAAAAACACCCAATTATGCTAATCCCATTTTCCAGCATTTGATCCATAGCCTTGGTTGCTTTGGAATTGCAAGTACACATCAGAAGAATTTTTTTTAATGTTTGAGGGTTTCTGCCTCTACCATCCTTATAGTTCCAGAATTCCCACCATCTCCTGGGTGGACGAATGTTTTCTCACATCCTGTCTAAACCTCTTGCCCCTTACCTTAAATCTATGCTCCCTAGTCTTTGGCAGTACAAGGGAATTTTTTTTCCAATTTAAGCCCATCAATTTTAAGCATCTCAATCATATCCTCCCTCAGTCTCTACTCCTCCTTCCCCATGACAGGTGATGAAATTTACCTTTTCACCATTGCCCTGTTTCTATGCTGTACGACTCTATCCAACCTCTATTCATAACTAAAACTCTCCAAACCAGACAACATCCTGGTAAATCTCCTCTGAACACTGTCCAATGAATCACATTTCTTCAATCATATGGATTCTAGGATTGCACATAATACTCTAGCTGTTGCCTAACCAAGTTTTACACAAATTCCAGAATAACCTCCCTGATCTTAAAGTCTGTGCGTTGACTAATAAAGACTGGTATCCATTAAGCCTGAAGTGGTTAAGCCTTCTTAACCACTTTAAGTATCTATCCTGTTACTTTAAGGGACCAATGGACATGGCAACAATGCCCCTCTGGTGCTCAGTGCTTCCCAGGATCCTACTGTTCATCGTGTATTCCTGTGCCTTGTTTATGCTGCCCAAGTGTATCACCTCACACTTATCCAGAATGAATCCCGTTTGCCATGGATCAGCTCATCTGATCACCACATCTCCATCTTCCTGGAATGTAAGGCTATTTACCACCCCATCAATTATCATATCATCCACAAACTGACTGATCAACCCTTCCACATTAAAGTCTAAGTCATTTATACATACCACAAACAGCAAAGGCCCCAATGCTGATTCCTGTGGGATCCCATTGCACACAGGTTTTCAATCTCAAAACACCCCTTGACCATTGCCTTCTGCTTCCTGCCACTCAGCTAATTCTGGATTAGCCAAATTTCCTTGGATCCCACAGGCTTTTACCTTCGCTGTCAGTCTCGGGTTCGGAACCTTACCAAGACCTTTGAAGTCCAAGTTGACTGCATCAAATACGTTGCTGTTTTCTTAGCTTTAGCTGCATTTGTTTTCTGTCTGTGTCAAGAGGTTATTTAGTTCATTTCCTTCCTATATTTAGCCGTCTCTCGGTCATGGTTTCTATGACTTGGCTCACTCCCCAGTACTTTGACCAAGTAGCTATTATTCAAAAAATAAGTAGTAGCATTAAGTTTATTCAAACATAAAAGGGACCGCATTACAGTCCAATTTGGTCTTATTTGTTATGATTTAAATTTACAGCGAGATTGGTTTTTGGCAATCAGTGGATATTCTCAGCCACAATCCAAGAGTGTTGAAGTCTGTTAGGTACCCATGACAAAGCAGATGACTCAGCACAGAGTGACAATGGAATCTGGTCATTCTGGATCTTAGATTTTGGCTGAAAAATCAGGATGGAATATCAGGGTGTCAGTGACGAGGGGGCAGTAAGGACTGCAGATGCTGGAAGCCAGATAAACATGGAGCTGGACAAACACAACAGGTCAGACAGTATCCAAGGAGCAGGAAAGTCAACATTTTGGGCCAAAACCATTTATCAGGACTGGGGAAGGGGAGGGGAGCCCATAAATAAATAGAGGGAAGGTGTGGGGCTGGGGAAAGGTAGGTGGGATGGTGATAGGTGGATGCAGGTAAGGGGTTATAGTGATTGGTCAGTGAGAAGGGTCGAGCTGATAGGTGAGTAGGGAGATAGACAGGTTAGGTTAGATCAGGTCAGGTCAGGTCAGGTCAGGGAGGCAGGACATGAGGTAAGGCTGGGGGTGGCGGGATTTTGAAGCTGGTGAAGTCAATATTCAGGCCCTTGGGCTTAGGCTCCCAAGGCGAAATATCAGGTGTTGTTCCTCCAGTTTACGTTTGGCCTCACTCTGACAGTGCAGGAGGCCCAGGATGGACATGTTGCCAGGGGAGTTCAAATGGATGGCAACCAGGAGGTCGGGTTGGTTGGTGCATGCAGAGTGCAGATGCTCTGCAGACTGGTCCCCCTGATATAGAGGAGACCACATCGGGAGCAACGGGAGCAATGAGTCAGGTCAGATGGGGTGCAGGTGAATCTCTGCCGGATGTGGAAGGATTGTTTGGGGCTTCGGACAGAGGTGAGAGGGGAGGTGTAGGGCCAGGTGTAGCACCTCCTGTGCTTGCAGGGATATAGGCACCGGGTATGGTGGAGGGGTTGGTGGGCAGTGTGGAGCTGATGAGGGAGTCGCGGAATGAATGGCCCTGTGGAAAGCAGAGAGGGGTGGGGAGGGAAATATCTTTTTGGTGTTAGGGTCTGATTATAGGTGGCGGAAATGTGGGAGGATGATGAGTTGTATTCGGAGGTTGGTGGGGTGATATGTGAGGACCAAGGTGACTCTACCCTTGTTGTTGGAGGGAGAGGGTTTGAGGGCAGAAGTGCAGGAAATGGGGGAGATGTGGTTGAGAGCACCCTTAATTACAGAGGAGGGGAAACCACGGTCTCTAAAGTAGGAGGATATCTGCGATGTCCTGGAGTAGAACGCCTCATCCTGGGAGCAGATGCAGCGGAGGTGGAGGAATTGAGAATATGGGATAGCATTTTTGCAGGAGGTTGGTTGAGAGGAGGTGTATTTGAGGTAGTTGTGGGAGTCAGTGGGTTTGAAATAAATATCAGTGATGAGTCGGTTTCCGGAGATGGAGACGGACAGGTCCAGGAAGGGGAGGGAGGTGTCAGAAATAGTCCAGGTGAATTTGAGGGCGGAGTGGAAGTTGTTAGCAAAGTTGTTGAACTGCTCGAGCTCCTTTTGGGAGCACGAGGCCGCATTGATGCAGTCATCAATATAATGGAGAAAGAGGTGAGGGATGGTGCCGGTGTAGTTATGGAAGAGGAACTGTTCCACGAATAGTACAAAGAGGCAGGCATAGCTCGGGCCCATGCAGGTGCCCGTGGTTCCTCCTTTGGTTTGTAGGAAGTGGGAGGAGTCAAAGGAAAAATTGTTGAGGGTGAAGACCAGTTCTGCCAAGCGAATGAGGGTGTCAGTGGAGGGGGTCTGGTTGGGCCTATGAGAGAGGAAGAAGCGGAGGGCTTCCATGCCATCCTTATGGGGGATACAAGCATACAGGGACTGTACGTCCATGGTGAAGATGAGGTGCTGGGGGCTGGGGAAATGAAAGTTTTGGAAAAGGTGGAGGGCATGGGTTGTGTAACGAATGTAGGTGGGAAGTTCCTGGACCAAAGTGGAAAGAATGGAGTTGAGGCAGGAGGAGGTGAGCTCGGTGGGGCAGGAGCAGGCAGAGACAGTGGATCAACTGGAGCAGTCAAGTTTATGGATTTTGGGTAGGAGATAGAAATGGGCAGTGCGCGGTTGGGGAACTATCAGATTGGAGGCTGTGGACAGGAGATCTCCCGAACTGATGAGGGTGTAGATGGTCTGGGAGATGATGGCTTGGTGATCAGAGGTGGGTTCATGATCGAGGGTATGGTAGGAGGAGGTGCCAGAGAGTTGGTGTCAGGCCTCAGCAATGTAGAGGTCAATTCGCCACACTACCACTGTGCCCTCCTTGTCGGTAGGTTCAGTGGTGAGGTTGGGGTTGGAGCAAAGGGAGTGGAGGGAGGTGTGTTCCGATGGGAAATGGTTAGAGTGAGTGAGTGGTGCGGGGAGATCCAAGCGATTGATGTCGTGGCGGCAGTTTAAGATGAAAAGGTTGAGGAAGGGTAGGAGGACGGGAGGGGGTGTCCAGGAGGATGGAGTTTGCTGGAGGCGGGAGAAGGGGTCAGCAGAGGGTGGGTTGGATTCCTGTTCAAAGGAAAAGGCAGGGAGGCAGAGGTGGTGAAAAAAGAACTTGACATCGAGATACATGTGGAATTCGTTTACATGTGGGCACAGGGGATTGAGGGTGAGCCCTTTGCTGACCTTTCAGCCTCAGTAAGGGGGAGGTCCGGGGGAAATGGTAAATGTCCAGTAGGGCTTGGGGCTGGGGCTGGGTGTAGAGCTGGAGCCAGGAGCAGGGTGGAGACTAGTGTATAAAGATAAGGCAATGTGATGCAACAACATTGAAACCTAAAAACCAATGACCTTGAAATTATCTGAATATTAAGGTTCAGCCATGCAACTCACGTGAAATTAGTTTTCTAATCTTTCAGTGGAGGTGTTATCTTGTTTAAAATAAGCAGTATGATATCTCCATTAACATGACAGGTCTATTATTAGCTGCTGACTTCGTGAACTGCTGCATTTTGAGAATGTGATAAATAGATAATAATGGATAATAATGATCTGATTAGGCATAACCAGCATGGTTTGGCTAATCCAGAAATTGGTCAAGTGGCAGGAAGCAGAAGGCATGGTTTTGTGAAGGAGAAATTGTTTTACAGTCCTATTTGAGGTTTTTTTTTCTGGATATTACTAACAGAATTTATATCTTGGATTTTCAGATGTTGTTTTTGATAAGGCTGTTCCCAAGAGGTGGGTTAGCAAAATTGAAGCTCATGAACTAGGAGATCATTTTTGGCAAGGGTTAAGGATTGGCTAATAGGCAGAAAGCAAAGTGTAGGAATAAATGGGCTGTTCTCGTGTTGGCAAGCTGTAACTGATGGGGTACTGAAATGTTCCATACTTGGGCCCATGTTATTTGCAAGATGTACAGTGACTAGGACACCAAATGCACTATTCCATGTTCATAGAAAACTCAAAGCTCGGTGGGAAGTCTGCTGTAAAGGAAATGCAAATCGGCATCAAGAGGATTTGAACAGACTTAGTAAATGGGCAAGTACATAGCATATGGAAACCAATGTGGGAAGATGTCAGATTACCCGCATTGTTAGGGAAAACAGATGTGCTAAGTATTTCTTAAACGATAAGAGGTTAGAAAGTGTCATTGTACAAAGGAGCCTGAGTAACCTCGTCAATAAGTTACTGAAGGCTTATGCCTAAAAATGCAGCAGGCAATTAAGAAAGCTAATGGTATATTAGCCTTTACTACAAGAAGATTTGAGTTGTATAGAAGCTTGCATAGACAGCACATGGAGTATTGTGTGCAGTTTTGGTCCCTTTACAGAAGCTTCCACAGAGGGGGTGAAATGAAGATTCAACCTACTTGCTCCCAGATGATGTGTCTGTCCTGTGAAAAGGGATTGGGGAAATCGGGCCTGAATTCTTTAGAATTTTGACGATTGAGAGGTGAACTTGAAACCTATAAAATATGTAAAGGGAAAGATGTCGGTTAAACTTTTTCTTTGATAACAAGGTGTAGAGCTGGATGAACACAGCAGGCCAAGCAGTATCAGAGGAGCAGGAAGGCTGACATTTCTGGACCCTTCTTCATAAATGGGGGAGGGGAAGGGGGTTCTGAAATAAATAGGGAGAGAGGGGGAGGCGGATAGAAGATGGATAGAGGAGAAGATAGGTGGAGAGAAGACAGACAGGTCAAAGAGGCGGGGATGGAGCCAGTAAAGGTGAGTGTAGGTGGTGAGTTAGGGAGGGGATAGGTCAGTCCAGGGAGGACGGACAGGTCAAGGGGGTGGGGCGGGGTTAGTAGGTGGGAGATGGGGATGGGGCTTGAGGTGGGAGGAGGGGATAGGTGGGAGGAAGGACAGGTTAGGGAGGCGGGGGCGAGCTGGGCTGGTTTTGGGATGCGGTAGGGAGAGGGGAGATTTGTAGCTTGTGAAGTCCACATTGATACCATTGGGCTGCAGGGTTCCCAAGTGGAATATGAGGTGCTGTTCCTGCAACCTTCAGGTGGCATCATTGTGGCACTGCAGGAGGCCCAGGATGGACATGTCGTCTGAGGAATGGGAGGGGGAGTTGAAATGGTTTGCGACTGGGAGGTGCAGTTGTTTAGTGCGAACCGAGCGTAGGTGTTCTGCAAAGCGGTCCCCAAGCCTCTGCTTGGTTTCCCCGACGTAGAGGAGGCCATAACGGGTACAGCGGATGCAGTATACCACATTAGCAGATGTGCAGGTGAACATCTGCTTGATGTGGAAAGTCTTCTTGGGGCCTGGGATGGGGGTGAGGGGGGAGGTGTAGGGGCAGGTGTAGCACTTCCTGCGGTTGCAGGGAAAAGTGCCGAGTGTGGTGGGGCTGGAGGGGAGTGTGGAACAGACAAGGGAGTCACAGAGAGAGTGGTCCCTCCGGAAAGCAGATAAGGGTGGGGAGGGAAAAATGTCTTTGGTGGTGGGGTTGGATTGCAGATGGTGGAGGATGATGCGTTGGATCCGGAAGTTGGTGGGGTGGTACGTGAGGACGAGGGGGTTTCTGTTTTAGTTGTTATTGCGGGGAGGGGGTGTGAGGGATGAGTTGCGGAAAATGCGGGAGACACGGTGGAGGGCGTTCTCGACCACTGAGGAGGGGATGTTGCGGTCCTTGCAAAACAAGGTCATCTGAGATGTACGGGACTGGAATGCCTCATCCTGGGAGCAGATGCGGCGGAGGCGAAGGAATTGGGAATAGGGGATGGCATTTTGGCAGTAGTCTAGAACCAGGGAACATAATTTCAAAATAAGAGGGAAGCCACTTAAGCCCAAAGGTGATTTTGTTTTCACTCAGGGTTTTGAATCTTTGAAATTCTCTGCTACAGAGAGCGGTGGAATCTCTGTCATTGAGTGTGTTTAAGCCAGAGATTGACAGATTCTAAATATCAGTAACATTAAGGAAAATGAGTTGGTGCAGGGACAAAAGAATAATTTAGATGATCAGGCATGACTACACAGAATGGTGAAATAGACTCACAGGGCAGAATGGCTTATTCCTGCTCCTGTGCTCCTAAAATATTCCAGTCAGTTTTATTAATACCTGTAATTAATAGATAACTAATAGGATGTAGGGTTCAACTGAAGCTTATAACTAATTTTTATTTCATCATAATTTTGTTTTGACAGATTGTAATTCCTTTCTGCAGTCTCTTAATCAAGGATATTTACTTTTTAAACGAGGGTTGTGCCAACCGTTTACTGAATGGCCATGTCAATTTTGAGGTAATTCTGATGTTATTTTGTCTGTTTTTAAAGCCCTGAATACCGGTGAAAAGTAGTAAAAGGGGCACCCCACATGAACGTTGAGTAAAACCAAACTTTCTGAAAGAAGAAATCCTTAAAAATAAGAAATTAGGCTATTTGGCTGCTATCTAACCATTAAGGAGTGTGCAGATTAACATTGCTACAGACTATTTTTCAATCCACCTCTCAGAGTAGATGTGCACCCATGAACCTTTCCCTCTCCATTCTGGCCCTTTTTGATCTTCATCCATTTGCCACAATCATTCTATCATGTAACTACCTCTGAGATGCCTTGTGTCCATTTGCTTTCAAATTGATCTCTTGCTTTAATCCTTGGGCCAGTCCTATTGCCTGCTGCAATTCTGATATTAGTTTGAGTCACTTCAATTGATTGTCTTGAGTTTTTCTGTCTTTCCAAAATCCTGTACTGATCTACCGTTTCTTTAGTATGCCTTTCGCTAGATGTTTCAGCAGCATGTGTGGCTGTCTCTCTTTTTCACATTTTATTTATGTAATCTCCCTGTTGTTTCATCTCTTTGCCCCTGTGGAATCCTGCCGTTTGGTCATCTGTTGTCTATCTCTGATTGTTGGCCACACTATTTTGCCCCTGACAAATGATTTATAAACAGTATTTCATGAGTGGGAGACAACAAGGTGCAGGGCTGGATGAACACAGCAGGCCAAGCAGCATCATAGGAGCAGAAAGGCTGACGTTTTGGGCCTAGACCCTTCATCAGAAAAGGGGGAGGGGAAGGGGGTTCTGAAATAAATAGGGAGAGAGTGGGAGGCGGATAGAAGATGGATAGAGGAGAGGATAGGTGGAGAGGAAACAAACAGGTCGAAGAGGCGGGGATGGAGCCAGTAAAGGTGAGTGTAGGTGGGGAGTTAGGGAGGGGATAGGTCAGTCCAGGGAGGACGGACAGGTCAAGGGGGCGGGATGAGGTTAGTAGGTAGGAGATGGGGGTGCGGCTTGAGGTGGGAGGAGGGGATAGGTGGGAGGAAGGACAGGTTAGGGAGGCGGGGACGAGGCGGAGGCGGCGGAAAAACTGCTCTATGTCCAAGCGTGAGCGGTATTCGTTGATCTGTGGGTGGAGGGGGACAAAGGTGAGCCCTTTACTGAGGACTGACCGTTCGTCCTCAGTAAGGGGTAGGCCTGGGAGGATGGTGAAGACTCGGCAGGGCTGGGTGCTATTGTCCCCTCTGGAGCTGCTGGCTGTGGAGGCTGTGGGCGGAGCGACGTCGGCGTCGGCTGTGGGCGGAGTTGCGTCGGCTGTGGGCGGAATTGCGTCGGCTGTGGGCGGAGTTGCGTCGGCTGTGGGCGGAATTGCGTCGGCGTCAGCGGTGGGCGGAGTTGAAAAAACAGGAGAGGTCCTTTGCAGGTCTGGGAGAGGGAGGCTCTGAGCTGGGGTAGGCTTGATTGTAGTGCCTGGAGATGCCGGCGCATTGCTGCAAGTGTGTGTTTCAGGAGTCGCAGGGAGAAATGCTTCTGAAGGATCTCAATGCCATGAGTGTAGATATTGTCACGGTTGGGATCAAATTGGGAAGGCTTGAATGTGGATTGTAGTCCATTGGGGATGATCTGGTTCCGTAGGCAGGTGCTAAGAAAGGTGATGTGGCTGTAGTACCTGGTTTGCTTCAGGACATGGTCGAGCAGTTTCAGGGCCGAAGAGATTACGAGAGAGTTGCAGTGGGAGAGAGACCCCTGAGGTTTGTCCGGAGGGAGGAGGGTAACTTCTTCAGGCTAGGCATCCTTAAAAGAGGCTTCGCAGTGGGGTTAAAATTGAATCAGAGATAGTAGGAACTGCAGATGCTGGAGAATCCGAGACAACAAGGTGCAGAGCTGGATGAACACAGCAGGCCCAGCAGCATCATAGGAGCAGAAAGGCTGACGTTTTGGGCCAATAGCACCCAGCCCTGCCGAGTCTTCACCATCCCCCCAGGCCTACCCCTTACTGAGGACGAACGGTCAGTCCTCAGTAAAGGGCTCACCTTTGTCCCCCTCCACCCACAGATCAACGAATACCGCTCACGCTTGGACATAGAGCAGTTTTTCCGCCGCCTCCGCCTCGTCCCCGCCTCCCTAACCTGTTCTTCCTCCCACCTATCCCCTCCTCCCACCTCAAGCCGCACCCCCATCTCCTACCTACTAATCTCATCCCGCCCCCTTGACCTGTCCGTCCTCCCTGGACTGACCTATCCCCTCCCTAACTCCCCACCTACACTCACCTTTACTGGCTCCATCCCTGCCTCTTTGACCTGTTTGTTTCCTCTCCACCTATCCTCTCCTCTATCCATCTTCTATCCGCCTCCCACTCTCTCCCTATTTATTTCAGAACCCCCTTCCCCTCCCCCTTTTCTGATGAAGGGTCTAGGCCCGAAACGTCAGCCTTTCTGCTCCTATGATGCTGCTTGGCCTGCTGTGTTCATCCAGCCCTGCACCTTGTTGTCTCGGATTCTCCAGCATCTGCAGTTCCTACTATCTCTGATTCAATTTCATGAGTGGGAATTGACTTCTTAAAGATTGAATCTAAAGGTAGACAGTACCATCAGGAATACAGTCACATAAGTAATAAATATGATTTTACCAAGTTCTATTTCCTGTCTTCAGTTTTGCACAAAAACGCTAAATCCACTAACATGAAATGTTTCAGGTCCGGGAACCCTTCTGAGGAAGGGTCACCGAACCCGAAATGTTAAGTCTGATTTTTTTCTTCACAGATGCTGCCAGACCTGCTGAGCTTTTCCAGCAACTTCTGTTTTTGTTCCTGACATGAAATGTTTTATTGATTCTGTCAAAAGTGTGGAAGGAAACTTTTTGATATGAATGTCAAGAAGTTACACGATAACATTACTGACAGTAATTTTTACCCTGTGTGTGTTACTTTATACAAGATGTTTTTCATCCTGAGCTCGTGGTCACCTTTCCAGGCTGTTTGCAGTATGTACTCTGCTGTAGGAATATCAAGAACAAAGATGAAGACTGGATAGAGCAGATGTCCCTTTACAGTTTCAGAGCTAGAGTTCACATGCAAGTTGAAGTTCTATTTTCATTTATTCCCCGCCCCCTGCAACGTGGAATGCAGCTCCAGTAACACTCAAGAAGCTTGACACCGTCCAGGACAAAACAGCCTACTTGATTAGTGCTGCATCCATAAGCATCCACTCCCTCCACCATTGATGCTCAGTAGCAGCAGTGTGTAGTATGTACAAACTGCACTGCAGAAATTCACCAAAGATACTTAGACAGCACCTTCCACCTTCAGGCAGCAGAAACATGGGAACACCGCCACCTTCAAGTTCCCCTCCAAACCACCACCATCCTGACTTGGAAATGTATCATCGTTTCTTCACTGTCACTGGGTCAAAATCCTGGAATTCCCTCTCTAAGGACCTTGCGGGTCTACTTACAACACATGGACTGTAAGAGTTCAAGAAGAAAGCACACTACCACCTTCTCAAGGGCAACTAGGTATGGGGCGATAAATGCTGGCCAGCCAGTGATGCCCAGATCCCACGAGTGAATAAACAGGTTATGAGGGAAGTGGAGCAGGTAATCTGCCAAGCCACTGATAATGCCGGATTTAGATGGTAGATATGGAATTGGTGTGTCCAACCTATGTAATGTGCCTCAAGCTTATCAGAGCTTTACTTGGCATCACAGCTTTGCAGAGTTTGGAAACACAATAGAACAGAGGATTGAATCTGAATTCAACCGTGTTGTAATTCTGTGGAATTCACTACCCCAGAGTGCAGTGGATGCTGGGTCATTGAATAATTTAAGGAAGAGATATACGGATTTTTAATTAGTAATGGGTTACAGAGAACGATAAGAAAAGTGGAGTAGAGGCTGGGACAAGATTAATCATGATTGTATTTGAATAGTGGAGTGGGCTTGAGGCTTAACTGCTTACTCCTGCTCCTAGTCCTTATGTTCCTATGTGAACATTGCTTCTCCAATGCCCAACTCACCCAATTATTTACAAGAATTTTTTTTAAGCTCACAGGTGCCTGTGTTGGTAAATATTGTTTTTCTGTTAACCACACATTGTTTAAAATACTTAATTTGATGTCCAAAAAGTATGTTACGTTTTCATATCCTCCTTTTTTATTTTCTACACAGACCACTGTGATCTTGGTCCAAGGGCATAAAGTTTGTGAAGTATTTCGTGTTTTAAGGCCATTCAGAAAAATAATTTTGATGTTTCTTTAATTTCCTCTAAGATTATACTCAGCCGTTGGATGAAACAAATTTATTACTTCTCTTTTTAGAAATTCTGGGAGCTTGCAAAGCAAGTCAGTGAGTTCATGACCTGGAAACAAGTGGAATGCCCGTTCGAACGTGATCGCAAAATTCTTCAATATCTTCTCACAGCTCCTGTCTTCTCTGAAGATAGTAAGTCAGTAAGAATATTTGAAAATCTATTGTGCTGTCCAGATAATACACTGGACAGAGCTTGTCGAGGGCCTGTGTGCCAGCCAGCTGCAGAGCCAGCAAAATACCCACACTGCTTCTTTGTAGGAAGATCTGCTGAATCTGGCTAGTGCTGGCCTGTCCTTGGAATCGAGACCCTGGGGATAGAACTGTCACAAACAGTGAGTGCTTTGGTGATCTGTCCACCTGTGGAACCACATCGCCACACAAATTTGGGTTTCAGGAAACAGAGGAAACAAAACTACAGAGAAACAATGTGTCAGTCCTGTTCTTTATTTATTTCCTTAATCTGTCCTTCAGAGAATTTGAATATCTTCATCAGAATGGAATATAGTCAATGCAGCACTCTAGTATTATAAAGTTTCCAGTATTTATTTCCAATTTTGGTTTTCAGCAGAAAACTACGATGAATGCAACCTTGGCCTGGGGACCAGGGGCCAGTTTTTCTTTTGGGGTTCCTCTTTAGATATTTCCAATGCTAATTTATGCTTTTCAGGGACCCACCTCCTTGAGCAGGAGATGCAGTCGCATAGCTACAATACCTTTTTGTTTTTGTGTTGGTATATGGATTATTTTTGGTTCACACAGAAGCCGAATGAGAAGAACACATCAATATCGTCGTCACTGCCTCAATAAATGTAAAGCCACAAAACGTAAGAAAAACATTAATTTCCTAAAACCATAGTATTTACATTTTCACAAGACAGCAGGTATAAGTTAGCAACAATTTTTTTCAAATATCTGACACGCCCTTAAATACACAAAAGGCAATCACCCCAGACACACACTCAGCAGACTGCGGAGGTCACAGCTAAACAGTTGCATGTTGAGCTGTAACACAGTCACAGTACCTGAAGTAAATCACACTCTGTGAGACACTTTGAGGTGTGATAACACATAAATACAAATCTTTATGAAATAAAACTGTTCAGTATCAACTTATTCAACTGAAACTGTTCAATTACAATAGCATCTACTATACAATAGCTATCTTAGCTTCACTTGTACAGCAGCTCTTGAATTTATGTAGCCATAAGACAGTTACTCCACGTTCATTTGCAAGGAATTCATTTCCTCAATGTCTGCATGTGTTCCTGATTACCTAATCCCCGGATATTTCATTGCTGTCCCCATTGCTGTACCTCAGGCCTATTCGAGTGCTGCTACCCCCTGTACAACACCCTGCCCTTTGCTTTGCAGCTCATCTCCTTCCTTTGCAGATGCCCTGCATCTCTTAAGCAAGCCCGTTGAAGCTTGTCCCTCCCATTTCCAGCCTCTTATTTTTTGCAGCCCCTCTTCCCTTCGCAATCCCTCACTCTCCAAATACGTGTCAAGTTGAATTCAAAATGTTGA
This sequence comes from Rhincodon typus, assembly GCF_021869965.1. NCBI lineage: Eukaryota > Metazoa > Chordata > Chondrichthyes > Orectolobiformes > Rhincodontidae > Rhincodon > Rhincodon typus. The sequence goes on from NC_063332.1 coordinate 108,883,814, forward strand.
CTGTATCTCTCTCTACTGTGGCTGCCTGGATTTCTCCAGCAATTCCTGTTTTTATGTCTTAAATGGCTTGCTCTTCAAATAAACTTAGACTGCCCAGCGATTTCTCTGTGTCTGTTAGCACTATTGCATCTTATTGGAGTGTAAAGCTTCAGTTGGAATAATAAAAGACTTGAGTAACTTCCTCAAATTATTTTGTGACTTCCTTTAGTACAATAGGTGTGTGATATCCATCAGTGCTGCTGTAAGTGTGTAAATTATGTAAATCATTGATCAGCACTGATTTACTAGACTTCTCAATGGAGTTGTAGTAGAAATAGCACATTTAGTTATTTCCATTGTGGTAAAATAAAAGACCACACAATGTCTGAAATGGATTATAATTTTTTTCAATGGGTATAGTGTGAATTGTTGTCAGGTTGATTTTTGAATTTGTAAAAAAAAACAGTTCATTTTACTTATAAACTAATTGAAAGTTCCAAACTTGAATGCATTTTTGCTCAATGTAGAAAATGTCCTGTAAATTTTATTAAATTTGTTACAATCAGGTGAGGAGTGGTGAATTAACTCCCTTGTTGGTCACAACAAAGTTTAAGCTTGTTTAGCCCTTGGTTATAATTTTCCTTTATTGAAACGTGGTGAAATAATTTTTAGCATAGTGCACATTGCAAGATTTTCTTGTTCCTTGCTAACCCTGAGAAAATAATAGAGACCATCTGTGCTTGTTTGTTTCTGGGGAGCATCAACAGTGGAGGCATCTTTTTAAGGACTCACTGTGCGTCACCAGGCTTTTCTTCTCAAGAAAGCAAGAGGCTCCTTCAGTTCTGCATCAGATATCCTCTACTTTATATTCTGTCTGCTTGTGTCCATACTTAATAATTTTATGCAATTTTTAACTCCAACATGGGATTTTGATCAGATGGGCCAATGGGCTGAGGAGTGGTAGGACTTACACTTAATGGTAAGGTTCTGGGTCCTGTTGCTGAACAAAGAGACCTTGGAATGCAGGTTCATAGTTCCTTGGAAGTGAAGTTGCAGGTAGATAGGATAGTGAAGAAGGCATTTGGAATGCTTGCCTTCATTGGTCAGTGCATTGAGTATAGGAGTTGGGAGGTCATGATGTTGTTGTACAGGACATTGGTTTGGCCACTTTTGGAGTATTGCATGCAATTCTGGTCTCCCTGCTATGCAAAGGATGTTATAGAGTTTAAAGTCATACAGCATAGAAACAGACCCTTCAGTCCAACCATTCCATGCTGAATGTAATCCCAAATTAAACTAGCCCCAACTGCCTACTCCTGGCCAATATCTTTCCAAACCTTTCCTATTCACGTATCCACCCAAATGTCTTTTAAACGTTGTAATTGTACCCACATCCACCACTTCCTCAGGAATTTCATTCCACATGTGAACCACCCTCTGTGTAAAAAATTTGCCTCGTGTCTTTTCTAAATCTCTCTCCTGTCATCTTAAAAATGTGACTTCTAGTCTTTAAATTCCCCATCTTAGGGAAAAGACAACTATCATCAACTCTAGCTATACCTCTCATTATTTTATAAACTTCTATCAGGTCACCTCTTAACATCTTACACCCCAGTGAAAAAAGTCCCAGCCTATCCAGCCTTTCCTTATAACTCAAACCTTCCATACCCGGCAACATCCTGATAAATCTCTTTTGAAGCCTCTCCAGCTTGATAATATTCTTCCTATAACTGGGCGTCCAGAACTGGACACAGTATTCCAGAAGAGACCTCACCAATGTCCTATACAACCTCAAGATGACATCCCAACTCTTATACTCAAAGGACTGAGCAATGAAGGCAAGCGTGCCAAATGTCTTTTTAACCATCCTGTCTATATGTGACACAAACTTTAAAGAATTATATACCTGCACCCCTAGGTCCCTTTGTTCTACAACACTACCCAAGGTTCTACCATTAATTGTATAAGCCCTACCCTTGTTTGTTGTACCAAAATGCAGTACCTCGCATTTATCCAGATTGATCTCCACCTGCTATTTTTCAGCCCATTGACCCATTTGAAGAAGATTCCTTTGTAATATTAGAAAACCTTCTTCACTGTCTACTGTGCCACCAATTTTGGTGCCATCCACAAACTTACTAACATGCCTCCTACATTCTCATCCAAATCATTTATATAAATGACAAATAAAAGAGGACCCAGAACTGATCCCTGTGGTCACAGACCTCCAGTCTGAAAATCAACCCTCTACCATTACTCTCTGTCTCCTGCCATTAAGCCAATTTTGTATCCAATTGGCAAGCTCACCCTGAATCCCATGATCCTAACTTTTCTAATTAGTCTACTATGTGGAATCTTGCCAAAGGCTTTACCAAAATCCAAATAAACAGTGTCTACTGCTCTGCCATCATCGACATTTTTGGTAACATCCTCAAAAAACTCAATCAAGTTTGTGAGACACAATTTTCCTCGCACAAAACCATGCTGACTATCCCTAATCAGTTTTTGTTTCTCTAAATGTCCATAAATCCTATCTTTCATTATCACCTCCAACAATTTACGCAAAACTGAAGTCAGACTCACAGGTCTATAGTTCCCCAATTTCTACTTACAACCTTTCTTAAACAAAGATACAATATTAGTCATCAGGCACCTCACCCGTAGTTATAGATGATGCAAATATTTCTACAACTAGAAAGGGTTTAGAAAAGATTTACAGGGATGTTGCCAGGATTGGGGGATTTGAGCTGTAAGGAGAGGCTGAATAGGCAGGGGTTGTTTTCCTTGGACTTTTGGAGACTGAGGGGTGACCTGAGAGAGTTTATAAAATCATGAGGGGCATGAATGGGGTGAATGGCCAAGGTCATTTCCCCAGGATGGGGGAGTCCAAAACTAAAGGGCGCAGGTTTAAGGTGAGAGAGGAAAGATATAAAAGGGACGCAAAGGGCAACTTTTTCACACACAGGGTGGTGAGTGTTGAAATGAGCTGCCAGGGGAAGTGGTGGAGCCTGGTACAATTACATTTAAAAGGCATCTGAATGGGTATATGAATAGGAAGGGTTTAGAGGGATATGGTCCAAATGCTGGCGAATGGGACTAGATTTATATAGGATATCTTGTTGGCATGGACAAGTTGGACCAAAGAGTCTGTTTCCAAACTGTATATCTGTATGACTCTTTGTAAAAATTCATGTGATGATTCAGAATCTGACAGGAAATGAGAACCTTTTCAAGCCTTCCAGGGAAGAATTTCATTGCCTTGGGAAAAGATGTTAATTTCACCTGAGCTTGTCTCTCTTGAGTCAAAATGGTTTTCTGAAATTTGGTTAGCCTGGTGTGGCTCAGGTGATGCCCATGGCCGTTTTAAATCATTGTCTTTGGTCCCTTTCTTTGTCAAAATCATTGTACCTTACACAGACATATCACTTACTGTCAGTTTCATTAACTGCATTATCTAAAACATCTTTCAAGGCTGCTTTATAAGTTTGATTGAAATATAATTGTGTTTTAAGTGCGCAAGAACAGAGATTTAAACTAATTACTGTTTAGATTTCAGAGAAACAGCTGTCTGTATTTTACCTTTGAAAAATCCTGTTTTCACCATGTTTGACAAGGTGTTAGTTTAGATCAGTGGCACCCTTCTCTCCTTTGTGTCAGGAGGTTACAGTTAAAGCTACACTCCTGAAAATTCAGTAAATAATCTAGGCAAACACTTCAGGCAAAATTCTATTAAATTAAAGTTGCTGTATAAATGCAAGTTGCCAATGTGAAATAGAAAAACGATTTCTAGGATTGGTGAAAGAATAAGTCAAACTATGGATATCTAATTTCTCATCATTTACATTTCCCTGCACTCAGAAAGAAGTTTAAATTCTGTTCATAAATCCTCTCAAAATCTCTGCTTCAAACATAGCACATAAGTACAACACTTTAAACTGGTCTGTTGCACTGGTGTCTGCCTTTATTGTTTTCTTACAATTTATTTATTACAATTGTTACTTTATTACAATGTTCAGTCTCTGGACAGTTATCTTATAGTCAGTATTAAGAATCACTTTCATAAGGGGGCCCTTGATCCATGTGAACCTACATGTGATGTTACACACAATATCTACTATTGTAAGGTAGCCCAATGTTGAACAAACCACCCTAGTCATTGCAGTTTGCTCACTGAAGATTACATAAGCCTCCTAATTTTTTTTAGCATTTGAATAACATAACAAACACTGTCATGAACAATTGTGCCTGTTATTTAGCTAAACATAAAGATTAAGCAGTAGTTAAAGGTTAACAACAGATTTCACATGATTACAGATTAATTTGCACGTCCTGAATTATTAAATAATTATAACACTACATTTCGTTATGTCTTCTAATGATGCAGAATCTAATTCAGTAGCTGTGCAACAAGCATCAGCTTTACTTTACTGTTGGTTGTGCATGCTTCCCTCTATGTGAAATATTATAAAGCAAGGAAAACTAAAATATTGCTACAGGCTGAGGTGAGACACATCTCCTGCCATCGTTGAAATTCAAATTTGAACAAATTAAATCAAAAATATATATCTTTCTCAATGAAAAAAAGCTGCCAATCTTTGATGGCATTTAAAGCACAGATTTCTGTTGATCCTTAGCAAACAAGACCAGTGAATCAATACAAGAGATTGCCCTGAATTTCAGATGCATATTGCCATGGACACAAATCCTTAATATGTCACTCATTTTGCCTTCTAATCATGGTCAAATTTAACTTGTTTCTAAAACCTAGATGGACAGTAAGACTTGCTTTTCCAGTTCATTTTCAGTGTACTTTACTTGAATTGTCTAAAGCCAGAGCAAAGCAAATAACCTGACTCCATGCCATTTGTGGTTGGGTTACATTCCAGAATGGATTGGATATGAATTCATCCCTTAGATTCAATGGCAGAAGGATAAAGGGAAGGAGCAGAAAAATGGGATCAAAAAGAGAACTGAATCTGAAGAGCTGCAGCAGGCACAGGCTTAAGAGCCATCTGTGCTATCATTTCTTTGTGCCTAAGAACTGTATAAGACAAATTTTGCTTTAGATTGAAATTATGAAATTAGCAACAATGTATCATTATTATTTCTCTTGTTTCTCCTCAGCACTTTACTTGGCTTCGTATGATAGTGAAAGCCCTGAGAACCACGTTGAGAAGGAGAGATGGAAGTCTCTAAGGTAGACAGCAAAGCTCATTAAACAGCGGTTTTAGTGTAGGGGTAATTATAAAGAAAAGCATATGTTCAAATTTATATATAAATCCTAGATAATTACATGTTTCCCTTTACTTATTTTTGTTTAAGGATCAATGGAAGTATTGTGTTTTTGATCTGTTCAGTTCGTGATTGTGTGCTTTTATTTCGATTCTCCATTGAAAGTTTGCCAAACCATACCAAACATATGAAATTGAAAAATTGAAAACAAAAGGAAATCAAACATTTTTGTTTGCAAATGGTTTTATGTGCACTAATCCCTCTATCAGAATTGATATAGAGGAAGTGTTCCACAAAGGTCTTTCCCTACCCAGTATCATTCCATTGCTGGTCTGCTTTAAAATCTGCAAGTGCAGAGCTTCATCAGGAAGCCTATAACCCCTTGTTTTATTCATTCATGGGATGTCAGTATCACTGGATTTACTAGTATGTATTGTCCATCCCTAATTGCTTGAAGGGCACTTAAGAGAAAAACGCATTGCTGTGGGTCTGGAGTCACATGTAGGCCAGTCCAGGTAAGGGCAGTAGATTGTTTTCTGCAAAGAATATTAGTAAACCAGTTGGAATTTTACGACAATTGATAATGGTCACCACTAAACTAGCTTTTGAATGCCAGATTTTAATACAAAATAAAATAACGTTACCTCCATGGTGAGATTTAAACCCGTGCCCTCAGCGTGTTAGACCAATGACAATACCACCTCCCCGATGAGTAACGTGATGTTTAATAAAAATAAATGAGGAAGAATGCAGACTTTAAACTGGGTGTGTAGACTTAATATGCTATACTTAACAAGTTCCTCCCAAGTTTACCCAAGCAGTTTTGCTTTATATGTTATAGCCATTTGCCAATGTATTTATATAATATATACCATGTCTTCATGATGAGTAACAGTACCTTAAGATGTGATTCAAGATGATAATCTTATCCAAACTCTAAATATATTTTATAAATATAAACTGTTGAACATTTTTAAAGTGGTAAAACATCCTAAGGTGCTTTAAGGGGACAATATCAAAATAAAATTTGCCGCCAAACTATATAAAATGATTTTAGGACAGATGACCAAAGGTTTGGTCAAAAAGGTGGAATTTAATGATTGCCACAAAAGAGGAAAGAGAGGTCAAGATTTAGTGAAGTTCAGAGAGGGAATTGCAGAGCTGAAGGCTTTGGAACCTAAAAGCACGGCCACCAAGGGCAGATCAATTAAAATTGGGGATGCACAGAATCTCTAGAGTGTGGAAGCAGGCCTCTTTGACCCTCTGAAGAGCATCCCACCCAGAACCAATCCTAGCCTATCCCATGGCTAATTCACCTAGCCTGCATATCCCTGGACAATATAGCATGGCCAATCCACCTAGCCTTCACATCTTTACACTGGGAGGGAACCAGAGCACCCAGAGGTGTAAACTCAGCACTGTCACCCAAGGATAGAATTGAACCCAGCCCCATGGTGCTGTGAAGCAGCAGTGCTAACCACTGAGCCACCATGCTGCCCATTGAAGAGGTCTAAATTGAGGGAACACAGACATCTTGTATTTTAGAGCCTTCTTGTGGCACCATGGTAGCATCCCTACCCCTGGACCAAGAGACTTGGGTTCAAGTCTCACCTGCTGTAAAAGTGTGTAATAACATCTCAGAAACAGGTTGATTAGAAAAATAGGCAAGTTTGAGTCTGTGAAGTGATTTAAAAACAAGAATGAAAATTTTAAAATCAAAGCATATCCTTCTGAAGACCCAGTACATATCAGCGAGCAGTGGTTTGTCAGGTGGCAGAGACTTGGTAAGAGTTACAGCAGCCAGCAGAGCTTTGGATGATCTCATAGTTGAGGGTAAAAAGTGGGAGGAATTGTCACAGTTCATTTAACTAGCCTATTTAGAGCTCACCAGAAATGTATTGTTTTAATTCTGATTATAGAAAGCGTATACAGGTAATTATAAATGGAATGTACCTGATGAAACAATTAACCCAAGGAAAGAGTTTGAATAATCTTGATTATGTGATTACGATGTGTTTTGCTTTATCACAAAACTTAAGATTCACACTCTTCTTCCAAGTTCCTATTTCACAATTTGATTGTGCACTTAAAACAATATATTTCTTTCTCTTCCAGATCAACACTTCTAACAAGGGTTTAGCTTCAATGTAAACTTCTCTATAAATGGTCCCCAAACCGAAGATGTTTTGCAGTACTTGCCATCTGAGGACAAGGCAGTTGGCCTACAGTAGTCTAGAACTCCTATGTCAGAACAAAGGAGGCTGAATCTCAGTGAGAGCCAAAACAGACATTGGATGCCTGTATTTCATCAGCCGCTGATCAATTCAAACATGTCACTTATTTTTTTGTTCAGCTTGATGGATGTAAATTCATTATGAATTGAACTTTGAGAGTGTCATCATGATTGCACATCTCTTCAGTATTTGCTCTCAAGTTGTGGACTAAACGTCAGGGATACAGCTGGTTATTCTCTGCTGTTTCAGACAGAAACTCAAAAATTGGTGCTGGTCTCCGGATAACTGGAATTAAAACTGAACAATGAGATGACTGCTGGTTTGTCAACTCAGTATTGTTGGGAAAAAGACTGTTAATTTAATGATGTTTATGACAATGGTCACCGAAATATAGTCCTGGAATGCAATAGATTTGTGTAATATGAGAAATATGGTTACATCCATGACCAAATTGATCCCATAGAATACTTTGTAAACATTCCGCATGGCTGTGTGATTCACACTTGGATAGGTTTTAACAAATGTTGAGATGTAGATTAACACAAAAGAATGGAAATGCCCAAATGCATTATTTTGGCATATGTAAGAGTTAAAGAGCATTGTAGTTGCTGTTAGAAGATATTTGTAATTTTCACAACTTATATTAAAATAGTGGTGTGAAAGCAATAGTGTACCCGATCAGCAGAAGCCACAGAGGGATTGGTTCTGTAGGAAGACTTGTAGATTCATTAATGAAGTTGTAGGTGGTTAATTATCCTAGGAAATGCACTGTTTAGTTAGTCACATCAGCATTAGGATTGTGCAATACCTTGTCTTTTAGACATCTTTGACTTGCTTTCAGTAGGTGTAAGCACTTAAAAATATTCATTCCATATGTCATGATAGACATCATGGGATGATAAAAAATAATGAATGTGATTCAGAAAAATATAAATGCCAGTGATTCACTAATGGAGCTGACAAGATAATGTACATGTCTTTGTAAACTACTTGAACAAAGGTGAAATTTTGCAGGCATTTTGTCCTGCTGTTGTCTTTTTGTGTTTTTGTTTAAATCACAATTTGTGGTTAATTTATCTGAGTATGTAATTTATACTTTTATGTGTGTATCATAATGTATTTCAAGTGTCAAGATTGCTTAAAAGTAGACTTTATTTTTAATTTTATGCAGCTGAAATGGGGCTTTTATATATAATGAAGGTTTCTTCTTTCACCAAGTGTGCAAGTGAAGTTGTTTTATACTGAACCTTTGGCATAGCTCAATCTACAGATTATTGAAGCAATAGAGAAAAAATATTCTAGTCATGCATAGCAGCTTTGATAATTTTATGCAGCAGCACATAGTACTTCTGCTACCAAATGATTATTAATGAGTCTGTATATCCATGGGAAGCAGACACCAGTATTCCTATATGGCAGGATTTCTAGGCACCTCACTCCATTATGACTCATGTTACCCACTGGATGTTAAACTAGTCGCCACCTCTGCAGGATTGTTTAGACTGGTGTTCAAACCCTGTCATTTCTGATACGGAGTTAGGAGTGCCATGATTAAGACAAAGAATTGGCTGGTCCATTAATGTTGTTGGCAGATTACGTGGAACAGAGCAGGATGTTTCTGCCAAAGTTACATAAAGTACCATCATTAATATCTACACAAAATTGGAAAACTGCAATCCGTATTAATGTTGAATTTACCTAACAAGTATACTAGAGCAGGGAACAGGCTCAAAATTCAACTTGATGTAACTTAAGATGGATGATGCTGGGTTTATATGTGAGTCCTCAAATTATACCATTGACTAGTACATTGGACTAACTTCATCTGAACCAGTGCTCTGGTGAAGTTCCCTGTTTTATAAGCATGAATTCGTAGAGTGACTTGATAATAATTCACAGAACAGATTCAGTACCTATCAACAATAACTGTTTTAGTCATGGCAGCTCACAGGTTCCAGTCAAACCTATACTAAAGAAATGGGACTTCGTAGAGTCATACAACACTGAACAGACCCTTCAGTCCAACCAGTCCATAATCCCAAACTAAGCTAGTCCCAACTTCCTGCTCCTGGCCCATGTCGCTCTATTTCCTATTCGTGCACTTATCCAAATATCTTTTAAATGTTGTAATCGTACCCACATCCATCCCCTTCCTCAGGAAGTTCATACCACATGTGAACCACCCTTTGTGTAAACATTCATAACTTTGTTTTAAACTGACCTATTTTTCTAATCAGCCCGTTCAAAGATGTTATCACACACTTCCATATACTCCTAGAGCAGGTGAGACATGAACCTTTGCCTCTTGGTTTAGGGGTAAGGACACTACTACTGTGCCATAAGAAGGCCCCTTCATAACTGTTCTGAGGAAGGGTCACCGGACCCGAAACGTTAACTCTGATTTCTTCTTCACAGATGCTGCCAGACTTGCTGAGCTTTTCTAGCAACTTTGTTTTTGTCCCTTCATAACTTGGTTTACTACTGTTAGTATATTGGGTGTCAGTCATAGCTTATTAATCAATGACTGGAGGAGAACCTAGTAGATAATCATCCAATTTGTAGCTATTTGCGGAGTTGAAAGTAATGCCTTTGCTCCCCATTAATGCAATGAATAAAAGCCTATTCCAAAACCAAATGTTCGTGGGAGAAGTGTTTATATTCTGTTTTTATTCTCAGCAGAACTGAGTTACAGCAATCATTTTCCATTACTAACTGATATTTGGACTCCAAAATGTTGGATTTAGAAAACATTAGGCAGTCTCTGTTGCAACCTGGAACGATTGGAAATTCCTTCGGATTTCAAGTGGGAATACCAAACTTGCAACAATGGAGATGAGTAACAAGAAGTGGCTTGTCTGTTTTTATGAAATCTACAGTTGTTGACACTTGCACCTTGGCTGCAAACCAAGCATCAGTTCATCTCATGTTTTTTTTTTCTCTTACTTCATCATCTGTTGCAATTTTGTTTTGAAATGAATTTGATGAATGCAGGGCATTTATATCAAAATGGATCACATGAACCCACAAGTTGTCAACTGTTTTGACTATGCAGACCTTTCTAATATTAAAAATATCTATGTTTTGCTCACAGAAAATGTTGAAAATGGAAGAAACAATAGTTACATCAAAAGGACATACAGTAGAGATGAATGAAATAAATTGTTCATAGAATTTTACTCAATTTTCCATCTCTTGCATGTCTTTTTAAAATAAAAGATCTTGGAACACAATAGGATGAATTTAACTTGGAGTGAGGTTGGAGGCCATGGTGGGGATGTCAAATTAGGTGCAGTGGCAGGAAGTGATGTGCCTGTTACATTCCTGCCACCATTCGTTCTTTACTGTAGCTAATTAAGGGACTTGCTGCCACCCTTGGTATTTTACCAGTGAGAGGTGCTCACTTTGCCACAAAGGGAGACCACCATATCCTGATCTTTCCTTCATGATTGAACCACCACCCCACCCAGGCAGGGTTCTGCCTGACGTCTTCCAGTGAGTTTGAGAAACTCGCCTTAATTACAGGGCCTGCTTCATTGTAGCTGCTCCGGCTGGTTGTACAGCATGCATCTTCTGCCCGAGGTTGCGGGTTTGGAAGGTGCTGTCAAAGGAGCCTGGGTGAGTTGCTGCAGTTCAAGTTGTAGATCACACTCCTGTCACTATGCATTGACAGTGAAGGAAGTGAACATTGAAGGTTGTGAGTGTTTTTTAACTGGGTGGCGTTGAGCTCCTTGGGTGTTTTTAAAGCTGTACCCATCCAGGCAAATGGAGAGTATTCCATGACACGCCTAATGAAATGAGAACAAGACCTGAGGATTATAGGAGTGGGAGGCTATCCTCTCCCAAATGCTGTAAAAGCTGTCACTGCAGTGCTAAACTCCCACACAACTGACTTCTTCTGGGGGAGTGAAGTGTAGGATCTCCCCATCGTACCCCCACAAATGAATCAGGAATTTGACTGATGCTGTCTGGACAAGGTCATATAAGTTCATTTCCATGGCAAGATTCGTGCTGCAGTTTAGGCGGTAAGATTCAGAATCATAGCTGGCTTCCCCTAAGTGCAGGGCGAGATCAACTGCCCAGACATGGCACTGACAGAATGGAATCACAGCACTGCACAACTCATCAACAGGAAGAGGTTCCATTCCATTAACCACTTCCTGGAGAGGTGTCCCCACTACCATGGCAGCTGCCATGAAATTCACCAAAGCTCCTTAGCACCTTCCAAACTAACAACCCCTTCTTTCTCGAAGGACAAGGGCCACAGATTCATGGGAACACCACCACCCACAAGTTCCTCTGCAGGCCACTCACCATCTTAACTTGGAACTACATCGCTGTTCCTTCATTATCTCTGGGTCAAAATCTTGGAATTCCTTCCCTAAGGGCATCATTGGTCTACCTCTAGCACTTGGACAGCAGCGGTTTAAGAAGGCAGATCTTCAGCACCGTCCCAAGGACAACTAGGGACAGGCGATAAATGCTGGACCAGCCAGCAGTGCACATGTCCCACAAGTGAATAAAAGAAGATCTTGTACATTCTGGAGCACTGCTGTGTAGAGTGCTTTCCATGGCTGGTTGCTGGGGGATGAGGGATAGCAACTGTGACCACAATCCATAACACTACTGTACGACCCCCAACTAATGTGGAGTGCAGACAGAGGATCCTTACAGTGTGGAAATAGGCCACTCGGCCCATTGAGTCCACACCCATCGTCCAAAGAGCATCCCACCTGGACCCACACCCCTACCCATCTAGCCTGCACATCCCTGGACACTATGAACAATTTAGCATGGCCAATCCACCTAACCTGCACATCTTTGGGAGGAAACCCATGTAGACATGGGGAAAATGTGCAAACTCCACACAGAATGTCACCCAACGGCTGGAATTGAATCCAGGTCCCTGGCGCTGTGAGGCAGCAGTGCTAACCACGGAGCCACCGTGCCACCCATATAATGCTATCCATTCCTCAACCAATGGTGGAGCAGAGTGTAGGCTGCTGAGGGTGTTTCCATTGCCTGGAGCGATATTGGGGGACCTCCAGTATAGTCTGGACAGAATGTGCTGAATTATCCCAGCAAGCTGTGCTCTGCACAATTCAATCAGGCAATGTGGTGATGTGTAGGATGGAGTAGTTCAGTCTTCTGAAGAGAAAGGGAAACAAGGATTTTGGAGAGAAGGAAGTTGACATTTTCCAAAGAAGTTTACAGTAGCCTCTCAAAAATGTCAGGGAACACAGGATCTAGTGCGAGGGAAGACCTGAGAAAATTAGTATTAATAAGGAAATAGTGTTGGGGAAATTGGTGAGATTGAAGGCTGATAAATCCGTAAGATCTGATCATCTATATTCCAGAGTATTTAAGGAAGTGGTTTGAAAAATAGTGGATGCATTGATTGTCATCTTTCAAGAGTCTATATACTCCGGAACGGTTCATACAACTGAAGAATAACTAATGTAATCCCAATATATTTAAATAAAGGAGGTAGAGATAAAGCAGGGAATTTTGCACTGGCTAGCCTAACGTCAGTAGTGGGGAAATTGCTAGAGTCCATTATCACAAACTTAATAAACTTGACCAAGATCTTTATATCCTTGCTAGCCATTGGAGAGGTCCCGGAGGACCGCTCAGTAGCTAATGTTGTTCTTCTGTTCAAGAAGGGAAATAGGGATAATCCAGGAAACTATAGACTGGTAAGTCTCACATCGGTGGTTGGGAAGTTATTGGAGAGAATTCTTAGGGATAGGATACATGCGTATTTGGAAAAGCATAGCCTAATTTAGGGACAGCCAGCACAGGCTTTGTGCAGGGCACATCATGTCTTACTAACCTGATTAAATTCTTTGAGGAGGTGACGAAAGTGATCAAAGAAGGTAGAGCAGTGGATGTTGTCTCATTCCCGCGCTGTATTGTTCTATGTTCTATGTTCTACGTTCTATGTTCTAATAGCAGACCATTTGGAAAGCAGTGACAGGATCGGACAGAGTCAGCATGGATTTATGAAAGGGAAATCATGCTTGACAAGCATATTGGAGTTTTTCAAGGATGTCATTAATAGAGTCGATAAGGGGGAAACCAGTGAATGCAGTTTCAGAAGGCTTTCGATATGATTCCACATAAGAAATTAGTGTGTAAAATTAATGCCTGTAGGATTGGAGGTAGTGCACTGACATGGATAGAGAATTGGCTGGCAGGCAGGAAACAAAGAGAAGGAATAAATGAACCGTTTTCAGATTAGGACCCAATTACTAATGGAGTACTGCAGGAATCAATGCTTGGACCCCAGCTATTCACTAATCCTATTTAAGGAACAAAGTAATATCTTCAAGCTTGCAGTTTACACAAAGCTGGGTGGGAGGTTGAGCTGTGAGGAGTTTGCAGAGATGCTTCAGTGTGATTTGGGAAAGTTGTGAGTAGGCAGCTGCATGACAAATGAAGTATAATGTAGATAAATGTGAGGTTATTGACTTTGGTAACAAAAACAGGAAAGCTGTTTGTTATCTGAACAGCAATAAATTGAGAGAGGGGAATGTGCAACCAGACCAGAGTGTCCTTGTACACCAGTTACTGAAAGTAAACATGCAGGTGCAGCAGGCGGTGAGAAAGGTAAATGGTATGTTGGCCTTCATAGCGAGGGCATTCGAGTACAGGAGCAGGGATAGTCTTGCTGCACTTATACAAGGTCTTGGTGAGACCAGTCCTGGAATATTGTGTGCAGTTTGGTCTTCTTATCTGAGGAAGGATATTCTGACTATGAAGGGAGTGCAATATAAGTTTACTGGACTGATTCCTGGGATGGCAGGACTGAGATATGAGAAAAGGCTGGTTCGGTTATATTCGCTGGAGTTTAGAAGAATGAGGGGCAAAACTCATAGAAACCTACAAAATTCTAATAGGATTGAACAGGATAAGCACAGAAAGGACGCTCCCAATGACTTGGGGATCCAGGAGTCACACGTGTCTAATGACATGGGATAAAACAGTGGCACGTTGACACAGTGTTTAGCACTGCTGCCTCAGCGCCAGGGACCCGGGTTCAATTCCAGCCTCGGGCGACTGTCTGTGTGGAGTTTACACGTTCTCTCCGTGTCTGCGTGCGTTTCCTCCGGGTGTTCTGGTTTCCTCCCACAGTCCAAAGATGTGCAGGTTAGGTGGATTGGCCATGCTAAATTGCCTGTAGTGTTCAGGGAGGTGTAGATTAGGTGGGTTATAGGGGGATGGGTCTGGGTGGGATGCTCTGAGGTTCGGTGTGGACTCGTTGGGCCGAAGGGCCTGTTTCCACACTGTAGGGATTCTATGAAAACATTAAGGACTTAGTTGAGGGAGGAATTTCTTCATCCAGAATGGTGAGTCTGTGGAATTCTCTGCCATAGAGAATAGTTGAGACCAAACCATTGAATGTCCTCAAGAAGGAGTTGGATATGAAGGGTTTAAAGGTTGTGGGAAGGAAGACGGAACAGGGTACTGAGTTGGATGATCAGCCATGATCATATTGAATAGTGGGACAGGCTAGAATGGCCAAATGGCCTACCCCACTGATATTTTCTATGTTTTTAAGTATCATTGAAGGACACACTCCATGGGCACTATCCACATGCACCTCATATCCATGGACATTTGCATCTAATATGTGCCACCCTAACAACTCTCATCGAAGATCTCCAATCCACTCTCAAAACACTTTTGGACTTCAATACTGTGCCTCAGGCAACTATCATTGTAAAGCTACAGCAAGGAGACTGTGTGCTCAGGAACCTACCCAGCTCATGGACTGGACCAGGCTGTACCTCTGAACTCCTCACTTGCTCTCACAGCACTCACTGACTCTGAGCAAACAGCATTCCTGCCTTGCGTTGTGTTGTTGACCGTTTTTGTGCTTTGCTCATTTTATTGCTGTCTTGCCCTGACAATTAGCACAGGCACAAGGCCAAGGGACTCGTTATAGTTCTCAGGAGGCCTCAGTCAGGTCAAGGGGGAATACTTTACTCAGGGCTCCCAGTACAGTAAGTCAAGGACATTCTCTGATACCAGTCCAACTCCTGATATTTGATCAATCAGAGTCAGAATCCTCTCCACATAAGAGGTGAGAAGCCCAAATGACAGACAGCATCCCACCTGTCTTGACTATTTCTGCCCTATTGTTTTCCACCTGAAGTGAAGGACGGGCAGGTATTGAGGGAGATGAAAGTGGATCGCACAGCTATTCCTGTTGGTGAAGGTTGGGAGATGACCGGAGCGAATGCATAGGCCGCACAGAAAGCAGGCAGGGTTAGTGGTGTCGGGCATTGGGGTGGGTAGCAGTAAATGGGGATAATGTTACAGGCAGCAGTGAGAGTGGCAGAGCATGAACTTTGGTGAGTAACAGGTGCAGTAGCGGAGATAGATTGAGTGTAAGGTGTTGGAGAGGAGATGGCAGAACGTATCCTGGCAGAGTGGAGAAGAACAGTGTTGGCCATTTGACTATTCCTCCAGGCAGTTGAGTATGCTTCAGCCTGGGTGGAAACCTCAGACCACACTGGCATGGTTTGGTGTTATGGCCTGCACTGCTGCTTCTGGGGAGCAGGATACCCCTGTCCAGCAGGATGTCCAGGACCCTTCCCGCAAAGGAGGGTACCAATCTCCCCTTGTCTGCCATTTCTGGGGCAAATGTCTGTAAACCTTGCAAGGCACCTCTGGACTGACAATGATTTTCCAGGAGCACAACTAACTTTTAAATGATGCCAATGAATTCTGGGCTACTGATTGAGGAGCAAATTGTTGTGGGAATGAATGCCATGTGGTAAGCTGGGGCAGAAATCAGACATGAGGATCAAACATAGAAATATGATAGGTGTTTAATGAGGCAACATTGGCACAAAATCATTAGACATTGTGGCAAAAGATCCTGCAAAAAAACTCTATGCAACTTTGCTTAACCAAAAAATATGCAAGATTCAGCCCTTTGAATTCTTCCTCATGGCTACTTTGTGCAATTTGATTTTCCCAATAAAAATTAAATTCACCCATGAGTAATGTTCTCCTTTGTTTTACATGACCTCATTATGTCCTGATTTAATCTCTGTTTCACAAAACAACTACTGTTGAGGGGCCCTTAAACTACCCGTTCAGTGTCTTTTTCCCATTCAAGTGTGAGTTCAGAGGACGGCGAATGTTGACAAATATAGCTTTGGTTTCTTGTTTCCTTCAATTGATGGCCACAATGCTAAATCATTTTATAGATTTAAGAGTCATTGATAGTTAACCACAGATAATTCACAAATTGTTCCAGAGCAGAGTTCTCATTGCAGATTATGTAGATTAACACTGAAAACAACAAATGGAGATCACAGCTTCTCAGATAGCATCCATGGAGAGAGAGCAAGCTAACGCTTCGAGTCTAGATGACTCTTTATTCGAGCTGAAGTGGTGTGGAGGGTGCAGCATTTATGCTATAGTTGGGGGTTGGGTGGGGTGGGTTGTAGACTGCTGGAGGAGAAAAAATGCTCAGATTAAGTGATTGGAATGTGAGAATGGCAGAACAATGGTGTGTCAAACCGCCCGAATTGAAAGAACAGACAGTCCCTCTTGGGTGGGGTGAGAAGAGAGAGGCCCTGGTGACAGAGAATGTAACAGTAAAGCTAAAAGAACAGGAAGAATGGGATAACAATGTGTAGAGCTGGATGAACACAGCAGGCCAGGCAGCATCAGAGGAGCAGGAAGGCTGACGTTTCAGGCCTAGACCCTTGGCCTGCTGTATTCATCCAGCTCTACACCTTGTTATCTCAGATTCTCCAGCATCTGCAGTTCCTACTATCTCTGGAAGAATGGAAGCTGGTTCCCAAATGGAATGGTTAAATTGGAAATTATAGCAATGATCTTGGATAGGTTGAAATACCTTTTGTGAGTTAACAATATTAGAAAGCACCACTGTAATATTTAGATGGGAAGATCTGGCATTCTTAATGTAAACAAAAACAAGAATTGAAGAAAAGTGAAATGTATCCTTTTGACCAAAATCAATTGAAATAAAAGCCTGTCTGGAGATGTTATGATATTCCTCTGCAGCAGGTGGGAATTGAAATCAGGCCTCCAAGCTCAAAGGTAGGGACACTACCCTGTGCTATAAGACCCTAAAGAAACATCAGAGAACTCATTGATTCACATCATGAGAATGATAGAAAGGACATCACCAAAAGCAAAGAATATCTTGGAATTTAAAGAATGTGATCACCAACAAATCTGCGAAACGAGAACATGGTTTAGGAAAATAATTTTAACTTTTGGTGATCAGACAAGCAATAATTTTTTTCTTAAAGGTGGAGTTAAAGTCACCACTGCCTTGCCAGAACACAGGTTGCTCTCCCATTTAAGGAGAGACAACTTTTTTTATTCATCTGTAGGATATGGGCGTCGCTAGCTGGCCAGCACATTTTACCCGTCCCTAGTTGCCCTTGAGAAGGTGGTGGTGAGCTGCCTTCTTGAACTACTGTCATCCTCCTGCTATGGGTGACCCACAATGCCATTAGGGAGGGAAGTCCAGGATTTTGACCCAGTGACAGTGAAGGATGGTGATGTATTTCCAAGTCAGGATGGTGAGTGGCTTGGAGGGGAACTTGAAGCTGGTGATGGTCCTATGTATCTGCTGACCTTGTACTTCTAGATGGAAGTGGTCATCAGTTTGGAAGATGCTGTCTGAAGATCTTGGTGAATTCCTGCAATGGCTTTTGTAGATAGTCCACACTGCTGCTACTGAGCTTCGGTGGTGGAAGGAGTGGATGGGGTGCTTATCAAATGGGCTGCTTTGTCCTGGATGGCATCAAGCTTTTTGAGTGTTGTTGGAGCTGTACATATCCAGGCAAGTGGCGAGTATTCCATCAGACTCCTGACTTGCACTTTGTAGATGGTGGACAGGTTTTGGGGAGTCAGGAGGTGAGTTACTTGCTGCAGTATTGCTGGTGTCTGACCTGCTCTTGTAGCCATTGTGTTTACGTGGTGAGTCCAGTTGAGTTTCTGGTTAATGGCAACACCCAGGATGTTGATAGTGGGAGATTCAATGACAGTAACACCATTGAATGCAAAGGAGTGGTGGTTAGATTGTCTCTTATTGGAGATGGTCATAACCTGGTGTGAATGTTACTTGCCACGTGTCAGCCCAAGCCTAGATATTGTCTAGATCTTGTTACATTTGAACATGGATTGCTTCAGTATCTGAGGGGTTGCAAATGGTGCTGAACATCATGCAATCATTGGCAAACATCCCCACTTCTGACCTTATGGTGGAGGGAAGGTCATTGATGAAGCAGCTGAAGAATGTTGGGCCGAGGACACTACCCTGAGGAACTCCTGCAGAGGTGTCCTAGAGCTGAGATGATTGACCGCCAACAACCACGACCATCTTTCTTTGTGTCAGGTATGATTCCAACCAGAGGAGTATTTGCCCCCGATACCCAGTGATTCCCAGTTTTGCTAGGGCTCCTTGATGCCACATTTGCTTGAATGCATCCTTGATGTCAAGTGCTGTTACCCTCACTCACCTCTGGAATTCAGCTGTTTGAACCAAGGCTGTAATGAGGTCAGGAGCTGGGTGACCCTGGCGGAACCCAAACTGGGTGTCACTGAGCAGGTGCTACTTGATAGCACTGTCGATACCTTCTATCAGTTTACTGATGATCAAGAGTGGACTGATTTGGCTGGGTTGGTTTGTTGTGCTTTTTAAGTCCAGGACATACCTGGGCAACTTTCCACATTTTCAGGTAAATACCAGTGTTGTAATTGTACTGGAAAATGTTGGCTAGGAGAGTAACAAGATCTGGAGCACAAATCTTTAATACTATTGCCAAATGTTGTCAGGGCCCATAGCCTTTGCAGTATCCAGTGTCTCTTAGTGTTTCTTGATATCACACGGAGTGAATCAAATTGGCTGAAGACTAGTATCTGTAATGCTGGGGACCACTGGAGGAGGCAAGTTGAATCATCCACTTGGAATTTCTGGCTGAAGATTGCTGCCAAAGCTTCAGCCTTATCTTATGCAGTGATGTACTGGGCTCTTCCATCATTGAGGATGGGGATATTTGTGGAGCCTCCTCCTCCAGTGAGTGGTTTAATTGCCTACTACCATTCACGACTGGATGTGGCAGGACTGCAGAGCTTAGATCTGATCCATTGGCTGTGGGATCGCTTAGCCCTGTCTATCACTTGGTGCTTCCACTGTTTGGTATGCAAGTAGTCCTGTTTGGTAGCTTCACCAGGTTGGCACCAAATTTTCTGGTATGCCTGGTGCTGCTCCTGGCATGCCCTCCTGAACTCTCCATTGAACCAGGGTTGATCCCCTGGCTTGATAGCAATCATTGAGTGAGGTATATACCGGACCATGATGTTGCACATTGTGCTGGAGTACATTTCTGCTGCTGTTGATGGCCCACAGCACCCCATGGATGCCCAGTCTTGAGTTGCTAGATCTGTTAAAGTCTGTTCCGTTTAGAAAGGTGATGGTACCACACAACAGGATGGAGGGTCTTCTGAAGAAGGTTCCAGACCAGAAACATCAGTTTTCCTGCTCCTCTGATGCTGCTTGGCCTGCTGTGTTCATCCAGCTCCACACCTTGTTATCTCAGACTCCAGCATCGGCAGTTCCTACTATCTCTGGAGGGTATTCTCAATGTGAAGGTGGGACTTTGTCTCTACAAGGTCTGTGTGGTTGTCACTCTTACAAATACTGTCATGGACAGATGCATTTGCAGCCAAAAAATTAGTAAGGATGCGGCTGAGTATGTTTTTCCCTCTTGTCAGTTCCCTCACCACCTGCCACAGACCCAGCCGAGCAGTTGTGTTCTTTAGGACCTGATCAGTTTGATCAGTAGTGCTGTTGCCGAGCCACTCTTGGTGGTGGACATTGAAATCCCCCACCTATAGTTCATTTTATGCCCTTATCATCCTCAGTGATCCCTTCAAGTGCTGCTCAAAATGGAAGAGCACCGATTCATCAGCCAAGAGAGGACAGTACGTGGTAATTAGTAGGAGGTTTCCTTAACCATGTTTAGCCTGAAGCCATGAGACTTTATGGGGTCCAGAATCAACATTGAGGACTCCCAGGGCAATTCCCTGAAAACTGTATACCACTGTGCCACCAGTTCTGCTGGGTCTGTCCTGCTGATGGAACACGCCATGTCTGGGATATTGTCACAAGGCATGAATCTGTGCGTATGATTGTTACGCTGTTACTTGACCAGTCTGTGAGGCAGCTCTCCCAACTTTAGCACTAGTCCCCAGATGTTAGTAAGTAGGACTTTGCAGAGTCGGCAGGGCTGTTGCTGCCGTTGTCTTTTCCAGTGCCTAGGTTGATGAAAGGTGATCTGTCCAGTTTCATTTCTTTGACACTTTGCAGCAATCGGTACAGCTGAATGACTTGCTAGGCCACTTCAGAAGGCAATTGAGAGTCAACCACATTGCTGTGGATCTGGAGTCACATATAGCTTAGATTTCCCTCCCTGAACCAGATGGGTTTTCCGACAATTAACTATGGTTACATGGTCATCAGTAGATTCTTAATTCCAGATTTTTAAAAATTGAATTCAAATTCCATCATTTGCCGTGGTGGGATTTGAATCCATGTCCCCAAAACGTTTGTTAAGTTTCTGGATTAATAGTCTAGTCCTAATGCCACTAGGCCATTACCTTCCCAGGTGGCAGTTTAGCCTGAGAGTCAATATAAGAGGTTGAGGAGAAGAGTCCTTCATTGTAACCTCAACCACTGCAGGAATTGAACCCACACTACAGGTATCAGTATGCATTACAAGCCAGCCATACAGCTAATCAACCCACTAATTTTTTTAAATTAAACTACATTCAACAGAAGTTAAAGTAATGCCTCTGCTGAACTTATCAACAGAATGGAACACTCTGAATGATTCTTTAACATATTCATTAAGATTCAAATTGAAGTTAAACAAGAGACAAAGAAAGGTTAGTTGTCTCCCAAATGAATTAATGTACTCTAAGTTAGAGATATGACATGCATTAATTGTACTTTAAGGAGTTGTAATTTTGTGATTCATAACTAAATCGGGGATATAAATCTTTTCCTCATGACTGAACTTTCAAACATGAATGAACAGTTCTGTTGCAAATTGCTACGGAGGCTCTGTGTGAACACTATTTTTATTCTAAATCAATAATGAATGTGAAACATATAAATTTACATAATTCTCATGCTGTACAATTTATCCCATTTAAAACACCTTCGATTAAACGCAGAGCGAGAGATTTTACCAAAGGGAGGAGTGTCTTTGTGATCTAATTTTTCAAATGTGTTGAGAATTAGGGTCCCCTTAAACCTGCATTAACTTAGCATTCCATATTTGGCAATTGCTGAGTAGCCTGAGACCTGAACGAACTGTGTCAGCATTAGAAATGAAACCCACTGCAAATGTAAACAAATCTCTGTATGAAAACAGAGAAGAGGTCATATGGATCATCAAGGTCTTGACTCATGTCAAAGATTTATCAGGTCTATTCTACTTCATTACCAGTGTATCAAAAATAAGAATGTTTTGTTTTTAGAAAGAATGGTTAACTAACGTTCTGATGGAGGTGGGTAAGGGGAGCATCTGACTCATAAGTAACTGTCCCATGGCTATTGGCCAAGAGGGTTTAGACAGGTGAATCACGTATCATTAATGGCTAGCTCCCAAGATGATTTGTGTTAACAGAGACAGGAGGGGAGGATGGGCTATGAAGATCCAGGGCGGTGAGCCACACCATGTGCTGGGGGTAGACCAGGATTTCCCCTATATCAGCCCGAGGGAAGAACAAAGATTGCTTGTACTGAGAATACCAAAGTCTACCAGAGGCCACCACCAAAGGGCCTAGGACCACTGGGATGTGGGAGTGTGCTGCCTCTACTCCTCCATTCTACAGAACAGCTCCAGGATTGGTAAGGTCCTGTCATCTGCCTTGGGTCATATATTTCCTTTCTTTGCCTCATTAACTAATGTACCATGTCTAAACTGATATTTCTCAATAAACCATCAGAAAATTGCTGTAAGTTGTCGATTGCCCAAATTAGGTAATGAACCCCAAAAATCAGCAAATGGCACATTAAACCTGCCAACCCTACTTGCTGTCATATCGGACTCAAAATATTATCTGCTTCCCTTTCCCCAAATGTTACCAGACCTCCAGCATTTTCTGTTTATATTTTCAGTATTCTACATCCACTGTGTTTTGCTCTTATTATAATCACAGGTTTCTACTCATTGACAGTACAAAACAAAATTCTTATGCCAAGATAAATAATGCCAAAGGATTTTTTTTTCTTGTTTAGGTTTCACTATGAGTCCACAGAACACTCTGAAATTTTTCACTGATGGTCCTTTGATCTGTTGCTCCTGACCAGCTGTTTAATGACTAGTTGTTCCTTGACTTGCTGTTTCTTAACATTTCATAATCGAATGCCTTCTGTCATTTGAAGAAGTTTAAGGTCAGGACATTCCTTGCTCCTCAAGAGTGAGAATTCTTGATTGTGGTGTGTGTAGGTTTTCTACTATTTGGCGTCTTCTATATTGGAGAGTTGCTTGGAACAAAGCATTCTTCTTAAGTCCTCTGCCTTTTTGACCACACAGCTACACTGTTGACAGCTGTAGGCAGTGATTTCTTACTAATGGCTCACTATCTGATGCTTGCTCTTGTCTCTAACTTGAAATTTGTGAGATGACCATTGACATATGGAACAACTTAAAGTATAAGGTTGAGTCACCTATTTCCATTAGGAACACTTTAGGCTTTTATTCTGTTGTAGACTGTTCTACTTCGTTAACCTCTTTGTGTGGGTGGCACTTTGACTTCCTGCTTTTCTGAAACTGTGTCATGCTTCTGCACTTTTACTGTCTGTGCCTAAGTAGATTCTTTGTTTCACAATGCTAACAAAGAATTTTTGTATCTGATGCCTGTCTTACTGCTTTACTGTATTCTCTCATGTATTGTTTGTGGTATTTTAAGAATTGAATGGACTCTGCTGATCTTCTGTGCAACGGTTGATCTCCTCCTCAAAGGATTGATCTGTATTGTTTCCTGACTTCAGTTTCACTCAACACCTGAGCAGCTTTCTCTGGAATAGAGTCAACTCCCATGGTAATTCTGTCTCTTACAAATTCTGATTTTAAATCATCATTGTTATATTTTGCCACTGATCTTTAGAGATATTGAATTAAGTTAGTTATGGATTTCTTCGGGTGCTGATCTCTACGAGTAGATTTTTTTTAAAAGAAGTTTGTAGTTCTTAAGACTTATCAAAAGCTTCAAAGTACTTCCTCAATAATATTTCATACTTTTACCCATTAATAAGCTATAGCATTATCAGCTTTACTCTCAATTGTGTAGAGAGGTGTTTTTAGACCCCGACTTAATATCTAATTCTGAAGTTATTCTGTATTGTGGAATTATTCTTTTCTTCAAGATGTCCGATTCAATGTTCTTCTTAGCTCATATTTGGAATTATGTCTTCCTGGCAATACTATTTCCAATGCCATCCCTTCCTGTTGTGATTATATATTTCGCTTGCTTGGAACCTATTATTTTGTATTTATATCAGTTCTGCTGCACTTTGTTGCCATACTGGAGGGTTCCCCACAGTTTGAGGCTAAAATAGATGATCCCCACATCTCGTAGAGACTCTTGTAGTTAACAAGATATATTGTATCACGTGTTAGCAACTAGCTATATGTTATATTGATATGATAGACAATGTTGTTAGGACCTTTAGGAGGATCAGATATTATGTTTCATTTCTTAAAGATCATCCTAAGCTTTTTTGTTCACCAGTCCATATGAAATGAGAATAGTGGGTAATACTCGTGGCACTTATTAGTTTTAACTCTTTCAGACCCTTTCAGATGTCAATGCAACAGACATCAGCATTGGAATTCTTCCTGTCAGTGTTGTAGAACCAATTATCTTCATCTGCTTCTGGAATGACCTTGATTATTCAAGTTTTACATGGATTTCATATGACACACAATGGATTTCCAAATGAACTAAACCTTTAGAGGGTGTGACTCTTTTTGCAATGGGAAAGACCGGGCCAAGTTAAGGTTTGGTTGACTGATGGTTGGAGTCTTTTTTAGGCTGGAGAAGCCTCACAATATTTAAGGCCTGACCCCATTTAACTTGGATTGAGTGAGCTGCAGAGGTCAAAATCATATTCTTGATGCTGCTGACCACATTGTGCCCTTGGGATCTGATTCAGATAGCTGCCAGCAAAATTAATTTCTTAGGGTGGGGAATTAGATCGGGTGCAATTGTAACAGGTATGTGTCCTGGGGCAAAAGAGACCAAGATAACTTATATGGGTGTGAATGCTCATGTAGAGCTTGCAAATGTATTTATGTTTTGAGTCATCACATTTGTATTTTCTATGGAGCTGGTCAGAGCCTGCACAATGGTGAAAAATAACCATCAAGGCTCTTTCTGCATTGTCAAATCTCAATTATCATATTTAGAAGGGTTTGTTTTATTACATGGCTGACCACTGTGGGCGCATTGGGCTCATTTTATGACACCCCACCCACCACCACAATCAGACACATTTTCATAGCGTACGAGTGAAATATACCAGGTGGGTGGCCCACTGCCTTGCCTCACTCTCAACCCAGTCCCCGAGATATTGTGGCGATAAAGTACTCACTAGCCCACCTACCCGTTAGGCCTACTGAAGTGGCCAATTAAGGGCTAGCTAAGGACGTTAATCTACCTTCACTGCCTTAATACTCTGGAAAGTAGAAGGCAGGTGAAAATGGGTAGGCCGTTTATCATCAAAATTTGTGAAAAGGTGGAAACGATTGAGGTTATATCCTTTTCTGGGTTGCTCTGTGGGCATGCTCCCAATGGGGCCTGATCCCTCCCCACACTAAAGGCCTGACATTGACCTGGGTCCAGTATCCATCTTTTGATTCATGTGGAGCTCCTTGCAGCTCCCATTATTGAGTTCTGGTACTGCTGGAACCACAAGCTATTAGATTGGCTGTCAGCCTTTGCATCTGGGATATCCTTCCATTAATGGGCATAATTTCCACTCTCTGCTTGTTAAGGCTGCACAACATAAGATCATAAGGGCAGCGTTTTATAAAGTGGTTTTGTGACCAATTTTTCTAATGAGCAAAGGAGGCAGTAAAATTCATAATCCATCAAATGCAGCCCATGGTGATAAAGCCCTTTCAAATGGAGCTGGCTGCAAGGCTGGTGTTAATGGAGTAGTAAGGCTACCAATCCTGAGTTGATAGCAGACTGCCCAGTTAACATACGGCAAAGAAAACAAAAATTGATCTCATTGTGTGCAATTTCTACACAATTAACTCTGTGTAGAAGGAATTATTACATTATGTTACATAGACACGTTCATATGCCGAGAATGTACCTGATTGTTGAAATTATAGTTTCTCATTAATTTTGACAAAAGTTTGAATGGACATATCTCATGCTGTTCGTGTTGGCTGTCATATATGTGTGCGTATTTGGTTGGTGAGATTGATGCTTTATATGAAAAGTGTGAAGGCATTAACATTGATGGATTATGCTTCAATTTTCTGCTGTCACCTATCAGTTTTTGTAGCTGACGTTGGTAGCATACCGGTTTTATAGATTCACAACAGTACATGTATTATCCTTCACTAACAGTTAATCAGACTTTGCTTGTACATGGTGTCGAGCGATTTATGCTGCATGTCTCTCCCTAAGACCATCACAAAAGATTTGTTTCGGGAATTGTTGCTCATTGCAATCCTACTGCAAGTTCGACCCAGTTGTAGCTCTGTCATCTGAAAGTTAATGGCATCTTCCATGTCAGAATTGCAGCAATAGGTGCCCTGTCCTGCTATTTGACTCTCAGGATGGTGTGTGTCAAATTGCTAGAAGGCAGAAGCCTACATTCTAGTGAATTACTTCAGATGCTGTAGTGATTGCATATTTATAATACAGACCTGCCGCCTGTATAAAGGTCAAACATACGCAGATAAACTCAAAGCAGCGTGCCATTATTTGGTGACAGGAAATTCTCAAAGGCTGCCATCTGTTACAATTATTTTTTGATCTGCTGCCTCTTGGGCTGGTCACTGGAAACCAGCATAATTACTTGTTTGCTTAACAAAAGCAGCCGTCGCCTGAGAAATGCAATGCAATGTGGAAGCTTAACTGATAGCAGATGTGCCTTTCATTTGTCAGAAAGGGGCCTGGAGCAAAAAAAGAATAATGCTGTTGAAACCGTGACATACATAGACATCGCATGACTTCTGGGAGCACTGAAGTCAAGATTGCTTTTTGAGGTTAATGCAGCAAGAAATCAATAAAGTCACCCGGGTGTCTGCCAGAACAAGGAATCACCTGCAAATGGATTGTCTTCCTTTTTTGAATTTCCTTGACAAAGATCAAACCTTAGATGCACATGATGACAGAACCTGCTTGCGTTGCCATTGAAAATACGAATTACAGATAACAAACACTCTTCATGAAAGTTTTAGCTGAGTTAATTATACTTCACCAATGAATATTTCGTCTGAGGAGGAAGTTCTTTGAAGAAACCAAACCCACAATTGTAGGCTTCCCTTTATCTTGACCAATATTTTGGGAAATTATTTTGAGAAATTACTTGAATGTGCCGTTTGAAATGGAAATATGGCCTTATTGGGGCTTGCAAGCTGGTTCAGATCAGGATTTTCCTGTTTGTCATTCTATGCAGGCTTTTGACATCTCAGAGTGTATCCAAACACAATCACCTGCCCTCCCCTTGTGCTGTCTAGTGATTAAGAGTCTTCAGCATTTGCAGGCCAGTTGTCCTAAAGCTCTTTGGATACAGAGATCTTTTCTTTGCTGATTCAATATGTAGCTAAGCACTAAAAGAAATATCTTCTATCTCTTCAAAATTGCTTCTGATTAATGGTGTATGATCTGATTAATTAGAAATGCCACCCTGAACCTGTTCTAAGATAGACAACATAAACAGATTTGGCGTATGCCTTTTGAAGCAACATCCAATATATAGCAATTGAAATATAAAGGACTAAAAAGTAGAATTGGAGGGAAAATGTAACCTTCAACTTTTTGTACATCAAAGACAATTCTTAGCTCAAGATGTTAATAAATAGGTACACAGTCAATCAATTTAATTTGGTGAAGAGTTCCTTTTATTCATTTGTAAGGATTTTATTTTCTTTCAGAAAGCTTTTATGTTCATGAAGTTAGATAGTGATGACACTGGATATGATAGGCTAGATATTTGCATGCCCCATTTTTCAAGTGCGGATGTTGCAATTTGCAACCTGTCCACATCCACGGAAATTCTTGGTGAGTAGGAAGGAATTTTGACATAATCATCTATTTTTGGGCGGCACGGTGGCTTAGTGGTTTAGCACTGCTGCCTCACAGCGTCAGGGACCCGGGTTTGATTCCACCCTCGGGTGACTGTCTGCGTGGAGTTTGTACATTCTCCCCGTGTCTGCGTGGGTTTCCTCCAAATCCTCCTGTTTCCTCCCACAGTCCAAAGATGTGCAGGCTAGTTGGATTGGTCATGCTAAATTGCCCATAGTGTTCAGGGATGTGTAGATTAGGTGGGTTATAGGGGGATGGGTCTGGGTGGGATGCTCCAAGGCTTGGTGTGGACTTGTTGGGCTGAAGGGCCTGTTTCCACACTGTAGGAATTCTATGATATACTCTATGATATTTTTCTTTGTTATACCACTTTATGTTGTAGCTGCCTCACTGTTCGCATGCTGCCCCTCAGATCTCAAAGATTCCTGTGGCTTTTTTGCACTTTGCAAAAAACACTCCAGCAATGTTGTTTTCCCATCATATGATTCAAGTAGCTTGACCAATTTTAAAGGCTCACTGTCCGTTCAGGGGAATCTCTACCCACCCACACCCCTCCCCACTCCTGCCACCATGGCTGATAGAAAATCAGTTTTAAACATTTCAGGGATGGCTCACAAAGAATAGGAGAGAGTCTCCCTGGTTCAGTGACGGAACTCTGGAACTCTAATGGCCACAGTGGCATCCAGGAGAGAGAGACAATGTTTCCCTGGGACAGAGGAAGCCCTCAAATCATGGCCTGAGGAGTGAATGAGAGCATGATGCCCAGGAAGTGAGTTCTTGCAGTCTGGTGCCATGAATATGGTAGCATTATAGGGAGAAGTACAACAACCAAACCTTAGTGCTCAATGAGACTGAATGTTCCCTTCAGCATGTCTCATACCAACTAGACCAACAACCTGGTCAAAGCATCACACCTGTATCACTCTCTCAGCAGCGCTCCTGTCTAACATTTCCATATTCCATTCACCCTATTGGTTGATTGGTTTGTTTTTGTCACATGTACTGAGTTACAGTGAAAAGTATTGTTTAGCGTGCAATATAGACAGAGAATACTGTATAAAGTGCATCAGGGTGGCAGAACAGGGTGCAGAATACAGAGTCACAGCTGCAGTCAAGGTGTAGAGGGAGAGAGAGAAAGATCAGAATTAACATTTAAGAAGTCTGTTTAGAAGTCTGATAACAGTAGAGTAACAGCACAGAAGAAATTTTTCTTAAATCTGTTCGTACGTATATTCAAACTTTTGTGTGTGGAAGTGCGTGGAAGAGAGTATAACCGGGGTGGGAGGGGTCTTTGATTATGTTGGTTCCTTTCCCAATGCAGTAGCACATATAGATGGAGTCAGTGGATGAAGGGCTGGTTTGCATGATGGA
Source organism: Rhincodon typus (assembly GCF_021869965.1). Taxonomy (NCBI): domain Eukaryota; kingdom Metazoa; phylum Chordata; class Chondrichthyes; order Orectolobiformes; family Rhincodontidae; genus Rhincodon; species Rhincodon typus. The sequence goes on from NC_063332.1 coordinate 108,912,964, forward strand.
CTGGACTGTGTTCACAACTGTCTGTAGTTCCTTGTGGTCTTGGGAAGAGCAGTTGTCAAACCACGCTGTGATGCATCCAGGTAGGATGCTTTCTATGGTGCATCTATAAAAATTGTTAATGTCTCTCTGGATATGCCACATTTCCTTAGCCTCCTGAGGACGTAAAGGCGTTGTGCTTCCTTGACTGTCACATTGACGTGGGTGGACCAGGACAGGTTGCTGGTGATCATCACTCCCAGGAACTTGAAGCTCTCGACCATCTCCACCTCAGCACCACTGATGCAGACAGGGGCTTGTGTTCCACTCTGCTTCCTGAAGTCAATGACCAGCTCCTTTGTTGTGCTGAAATTGATGGAGAGATTGTTATCTTTACATCATGCTGCTAAGCACTCAATCTCTTTGCTATGCTCTGACTTGATGTTGTTTGAGATCTGATCTACAGCAGTAGTGTCATCAGCAAACTTGTAAACGGAGTTGGGCGGTATTTGGCCACACAGTCATGAGTGTATAAGGAGTATAGTAGGGGGCTGAGTATGCAGCTTTGTGGGGCACTGGTGTTGAGGATTATAGCGAAGAAGGTGTTGTCACCTATTCTTACTGATTGCAGTCTGAGTCAGGAAGTTGAGAGTCCAGTTAGAGTGGGGGAGCCAAGAACTAGGTCTTGGAGTTTAGCGATAAGTTTGTTCGGAATTATGGTGTTGAAGAAGGAACTGTAGTCAATAAGTAGGAGCCTGATGTAGGTATCCTTGTTATCCAGATGTTCCAGGGATGGGTGTAGGGCCAGGAAAATGGCATCTGCTATGAATCCATTGCTCCTGTAGGCAAGTTACAAAGGATCAAGGTGATTTGGTGGGTTGGAGTTGATGTGAGCCATGACTAACCTAGTGAAGCACTTCATAATCATGCAGGTCAGAGCCACCGGGAGGTAGTCATTGAGGCACGCTGCATGATTTTCCTTTGGCACCGGGATGATGGTGGTCTTCTCGAAGCAGGTGGGAACTTCAGATCATGGTTAGGAGAGGTTAAAGATGTCAGTGAATACTACCACCAGCTGGTCTGCACATGATCTGAGAGCACAGGCAGGAAACCCAATCCAAATCAATTGCTTTCCATGGGTTCACTCTCAAGAAGGACGATCTAGCATCTACAGTGATGACCGTGGGTACAGATGCATCTGAGGCTGATGGAATAGGTGATATCATTTCACTGACATTCCAATCAAAGTGAGCATGCATTGAGCTCATCAGGTAGGGATATACCATTGCCTGCAATTCTGTTTGACTTCACTTTTTAGCCCATTATGTCGTGTAAGCCATGCCACAAATGACAGGTGTCCGTGTTGTTGGTCTGGATTTCAAGCTTAGTTTGGTATTGCTTCTTGGTGCCTCTGATGGCCTTACCATGGTCTTACCTGGATTTCCTATATAGGTCAGGGTTGCCCAACTTTAATGCTTGAGACCTGGGACGTCAGTAGGGGGTGGATCTCCCAGTTCATCCATGGTTTCCGTTTGGGGAATGTTCGTATTAACTTTTTCAGCACATAGTCATCTACACAATTACTAATGAAGTCTGTAACAGTAGTGGCATACTTGTTTATGTTGGCCGTTGGGTTTTTGAATAGGTCCACTTAAGCAGTCCCATAGAAGCCCTTGTTTCCTCAGAGCAACACTGCATTACTTTCTGTACTGGGTCCTCACACTTCAATTTCTGCTCATAAGCCGGGAGGAGAAACACAGTGTTATAATCTGATTTTCCAAATGTGGACAGGAATGGAGTAGTAGGCATCTTTGATGGTTGTATAGCAATGGTCAATGATGTTTGGACCTCTGTTGAGATTGGAGATGTGTTGATGCTGTTCTTGTAGCATGGTCTTGAGGTTTACCTGATTGAAGTCACTGGCTACGATGATCAAGGCCTCATGGTGCACTGTCTCAAGACTGTTTGTAGTGTTATATACTTCGTCCAGTGCACTCTTCACTTCCGCAAAGGGTGGGATTTAGACCTTTGTCAGGATAGTGGAGGTGAACTCGCGCAGCAGGTAGTAAGGATGGCACTTCACTGTAAAATATTTTAGGCCCAGGGACGAGTAACTCGCCAGGGTTGCCACAGCTGAGCACCGAGAGGTGTTGATCAGGAAGCAGACCCCACTGTCCCATGCCATGCCTGAGGATGCCAAGCGCTCTGTTGGGTGAACTGAGAAACCCTGAGGTTATAAGTAACAGTGAGGTGTGGAAGGAGTGAGCTATGTCTTTGTGAAGCTAAGCACACAGCAGTCTCTCAATTCACTTTGGAAGGTAAGTCTAGCTCTGAGGTCATACATTTTGTTTTCAATGGATTGGACATTTGCCAGGAGTATGCTGAGGCGGGAGCATTTGAAACCCGTAAGTTTCAGTACATCTCCCACGTTTCCTCAGCAGTTGTTTGTTCCTCGTCGATCCCAGGCCTCAGTGAAGGGAGCCTGCCACTCCGAGAGATAAGTGTGTGCTCCTGATGGGTAGACAGGCACCAGTCACAGCCTTGAGTGTTCTGGGGTGTCTTGTGGGGGTCACTGTGGGCTCAGGTCTTGTTCCTGCGCTGGTCAGACCTCAGTTCTTGGTCTCTGTGAGGAGGTTGGGCTGCAGGAAGCCAATAGGTCTTTAATTCGCCTGGGTTTGCATTCCAGTGTCATAGCTGAGCCTCATCAGTCGTAGAATCTTTACACCTGAAAAGAGATTTAAGGGAACATTGTTAGCAGTTTTGATAAACTTAGAATTGAAATTCAGAAGAGCAGAACAATTATAAGATATGTAAGAATAAGATCTGCTGTAGACAGCTCACAAAATGTTGCCACTCTCTGGCGCCATCTTGAAAAACATCCACACACTAGTGTTGTGAGGATCGCACCCATCACTTCCTGTCTCCACATAACTCAAGCTATTCAGCTACAGCAGGTACATGCCCAAACATTTTGCAAAACTATCACTGATTGCAGTCTCTGCTTTCCTCCTGGTAGTAAAGATTGCCCTCAACACCAGGAAGAGCTAATGGATAGGAAAATACTCCATAAGCTAATTTCTAAGTCTCCTAAGGCAGATGATGTTGTTTAATAACTCAGAGCACAATCTCGATCTTCGTTGTGCTTCAATGTGATTCCAGGATCTAATGTCCCTCATGAGGCTGACTCCACTAACCTCTCTGGCAATGCATTCCACGTTCCATCCACTCTCTGAGTAAAGAACCCACTTCTGACGTTTCCCCTATATCTACCTCCACTCACTTTAAAACTATACCGTCTCATAATAGCTACCTCCACCCTAGGAAAAAGTCTCTGGCTGTCCACTCTATCTACACCTCTGATCATTTTATACACCTCTATCAAGTCACCTCTCATCCTTTGTCATTCTAAAGAGAAAAGTCCTAGCTCTCTCTACCTTTCCTTGTAAGACCTTCCCTCCATTCCAGGTAACATCCTAGTAAATCTCCTCAGTACCTTTTCCAACGCTTCCACATCTTTCTTGTATTGAGGCGACCAGAACTGGACACAATACTCCAGATGTGGCCGAACCAGGCTTTTGTATAGCTAGAGCATAACTTCACGGTGTATGAGATCCTGGTGGGATCAGTGGGTAGGAAATGGCCTACGACTGCCCACGTGAGATCTTTGGAAATGTTCTGACATTGCTGTCAGCTCCTTGAGTCGAGACACCCAGGAATATTTACCTATTCCCAGTCATTTCTTGGTTATAATCCTTGAGAGTCTCCTGCCTTGCATCCACTCCCACCTTTACAAAACCATATTGTTATTCCTCTTTCCCACTTATGTGACTAAGGCCTCCAGCATTACATCAGCGAATGTTGAAATCCTTTCTCCAATCTGGTGGTGCAATTTCCTTCTTCAAATTGTAGCAACAGCATTCAGAATCAGTCTCCTTTCATTTAGTTCAGCTTTTCCTTAAAAGGAACAGACTGTCTTTAGGAACAGCAGGCTGGCTACATCTTGTGCTATTGGTGCTTGCACACCACGGCTGAGAGTTCAGGGAGTCAACATCAAAGGTTTCACTAACCACAACGCTACCTCCAAGTAAATCAAATTAGATTTGTCTAGTGCCTACCTCCATGGCAATGGGTACACCAGGTGGCAAATCACAAAACCTGTGCCCAAATAATGACATGGACCAAATTTTAGACTCGGGGGTGTATAGAAGCCACATTGTAACTCTATCCAGTACAGAACAACTATATCAAGTCTTAATATGATGACAGTACAACCCATCACAATATTATGAGTTTAGGATTGAATATATATTTTATCCAAATGTGCTGCTTATTACATGGGATTATATTTAATTAATTCAGTATAAGAAACACTATAACAAGCAAATTTGATAATGCTGACACAGCAGACCTACCACACAGTGTATTTCTCTTACCATAGAATTTGTTTGCACTTGGTGCAGAAAGTTGCTTTAAGATGTCAATGATAATTAGGGATACTGAGCATACTTTCGATGCAGGTCATTGCTTCCTCAATTCAACTCAACAAATCCACGGCACTTTTAAATTATGCATAACTTTAAAGCAAATTAGCATTGGATTGTCAAAGTATTACCCTCAATGCTATTAGTTGATGAAATATTTAGAAGATGTATAATGGGACACACTGTACAACATCAGCCAGTCCAAATTTATTTTCATCATGATGCAGTTAAACTGGAAATAATCATAATTTCCACAGCATGCACAACCACAAAGCAGACATTATTTCCTCATAGTATTTGAGCTCAAGGCATTTTTCAGAATTCTCTCTTGCTTTTTGATAATGTCCTTAGAATCTTACAGCACAGAATGAGGCAATTCAGCCCAAACTACTTAAGCGTCCTATTAATTAACGGCCTCACTTGCTCTTTCACTGTACTTATGCAATTATTTTCTGATCAAGTATATCCGAATTTCCATCTGAAAGTTACTATTGACTGCTTTCAATGCCGTTTGAGAGGAAAGCATCCTAGATCATGACTTGTTGCATCTTCCCTTTGTTTCATTTTTTAAATTATCTTAAATCTGTGCCTTATGGCTTCCAGCCTTCTTGACGATGGAAACAGTTTATCTTATATTTATTATATGCAAAGCATTCAGACTGTCAAATAGCTTGATTAATTTTCCCCTTCAGCTTTTCTGCTCTAATGACATGATTTCACCTTCTAAGTGAAAGCCTTCATCCTTGATGTAATTCCAGTAAATGGCCAGTTCCATTCTAAAGGGCATTGTCCAGTTCTGAACATCACACTTTAAGAAGGATGCCAGAGTTATAAGGGTTAAGCATAAAGTTTTTATCCATTCATTTTCAGAGATACATTGGGTAGAATCTTACAGCGTCTTGAATATCAGGTGTTGTGGTGAGACAGAATCATGTGAGAAGGCCCAGCAAGGCCTGACTCCTCATCAACAATAACTCACTGCATCCTTTATGCATCTGCTGCGTAGCAAGGCAAGATACATTCCTCACAAGGCACCAGCCAGTTGCCAATTAAAGGTGATTAAAACTTGTTAAAGTCCTTAATAACAGCACAATTCACTTAATTAATATTCAGCTTCATATTTTATCAAATGTACTGAACGAAGTAGATGCTGAGAATTTTCAACATGGAGATCAGAGTAGGTACTTAACACCTCCAGCTCTACACTGGTCAGCAACAAAGAGCATCTCAGGGCATGATCCACGGTCAGCAGACACAATCACCCCCTGTCTACAGACATTGGCATCTGATATTTGTCAACCCCTGAGGACTCTCAGGGACGCTCTCTGATTCATTTAGGAAGTGCAGAGCTGCATGCAGGGCACACCCAGTCACCAGCACTGAAAAGCTGCTGATAGGAAACTTTGAACTCTGGGATATCCAGCTTATCATTTGACAAGCTACATCCCAGGGCTACTCGCTTGGTCGCTAAGTAATTGCTCGATTAGCACCTACCAGTATGCTCTCAGGATCCATGCCTTGTGTTCCATACCTCTGAGCACATTGGTGCTAAAACCTAAATGCTAACAGTTCAGCCGCACTGATGTGCTCTTTTGCACAGGCTAACAGACAGACTGCTTATAGCAGTAGGGGTGTGACTTTAGGATGGATATTTTGCTGTATAACACACCAAGACATCAATCTAGCACCTACATCATGTACCAGCGTCTGCACAGTAAACACACTGGACGTTTATTCAATGGACTGGCCATGTTGGAAAGTCTGTAGAGACGAGTCCTCAACCCACAGTCATGGATGGGGCACAGGGCTGCTGTGGTTTTCAGGGTTCTGGTGTCGTCCGCCACAGCACAATCCACACACAGTCTGGGGTCTTGGCTGTGGTCAATCAATTGCTTGGGTCATTCACATTTGCAGGATCTGGGGAGTGGGTGACCGTCAGTCTGTAGGGCCAGCACAAGCACTTTGGGAATTACATATTGTCAGATGGGGAGCTGCAAAGCCAGTGCTCAGAGGTTTTGTTTGCCATGTCTAGGGACTGATTGTCAAAGATGGTCTGATACAGCCCTGGGGAACAGAGTCTGCGTATTGTTGATTTAAGGAGGGCGCAACAGAGGCCGTAAGTGAAATCTTCTGTTTGGAATTATCCAACTATTTGCCGTGACATGATGTTTCCTTACTGGACTACGGCAAGATGTCCACTGAGCAGTGGGCATAGAATAGCTGTGCCTTAGAGAAGGTGGTTAACTGTGTGGCATGGTGTTTAAACAACAGAGAAAGTGGCAGAATGGAGTTCAATGTGTGAGGGAGTGCGAGCTATGTGCCATAAGCTTTGTTTTGTGGTTGTTGGACCATTCCATTGCCAGTGATGGGTAATGCCTGAGTGCCAATTCTTGTCCAGATGGTCAATGGTCTTTTAAGGATGGCATGGGCACAAGATAAGCCAGCCTTTAGGCTGATACTCTGAGTGGTGAGTTGGTCAACGAAGGTTGTGTGGTGAGATGGGGCTAGGATTGGACGAGAGTGTGCCATAGGACAGGGTAGGTGGTTAATGAGGTGAGTTTGGTAAGATATGGTGAAAAGTTTTGCAAGGCCTCATGGAGAAAATCCCTCCTAAAAATTCAATGCAACTGGCACTTAGCAAAAGAAATATAAGATTCAGACCATTATCACAGACAAGAGGGGAGTGTGCCATAGGACAGGGTAGGTAGTTAATGAGGTGAGTTTGGTAAGATATGGTGAAAAGTCCTGCAAGGCCTCATGGAGAAAATCCCTCCTAAAAATTCAATGCAAAATAAATAAGATTCAGACCATTATCACAGACAAGAGGGTATACTGAACTGAATTTTTTTTACTGTTCCCTCTTCTGCCTTTAAAAGTGGTGCATTCTAAATATGTATTTTAATTTTCTTATTTTCTTTTAAAAATTGACATGGTGTGTTTTCCCAAACCCTGTTTGTGAAGTGCAAATTAAAGAGACTGCAGCAAATTCTTTAAGGTTAAAACAATAGGGGGTTTATTAATGCATTCAAAACCCAAGGCAGAAGAGTCTGCAACACGCACTCATACACGCACACATCCACCAATGAATAAAAGGAAGACAAAGAGAATTTACAAAATTATTTAAAATCTAGAATATTGGTTCCCCTGCTTGTGAATCAGGGAGTCCAGCAAATCAGTATCCAGTGGAGATCCTTCCCATTGTCTATGCACATGTCCTTTTCTCGGGTGTTCTGATGGTGTCAAGGTGTAGTTGACCGTGTAGCAATTGGAAACTGGGAATTGATTCATTTTTCAGTAAAGAAACAGGATTTTTCCCAGAAATCATACTTTTGAGCGAGATTGGGAATGGAGACACATTAGCTAAACCTGGGGCTGCTAAGTCCCTTTTATTTGGTGTTACAAGCAGATTAGGGAAATCAATTCAACCTTAACTATTAAAGAAGCCAGCAGCCAATACAGTCACAATGAATTGAATGGACTCCTTCTGCGCCATAGCCTATTCTGTCATATGACAGAGCTGATAGGGTGAGTTTTGATGTCCTGGTCAAAGCCTATTGCATTATGTAACAGGTAATCTTGGAGTTGGCAGCACCATCTCAAGCATAACTTGTTTTAATAGTTACCTTTGTTTAGAACTAGCTGAGGGAGACATCTCAACTGCATACACCTGCATTCCCCATGCAGATGGCCTAAAGGCCCTCCGCTTCTTCCTGTCCCGCAGGCCCGACCAGTCCCCCTCCACTGACACCCTCATCCGCTTAGCCGAACTCGTCCTCACCCTCAACAACTTCTCTTTCAATTCCTCCCACTTCCTACAGACAAAGGGGGTGGCCATGGGTACCCGCATGGGCCCAAGCTGCGCCTGCCTCTTTGTAGGTTATGTGGAACAATCCCTATTCCGTACCTACACCGGCCCTAAACCCCACCTCTTCCTCCGTTACATCGATGACTGTATCGGCGCTGCCTCGTGCTCCCACGAGGAGCTCGAATAGTTCATCCACTTCACCAACACCTTCCACCCCAACCTTAAGTTTACCTGGACCATCTCGAATACCTCTCTCCCCTTCCTGGACCTCTGTCTCCATATCGGGCAACCACCTAGAAACCGATATTCATTTCAAGCCCACCGACTCCCACAGCTACCTAGAATACTCCTCCTCCCACCCACCTTCCTGCAAAAATGCTATCCCCTATTCCCAATTCCTTCGCCTCCGCCACATCTGCTCCCAGGACGAGGCATTCCACTCCCATACATCTCAGTTGTCCTCGTTTTTCAAGGACCGTAACTTCACCCCCTCAGTGATCGAGAACGCCCTCAACCGTGTCTCCCACATCTCCCGCAACTCATCCCTCACACCCCGTCCACGCAATAAGATCCAAAAAAGAATCCCCCTCGTCCTCACATACCACCCCACCAACCTCCGGATCCAACGCATCATCCTCCGACACTTCCGCCATCTGCAATCCGATCCCACCACCAACGACATCTTTCCTTCCCCATCCTTATATGCTTTCCGGAGGGACCACTCTCTCCATGACTCCCTTGTCAGCTCCACACTCCCCTCCAGCCCCACCACACTCGGCACTTTTCCCTGCAACCGCGGAAGTGCTACACCTGCCCCCATACCTCCTCCCTCACCCCCATCCCAGGCCCCAAGAAGACTTTCCACATCAAGCAGATGTTCACCTGCACATCTGCCAATGTGGTACACTGCATCCGCTGTACCCGGTGTGGCTTCCTCTACATTGGGGAAACCAAGCGGAGGCTTGGGGACCGCTTTGCAGAACACCTACGCTCGGCTCACAATAAACAACTGCACCTCCCAGTCGCGAACCATTTCAACTCCCCCTCCCATTCCTCAGACGACATGTCCATCCTGGGCCTCCTGCAGTGCCACAACGATGCCATCCGAAGGTTGCAGGAACAGCAACTCATATTCCGCTTGGGAACCCTGCAGCCCAATGGTATCAATGTGGATTTCACAAGCTTCAAAATCTCCCCTCCCCCGACCGCATCCCAAAACCAGTCCAGCTCGTCCCTGCCTCCCTAACCTGTTCTTCCTCCCACCTATCCCCTCCTCCCACCTCAAGCCGCACCCCCATTTCCTACCGAATAACCTCATCCCACCCCCTTGACCTGTCCGTCCTTCCTGGACTGACCTATCCCCTCCCTAACTCTTCACCTACACTCACCTTTACTGGCTCCATCCCCGCCTCTTCAACCTGTTTGTTTCCTCTCCACCTATCCTCTCCTCTATCCATCTTCTATCCGCCTCCCACTCTCTCCCTATTTATTTCAGAACCCCCTTCCCCTCCCCCTTTTCTGATGAAGGGTCTAGGCCCGAAACGTCAGCCTTTCTGCTCCTATGATGCTGCTTGGCCTGCTGTGTTCATCCAGCCCTGCACCTTGTTGTCTCGGATTCTCCAGCATCTGCAGTTCCTACTATCTCTGATACTATTTCTTTCTGTTGGCTTGAGTGGAATGTTCTCATAAATGGGAGATGTGACTTTCCACAGAAATGAGTTGGCTTTTGTCCTGGTATTTGCTAGAAACTTCCAGAAACAGCCAATTCATCCATTTTGGGTTTGACAGCATCCATCTTTGTTGGGATGTCAAGTGTTTTTAAAAACAGTCACTAAATAGACATTGTGTATTATCGTTGGTTTTTAATCCATTTGGGATAATACGTAGGTATTTCAGTATGTTAATATTTAGGATTAATAAAAGTAGGGAGTATTATGCTGAAATTATGTGAACATTTTAAGAATACAGTAAAAGATATTGTTTGACTGGCAAAAATAGTAACAGTTAAAATTTGCTTCTAAACATGTTTGACTATCTACTCCCATCAAGTGGCTATGTAATGCAACAACAATACCATAAATTTGTGCACTGGTAGTGGAAGGAGTGAATTTAAGGTGATGGATGAAGTTCCTTTGTCACTATCTAAGGAGGAGGAAAAACGACACCTTGTCCTCCCTTTGGACAAGAACATCACAGCATCTGCTAGGCCACAAGGTAAAAATAAAATCTGTCACAAAGTACTTTACTAACAATTTATAGATGAAACAATACCATAGTGCATGCAAATGTTAATTATCCTTGTGCAACCATTTGTCTCTTGGGTCCTTTGCCTGTCCTGGTATTTCTATGCAGTGTTAATTTAAAGACCACAGCACAGAGGAGGGAAATTTACTGACAATATAAAGCAGAATAGGTAGAAATTTACTGTCACATGTACTTTTACATGAAAAATAAAGCAAAAATTTTATAAGTTGCCCCAGCACAGTGTACATCAATGACAGAAGACATACATGATAATTAAAAAGTAAAATTAAGACAAAGTTCATCACAGTTCAGTTAATGGCTCCAGGGCTTGGGGAACGTTGATTTAAGTAAGAATAGCCAGGATGAGAACATCACATGACAGCTGGATACTAGGCTGGAAGCCTCCACTGAAAAAGACTGGCCTGCTGGGCCGAGACTGCCACTCCTGGACAAGATGGCCTGCTGGAATTCCTGGACACCAAAGACAAAGATGTGCACCCTGGGACGAGGCCTCCACACCAGGAGACTGCCACTTCTGTCTTTGGGCGCCTGGGCCTAGCTGCAGACTTGGAGCCTCAACCTAGCCTGTGAGTCCAAACCAGGGATGTCAGCCCAGGACCTGTTCCTCAAAATCACTGGGAGACCCCAGACTGGGGTTGCTGGCACATGTCCAGTTTTTCCTGGCATTGGAGGTCTTCTCCTTCAGCCACCAATGTCCAGGGTTAAAACAAAAGAAATTGAAGAAAACAAAGAGCAAAAGTAAAAAGAAAAAAGGAGAAAGAAAGCCAATGGTAGTGGATGAACACTGGGTTCAGCACCCTGCTGGGGGAAATGCCTTACAGGGTGGATGTGATTAGGTTCTGGGCCCAGTGGCTGCAATAGCACCATCCCACCACAGATGCAGCCTATCCTGGCCAGGCTGACGGACAACTAGGAGACTAGCAGAGGCCGAGGTGAAGGAGGAATGCTGCCTTCCTGAAATAACCAGGATGTTTGTGATCCATACAATCACCGCTGTTCCTTGGGATGATGTCTCAGCAATCCCAACAACCTGTTGGAGAACAGATTGCTGAACTGCTGTCACCCTCTGTAAGCCCCTTTGAATTCTGGTATCTGCAGACACAAAGGCAGCGGCCTGCAATTCTACAGTATCAAGCTGACTTTGTGTGACTTAGGTGTGAGCTTCTAATCCTACCTTTCATTTTGAGCAGATTCTAAATTGTGCTGCAGTGAAATCTGAGGCATTGGCCATCAGAAAGGGCGAATCCGCAGAGCATTTAGAGCTGGCCTCACATCATGCTGGAAAAGCTTATCTCTGGGTCAAGCCCTTGGGTCGGTTGCTGCCTGAGTTCACCATGCTCCTTGACTGTGAATGCAGTACATTTGTTTGGCAGTATTTCCTGCCTGTACACCAAGCATTTCATTGTGAATTCCTTGCAGATTTTCTTGTATAAATTGAATCAGCAAAAGTCATTTTGTAGCAGAGCTCCTGTGCAGCCTCATCCTCCAGTAAGCTGGCAGCTGCACCACCCTTGCTTGCTGCCATGTGTGGAGGTCACTCATGTCTGGTGTCTCAGCATCTGTAAATCCCACCTACCAACTATTGCTTAGTATATGCAGCGCCAGTACCCGAATTGCTGGCTGCAAGCAGGACAGCAAATATTGGTGCTTCTAGTTCAATGTCTTCTTGCTTTTCCATCTCTTGCCCTCCAACTATTCACTGGTCAGACTGCAGATCGTGGTACCTCAAAGTAAAAAGCCTCAATGGTAGAGATGTGGTGAGGGGTAGCGGGTAACAGACTAAATGCACATTCTTGTACAACCTGCAGTTCACAAAGCAAACAAAATTTTGGGATGAGGACAAAGTGGGTCATCTTTCTTATGGTCATTTACCAATGGTTCCAGCCACTTTTGGCCATCGACTCAATGATGGCTGCTCTAATTGATAGCAACATCTCCATGAGGCGAGTATATGTAGCTGTACTGAATCCCAGGCTATTAGAAGTTTATGGTTATTCAGCATCTTTTGTAGGACAGGGACATGTTTTGATACTGAGTAAGGTGCAAAGTGATGTGGCTTTCATGGTTGAAAAGCTGGCAATGTGTGCAGGCTATGTGGTATGGGTTTGATGAATACAGCACTGTTAAATGCCTAAGGGTATGGTGAAGCATGTGAAGGTTAAGTACAATATGTCAGGTTGACGGATAAAGGCTCTTTGTAAGTTAGTGATGGAGAATCGCTGTTTGAGCAGTTCCTGAGCCTACAGTGCTGCAGCTGGAATCTGGCATTTGAAGAAGCACCCATGATGTTATTGAGACACTGCATGGTTCAAGCATGGACAAAAAAGCTGAATTTCAGAGGTGAGGTGAGGGTGACAGTCCTTGACATCAAGGGCACATTTGACCCATTGTGGCATCAAGGAGCCCTAGCAAAACTGGAATCAATGGATATCAGGAGCAAACTGTGTTGGTTGGAGTCATACCTGGCACATATGATGATGGTTGTGGCTGTTGGAAGTCAGTCATCTCAGCTCCAGGATATCTCTGCAGAAGTTCCTCAGGTAGTATCTCATCTTCAGCTATTTCAATGATCTTCCCTCCTATCATAAGGTCAGAAGTGGGGATGTTCGCCAATGATTGCACAATGTTCAGCACCATTCGCAATTCCTCAGATACTAGAGTAATCCATGTTCAAATGCAACAGGATCTGGACAATATCCAGACTTGGGCTGACAGGTGGCAAGTAACAGACGCACCACACAAATGCCAGGCTATGACCAGCTCCAATAAAAGACGGACAGACAGACTAATCACTGCCCATTGACATTCAATTGCGTTACCCTTACTGAATCCCTCACCATCCACATCCTAGGGTTACCATTGATCAGAAACTCAACAGGGCTCAGCATACAAATACAGTGGCTACAAAAGCAGGTCAGAGGCTAGGAATACTGTGGCAAGTAGCTTACCTCCTGACTTCCCAAAGCCTGTCCACAAGGCAGGAATCAGGAGTGTGATGAAATACTCCCCCTTACTGTATGGGTGCAGCTCCAACAACACTCAAGAAACTCAACACCATCCAGGACAAAAAACCCACTTGATTTGCATGACATCCACAAGCATCCACTCCCTCCACCATCAATGCTCAGCAGCAGCATGTACTGTCTACAAGAGGCACTGCAGAAATTCACCAAAGAATCTTAGGCAACACCTTCAAAACCCACACCCATTTCCATCTGGAAGGGCAAGGGCAGCAGATACATAGGAACACAATCACCTGCAAGTTCCCCTCCAAGCCACTCACACTGACTTAGAAATACATTGCCATCATTGTTGCTCAGTCCAAATTCTGGAATTCCCTGCCTAAGAGCATTGTAGACTAAGTTACAGCACGTAGGCTGCAGCAGTTCAAGAAGGCAACTCACCACCACCTTTTCAAGGGCAACCAGGGACAAATAAATGCTGACTAGCCAGCAACACCCACATCCCACAAGTGAATTAAAAAAGTATGTGCTTAGGTTAGATATCTGGCAGGGACAACACTGTATCTGTTCCCAGAGTCTTGATGTGAGGCCGAGTGAGCTTTCTTGCTGTATCTTACCAAACCCACCTTATTAACTGCCTAGCTTACTCCCTGTAGAGTTTAGTTTTGGCCTTATCTTACCATGCACTATTCCCAGTCCAACTCCACTGGTGATCCCAAAATTCACCAGCATCTCTTGCAGTTGGCATTGTGCACCTGGATAAGCATTATCAGTCCAAGACCAGCAGACACTAGACCACACCAGCCTGATCTGAGGTACCACCTGGGTCTGTGCAATTTCATACAACTTGAACCGCCCTCCCACCCCACCCCCAGTTCCCTCCCACAGCAGCAACAGGGTCCCCCTTGTCCTCACTTACCATCCCAACAGCATACACATCCAGAGGATCATTAGCCACCGTTTCCACCACCTCCAGTGGGATGCCACCACCAGACACATTCCCCTCCCCTGTCAGCCTAAACAGGGACCGTTCTCTCCAGAAAATTCTGATCCATTCCTCCTTCACTCCTAACATTCCCCACAGCCTCATGGCACCTTCCCCTGCAATCGGAGAAGGTGTAACACCTGCCCACTTAACTCTTTCCTCAGCATCCAAGGGCCCAAACTCACCTTCCAGGTGAAGCAGTGCATTACCTGTACTTCACTCAAGCTGGTCTGCATTCACTGCTCACAATGTGGTCTTCTCTATACTGGGGAAAAGAAGGGTTGACTATGTGATCACTTCATCAAACACCATGCTGTTCCTTGGCCAACATCTGCCTCAGGCTTGCTGCAATACTCCAGAAAAGCGCAGTGCTAGCTGCTTCCACGTGGGGAAACCTGCCACCTTTGGACTCAATATAGAGTTCAAAAATTTTAGAGCTTGAAGCGACTTCTTCCATGTCTTTCCCCACTCACATACCATCATATGGGCTGCTATCATAAAAAAAAACACACTGTCAGCTCCTAATGGTCCCCTGTAGCAGCTATTCATTCCCCAGATGAACTTTTACCCACTCCTTTGTCTGTCCAATTGTTTTTCCTCTCTTTGGGCTCTATTTCCACCTATTGTTTACTCTTCCTCTCTCCTCCTACCCCATCTTCTGCATAAATACCAACCTTTTTCTAGCAGCCATCAGTTCTGAGGAAGGGTCATTGGATCCGAAAAGTTAACTGATTCTTCTCCACAGATGCTGTTAGATCTGAGTTTTTCCAGCAATTTTTGTTTTTGAACCTGGAAATATAGCCGTTCCAATCCATGATCTAGGTGCGTCCCTGAGTACACAGTATCCTTCCTACAGCATAAAGACATATCTTATGCACAAATCACTCAGATCCTTATAACACTTCACCCAATCTTTTCTTCCTTGCATCCTTTTCTAACTTCCTCTTTCCTGTGCTTATGAATGTGAAGTCCATTGTATGCTTAACTTAGTTGACTCTTCCATGCTACCAAACAAAAAGTAGTCGGCACACCTTTCCAAATAAAAAGAATTACAAATCCAGAAATAGCAAAAAGAAGCAAACTGTGGAGAGAAAACAGAGTTAGTGTTTCGAGTTAGTGACCCTTCTTTGGAGGTGGGTCGTGTCTGATAAAGAGTCACTGGATTCAAAATGTTAACTCTGCTTTCTCCTCACAGATGTTGCCAGGCCTGCTGACTTTCTCCAGCAGTTTCTGTCTTTGTTTATTTCAGACCTCCATCTTTGCTTTATTTTAGTGCTAAAGGATCTAGAAGATTCAGTGTATTATACTTGAAAAACAACTTGAATTGTTACTCCATATATATTCTAAGCCTAAAAATTTTCAAAGAAAGTAAAATAATAATCATTTATTTTAATCAATGGATTCCTTCTTTAACAAAAATATCTTCATTCCAGCAGAGGGCAATAGAACCCTGGTAACTGGATAGTAGGAACTGCAGATCCTAGAGAATCTGAGATAACTAGGTGTAGAGCTGGATGAACACAGGCCAAGCAGCATCAGAGGAGCAGGAAAGCTGATGTTTCGGGCCTAGACCCTTCTTCAGAAGAAAGGGTCTAGACCCAAAATGTCAGCTTTCCTGCTCCTCTGATGCAGCTTGGCCTGCTCTTCATCCAACTCTACACCTTGTTATCCCTGGTAACTGGATGTCAGGATTTTTACTTGAAGCTTCTATTTATTTTGGAGTTTCGTATGCATGTATCTATAGATACAGTGCAGCAGGTATATTCAAAATATAATTGGATGACAAGGTGAATAGTTAATGAACAAAACCAAGGTTTCAAACTTTCTTTTTACCGAGACCACTTTGGAGATTCGTGTCTTATGAACATTCAATCTTTTCAAAAAATAGTTGATCATAATTTGATGAAATTATTTAATATCAGTTGCCATTTGAACTGAATCCAAAGCTACCTTTTTGGAAAATCTGCTGAAAATGTGAACTGCAACAGCATAGGAAAGGGAACAGTGCATCCACAGCTTGAATGAACAGGCTAGACTAATGTGATTCCAGGACTGTTAAAACACCAGCAATGCCTGTGCAGGAAGTGTGAATTAAAGTGGGTGAATTAGATAGCATGTCGCAAGAATAAAAAAGAATGCAAGAGATAGGATCAGGAGTAGAATAACAGCCTATTGAGTCTGCTCCAATTTCAATATGACCTCAGTTTAAGCTTCACTTTCCTGCCAGATTTCCAATGTCTTTTGACTACCATGAGACCAAAAATCTGTCAATCACAGCCTTAAACATTGTCAATGCTTGACTGCCCACCAACCTCTGGGATAGACAATTGCAAAGATTGACAACCCTTTGAACACATTTCTCCACATCTCAGTCCTGAAATGATCAGCCCTTCATTGGGAGACTGTACTGCTCTGTAATAGATTCCCCAGCCAGTGGAAATGACCACTCACTGCCTTTCCTGACAAGCTCCTTCAGAATCTTGTATATTTCAATGAGAGTACAGCTCATTCCTGTAAACTCCAGAAAAGATAAGTGCAATTTATTCAGCCTTTTATTACAGGACAATACTCACATCCCAGGAGCTAAATGGATCTTCCAGTGCAAGTATATCATTCGTTATATATAAACACAAAAACTGTGCAGACCAGTACTCCAGGTGTGGTCTTGCAAAAGCCATGTACAACTGTAACAAGATTTCTTTCCGAAGTATTCCATTTGCTTTCTGAGTTATTGGCTGTACCTACATGCTAACTTTCTATTGTATGTCATACAAGTACACCCACGTACCTTGGAACGTCACCAGTCACAGATTTCATGCCATTCCAAAAGCATTCTACTTTGCTGTTCTTACAGACAAATTGAATAATCTCACATTTTTCACATTACACTCCATCTGCCATCTTTTCCCCATTCATTTAACCAGCCTATAAGACTTTCCAGACTCTTAATCCTCGTTGCAATTTATATTTCTACCTAGTTTTGAGTCACCACAAAATTTAGATGCATTTTCCTCTTGTTGTCATTGTGCAAGTCAATAATATTGATTGCAAATGCCTTAAACCCCAGCTCCATTCTTTGCAGTGCGCCTTTAGTCAGTCTGTCAGTTTACAAGTGATCCCTCCATGCAAACTGTTTCCTGTCTTTGAATCGTTTCTCTATCCGTGCTAATATGCCAGATGCCTAGATTTGTGAAACTTAAGTCCCTTAAGTTTCTCCTACATTTCTTTCCCACTCTTTTTAGCACCTATGTTACCCTTTATTTTGGTAAGGTACTTGTATCTTCTGCCATAAATATAGACAATATTTGTACAATTGCTTTGCAATTTTCACATGTTTCTCCTATCTCTGCTTCTAAGGGACTGAAGCTTGTTTTAGCTACTCCCTTTCTTTGTATATACCTGTAAAAGATCTTACAACCTGTTTTTTAAAATATTTGAGTAGTTAATGCTCAACTTCCATCTTTGTATTAGACTTTTGTTTCTAAAGCACACCCAAGTATTGGTTTTTCTACCATTCTTTGCAACTTTATATACCTGTTCTTAACTTCCTGAGTAAGCCATGGACAGAGCTTTTTGGTCAGCTATTGTTTTTCAATGGAATGCATTTGATTAAACTTTTGAAATTGTATCTTTAAATGTTTCCCACTTTATGGTCATGCATTTCAAGCTATTTATCCAAACAATCTTCGACAATTCTTCCCTAATTCATAAGTAATTAGTTTTATTTAAGATCCTTATTTGTGATTGGAGTATGTTGATCTCAAACATAATATGGAACTCAATTGCATTCTGATCATTAGTTTCCAGGTGACCTTTTAAAAATGAGACTATTGATGAACCCTGGCTCTAAGTAGCTTGATTCCTAGTTAGTTCCAATGTATTGCTCCAGGAACTAACTCAAAATTCTACAAATTCACCTTCTTTACCAATTTGATTGATCCAGTTTGTATGAAGATTAGGATTTCTCATAATAATTACATTCCTTTTTTGATGCACTCCAATAATTTCTTGTGTAATTCTATGTCCAAATGTATAACTACAATAATGGGTTCTAGGAATAACTTTGACAAGTTTTTTCTGATTGTTCTATATGCAATCTCCACCCATACTGATTTAATTTCATGATCTTCAAAGTCAAGGTGTCTTATGGCATCCTTCGCTATCAGCCTACCCCTTCTCCTTTGGCATTTTCCTGTTCTTTAAAAATATTGTGTACCCTGCAATATTTATTTCCCCACCTTGGTTTCCATGTAACCATATAACTGATGGCGAATAGACAAATACTGATCTCTAGCCATTAGTTCTCTAATCTTTTTTGAGAATGCTCAGTGTATTAAGGTAAGGAGCTTCTCATTTCATTTTCTTACTGCTATACCCTCACTGATGCATAATTACTGATAAACTCTATCCATTCTGGTTCCACTCTTCTTAGTTTTAGCTACGTACATATTTTTTCTGTTGCCTCAAACTTTCGGGTTTCTAAATCTCCCCTCAGCTGGATCCTGTCTTCCTCACCCCATTTCCAGTTAGTTTAAAGCCTTATTCACAACTCTATTTATACAATTCCTCAATACACTAATATCCTCCTAGTTCAATAGTAGCCCATCCCAACAGAATGGCTCCCTCTTTTCTGAGCACTGGACAGAGTGCCCCATGAATCAAAAATCTATTCTATTCTCATATTACTGCATGTAATTCTCTAAGCCACTTGAGAACATGGCCCAGTAGCAATTCAAAGATGATTACCTTTGACCTGGATTCTAATTCTTCAACTTTTTCAGAAAAACATCATTCCTGGTTTTATTCATATCATTGCTTCCTATGTGGACAATGCCAACTGGATCCTCTTCCTGAGCATTAAGTTCATCAACAATTGCAAGATAGTGTACTTAACCCTGGGCAGACATAACTATTGGAGCTCCTAGTCATGGTTACAGATAATAGTTCTAGTTCACCTGACTATGTATCCTCCATCACCAACATACTCCTAGTTCCCCCATTTTAGTGCATCTTGCGGCATGGTGCTATGCTCATCCATTCTACCATTTATCTCCTCAACAAAACAGGTAGCAAGCACTTTGATACTGTAGGTCCAAGGTAAGGGCTGAGGTTCCTCCATCATCACCTCCTGGATCAAACTTCTGTCACTGACCATTGATCAAGTCTGAAATTGCAATAACCTAAGAGGCATGACTGTTACATGGAACAGAGTGTCTGGAAACATAGAAAATATGAGCAAGAGTAGGCCATTCAACCCTTTGAGCCTGCTTTGCTATTCAATAGGATCATAGCTGATCATCAAAATGTTCCCTGTACCTGCTTTCTTCCCATATCCTTTGATTTCAATAGCCATAAAAACTTGATCAAACTCCTTGAAAAGATTCAATGTTTTGACCTCAACCACTTTTGGTGGCAGAGATTCCTACAGGCTCACCTCTCCGGGAGAAGAAATTTACCCATATCAGTCCTAAGTGGTCCACCCCACATCCTTAGACTGACTCCCTGGTTCTAGAATTCCCAGTCATCAGGAAAATTATTCCTGCATTTATCCTGTCTAGTCCTGTTAGAATTATAGATTTCTATGACATCCCATCTCATTCCTCTAACTTGCAGTGAATAGAGTCCTAACCAATCCAATCTTTGTTTATATGTCAGTCCTACCATCCCAGGAATCAGTCTAGCAAAATTTCCCCTTCCCTAATGCTCCATAATGTCTGCTAATCAGACTCCATCTTGCCAACTCTAAGCCACATTTCTCAAGCTGCAAAATACTTAGAGATATAGTTGTTCAGACTGCAGGACATTCCATAGATTTCTATATATTGCAGTCCTGGCATAATGCCATCTCTATCATATCTGTTTAACATTAGTCATGTAATTACTCAATTATTAATTTAGAGCTTACACAATAGCAAGACTCCTACTTTGAAGTCTCATGATAAATGTTCACTAGCTACTCGAAGCTGAAAAAGGATTTTAAAAACAGGACTTTTCCCCTCTCTACCTTAGTTCCATTGGTACCAAATACAAGACTTAGTACTCTCTGCTTCTTTCAAGAGCCTTGTAGACTCCCTATGTGCTTTCACTCAAGTACAGAAGGAATTAAGCCATGAAATGAAAGACCATAATTCAGAGGAATAGAAAAAAAGAGGTAAAGAAATAATGAAAATTAAACTACAAGTCTATATTTTCAAATCTCCCACAACAATTAAAAACAGATGAGTGCAGCTACGTACTGTTAATTTTTGATGCCATGGTGGTTGGCTGGCAGTAATTAATATTTATCATATGACTAAATGGGAATATGTAGATTTGAACTAACAAGAGTTAACATTTCTTGATGGGTTTAGTTTGAATCCACGGCACAAACACAGCAACTTCCCATCATTCATTATATTTCAATGGTAAGATAGACAGCATAATTATATTTCCGTGAAGCTAATATCATAATTTTTGGATTCCTGCATTTAACTGTTCATCCATCACTCACCTGAAATTTTTATACCGTTTGGCTATAAGTAAGAGCAAGCACCAACAGCCTCAATTATTTTGACAATAAATTCCAGTCTGATAATTTACATAACCAATGTTAATGTAGATATTGCTGGTAACAGTGTCAGCAACATTGTCATTTCAGTGGTGTTAATTCTGCCACTTTAAACATCTGGGCTAAAATTGGATTTCCAATCTACCATTGTGATTCACTGATTGGGATATTTTTCAGGAGATTCCTATTTATTGGAGATAAATTTCAGGAGAACCTAGTTCACATTTGTATAACAGGATTTCCAACAAAATATATCATAACCACACTAGGAAAACTGGAGATGATCCAATGAATTTGACAATGTAAGTAACAGCATTGGAATAATGGAGGTAATTTAAAAAGGGTGCAAATTTAAGGTATAGAATTATAACTTAGCAATTAATGTTTCCTTTTCGCGAATGGGTGAAAACAATTTGTTCATAACAGCAGTTTTATTTTGTCAAGTGCAGAGAACTAGTTAGCTTTCCCTTTTAACCAGAGTTCATCAATCAGGTAAATTGGAGAACTTTGGATTAGTTTGACTAAATTTTTTTTCACATTTGTGATGACTTTGGAAATAGTGGAGCTTGATTTCCAGTGGACCACCCCAACCAGTCATGACAATAAGAACATCATGATCAGTGGTGGTTATGACATCTTCTTCCTCAACTTTTGTATCACCACCTTCATGTGATCATAGTGGCCATCAAAGCGGTCAGCCTAATGTGCAGCGCATTATGTAAAGATGATAACTTACATGGAAGTCATCCTAGCTCAAACTTTCATTTCCTTATTCACCAAATAGAAATAGCAGCATGACACAGTTTACTAATATCGAGACAGATAAATGGCAAATAAAAATTGAGCGGGTTAATGGGTTTAAGTGGTGGGAGGTAAGAATGACCTTGTTCATCAATTATTCGTCATTGTATGTTGCTGGAGGATGCTTAAATATGTAGATTGCTTTTCTGTGTTGTGTATAAGCTCCTGATCGCAATTTTCAGTGCCAATGTACAGAGGGTTCACAGAATACATTTTAGTCATTGGTGTCAGTTTAACTTGAGATTATTAAATGGACTTGGAGACAGTAAGGACTGCACATACTGAAAGCTAGAGTCAATAAATGTAGAGGTGGAAAAGCACAGCAGGTCAGACAACATCCGAAGAGCTGTGCTTTTCCAGCTCCACATTTATTGATCATTAAATGGACCCCCTGAAACCAGTCGTGGTATAGCCTAGGAAGAGCTGGGGCTTAGAGCTTGTCGGCAAGATCTCAGTGACAGTGCAGCGGTCACTTGATTGACTGCAGTCTGTTTTGGACACTATTGGAAAAGCATTCCAATAGTTTAATATAAAAATTACAAGCCATTTATTCCAATAGGAAGAACTAGCATAGTTTGATATCTATTGGAAGTGTACAATTTGTACATTCATAATTCTGAATGTATTTAGTGCTTAAATATTTAAGCATGTTTAAACGATGCTATCTTTTTAACTGCTTAAACACAAGGAGGATCTGTAGGAGCACTAGTTAAGTAAAAATAAATATTGTCTGTTTATCATCACATGTGAGCAAGCAAACTTGTTAAGTTATCAGGACAAGTATGAATGCTTATGAGACTGTAGGGTGCAAGGATTCATTCAAGTCCATATTACAAATCACAGCTGCAAAAATACCCCTAGACCAAGGAGTGTAAAAAATCTAAAACAGAAGGCAGTCCTTTAGGGCAACAGTTGTGTATAATTTACTACTGATCCTCTTTTCATAAATATTTCTAGTGCATTAAAGGGCTGAGAGCTCATCATGGGCAAATAGTTGGGGCTGAACACAAAGCAGTCCTGGATTTTGGTCTGGTGGGAAAAATTGAAAGTATCATGATCACCTATTTAAGAATGGAAATATTTCCCAAATAATTTTTACCAACAATTTTGTTTTTCAAAAGGACTTTTAGTGTCACCTTGACTCAGAATGTTACAATCTATCTTCTGAGTCAGATGTTTCTGAGTTCACAATCTATTCTAACACTTAATCATGTAATCTAAGCTGACACTCACTACAACAATGAGTCTGTTGCATTATAAAAGGTGTTTTGTCTTTGAGTGACCAGCTAAGAGAGGATACTATGGGTTTATTCCTGTAATTTAAGGAAATATCTAAAATCCCATAGGTTGAGTATGGGTCATAAGTTCCTTAGCCAATGTTTTTTACTTAACTATTACTACCAAAGGATCCATTGATTTTTGTTGAGATGCAATATTGTCTTCTTGCCTACTAACATTGACTATATTTCAAAAAAAATTCAAATGTGAATAGTTGAGGGTGTTTTCTGAGAAATGGAATAAAGCACTCCATGAATGTCAGTTTTTCTTCACTATTATATCACTATTTATTAACAAAAATCTATAAAAAAATGTCCCAACACATTGTCAGTATAGGAAATAATATAACTCACTCAGAGATAGCAAGAACTGCTGATGCTGGAGTCAGAGATAGCGGGAGCAGGGGAGCAGGGGAGCAGACATTTCAGGTCAGGACCCTTCTTCAGAAATGGGAAGGGGGAAGGGAGCTCAGAAATAAATAGAAAGGAGGCGTGGGGAAGGTAGGTGGGATAGTGATAGGTGAGTGCACGTAGGCAGTGGTGGGGATCAGTCAGTGAGGTGGGAGGAGCGGATAGGTGGGAGAGAAGATGGACAGGTTGTGTCAGGTCAAGGAGGTGGGGATGAGAGGGAGAGTTGGTCATGGGATGAGGTCAGGGGTGGGGAGATTTAGAAACTGGTAAAGTCCACATTTTGGCCATTGGGATGTAGGTTCCCAAGGTAGAATATGAGGTGCTGCTACTCCAGTTTCCAGGTAGCTCCAAGTAGCGTCAGTAGCTTGCATTTATTGATGATTACATTTCAGATTTTATCAAGAAAGCACACACTTGTTTCTATTCCACAAGTTAGATGAGAATTTAGAATAACATGAAGAGGGAGCATGGGAGCAAGACAATCCATTAAAAAGTACAGTCTCTTGGAAACAAAAGAGCTTGTGTAAAAGATGTGATTTATGAGCATCCAAGGTAATAAAAACATACAGGGTTTTAAATAATACGCTAATTTTTATATTGCCATGTAATCATATGAGTTTTGTGCTCTTCCATTATACTGATAGGCATCTACAATGGAATAATTTTGCTTATTTGCATAAATGGTATAGGTTGTTATTTGGTATTCTGGCATTGATAGTGCATAATATAATTGGACACACAGTCCTTAGCCTAACATCCCAAAAATAATTGAGATAATGGTATAAAACAGTTTGCAAAGGATAGAGAAGGGAAGTGGTCTGCACCACTAACAAACTGGACAAAATTGATCGGCCATGGTTTGCTTTGCCGCATGTTCACTCAATCGCAATGTTTCAGATTCAAGTCCCACTCCAGACCATGAGCAAAACAAAAATCAGGTTGATGCTCCAGTGTAGTACTGAAGGACAACTGTACTGTTAATGGTGCCATCTATCAGATGAGACACTAATTGGAGACCCCATCTGTCCACATGCGTGGATGACAATATCCCTTGGAGAATGATAGACTTATCTCAGGTGTCTTACGCAATATTTGTTATAGAATAAATGGATCATTGTGTCATTATCATATTGTTGCTTGGGAGAATTTGCTGAGTTATACATTTTGTTGTATTTCCTGTATTATAACAGTGACTGCATTTCAGAAATACTTTATTGGCTGCAAAGACCTTTAAGACATCCAGTCGTTGTAAAATGTGCTTTACAAATATAATACTGCCTGCAGACTGGTGTGGATGTGATTCGAGAATCATGGTCACAAAGGCAGTCTCAGAATCCAAAAATGTTGAGGAACTGCAGAGGAGGAAAGGTTAAAAACAAAACAGACCATTATAGTCAAGGGAGTTCTGAAATAGAAGCAGAAAGTGCTGAAGAAGCTCAACAGGTCTGGAAGCAAGTGTGCAGAGGGAAGGACAGTTGCCATTCTGAATCCAATTTGACTGTTTTTTGGAACTGGAGAGTTGGAAAAGTGATGAATTCTTTGCTCTAGTTAGAGGGCAGTGAAACAAGGCAACAGCAGGGATGGTCAGGGGAAAGGTTAGGGGAAAGAGAGATTAAAGATCAAACTGTAACATAAACAAAAGGCAAAAAGAGTGTTTGTGGTGGTGGAGAAGTTACATAAACCCAGAGAAGATGTTAACAGTAGATTACGGGTCAGCTGTGTTGAAAGCAAATTTGTAAAAACAAGACCCTATGGTTGGGGCTGGAGAAGGGGATAATCAAGTAGACAACACCGTTTATGTTCTGAGGTTCTTGAACTGCTGTTCCTCCATATGTTCTGCTGCAGTGTTGCAGAGAAACAAGGGCAGAAACATGAGCATGGGAGCAAGACAATCCATTAAAATGACAAGTGATCGGGATGCCAGAGTCACACTCGCAGAGTAGGGGTTCGGTAAAGTGGTCCCTCAGTCTACATTTGGTTGCCTCAGTGTAGAGCAGACCACACTGTGAGGAGTGAATACAGTAGGTTGATTGAAAGAAATACAAATAAAGCACGGTTTCACCTGGAAGGTATATTTGGGACAGTGAAAAAGAAGATGGTGAAAAGGCAAGTGCTACATCTTTTGCAATTGCATGGGAAGGTGCTGTGGGAGAGGATGAAGTATTGAGTAGGATAGACGTGTTGACCAGGGTGTTTCAAAGGGAATGTTACTTGGAAAGGAAGGCAATAGGTGTTTGGTGGTGGCATGTTGGAGGTGGCAAAAAAGACAAAAGATGATCCCTTGAATAAGGAATCTGTTAAGGTGGTAGGTGAGCATTAAGGGAAGCACACTGCAATTTTGGGAGGAAGGGAAAGGGGTGACAGCAGAAGAGTGGGAAATATGTTGAATATGGGTAAGGGCCCAGTCCACATTGGCACTGAGATCTGCTGCTCCACCAAAAAGACAAGGAATCAGAAATCGCAAAATACATGTTAAAATGTGTAGAGGTAGAAATTGACAATACGAAAACAGATAAATTTACATTAGAGCAGCGAAGATTAGAGCTAGAATTCCACCAGCGATTCTGACTTGTCTTCCTTCCCCTCAACCGAGGATTACAACAAACACCAACTCCCATTAAAGCCAATCGTGTCACGTTTCCCCTTTGAATTATTTTAGAACATGCCATTCTTCAATTTTGTTACAATCAGGGGAGATGTGGTGAATTGATTGCTCTCTTTTCACCTTCCTCAGTCAGCCACAATAAATAATTTATGTTTTTTTAAGCAGGCAACTCTATCCCATTGCAATTAAAATGTCACTACAAGTTAACAACCCCAAAAAAGATAATGAAGGCACAACAGACACAACACAGGTGGCAAGTTAAAAAGCCGGCAATGTCCAGTAGAAAAAGGCGTATAAATTATATGTAAAATTATGTGATGGAAGCATCATTGCTTGCTCGCTGACAGTCAGCTTGAATTCTACCAGAGCCACTCAGCTCCTGGCCTCATTACAGCCTTCATTCAAACATGAACCAATGAAATGAATTCCAGAGGTGAGGTGCAAGCGACAGTCCTTGACATTAGGACTGTATTTGACTGAGTTTAGTAACAAGGAATCCTGGCAAAATTGGATTCAATAGGAATCAAGTTGGAAACTCTCCGCTGGTTAGAGTTGTAACTAGCACAAAGGATGACGATTATGGTTGTTGGAGGTCAGTCATCTCAGATGCAGGACATCTCCGCTCCGTAGGAGTTGCTCAGTGTAGTGTCTGACACCCAGCCAGCTCCAGATGCTTCATCAGTAACTTTCCCTTCATCATAAGGTCAGAAGTGGGAATATTTGCCAACAATTGAACAATATTCAGTATCACACATAACTCATCAGATATGGAAGCAGTCTGTGTCTAGATGCAGCAAAATATGGAGAATATCCAGGCTTGGGCTGACAGGTGCCAAGTTACATTCATATCACCCAAGTGCCAGGCAATGACCATCTCCAATAAGAAAGAATCTAACCATCATCCCTTGACATTACACAATCAATATCCTGGGGAATACCATTGACCAGAAACTAAACTGCACTACTTACACAAATACTGTGGCTATGAAAGTAGGTTAGAGGCTAGGAATCCTTCAGTAACTCACCTCCTGTCTATCATCTTAAAGGCACATGTCAGGAATGTGATGGAATACTCTCCACATGCCTGGATGAGTGCAGATACAATAAAAATAAGGAAGTATCACACCATCCAGGACAAAGCAGCCTACTTGACTAGCGCCACATCCACATTCACTTTCTCTGTCATTGATGTACAGTAACAGCAATAAGTGGAATTTATAAGATACTCTGCAGAAGTTTCATGAAAGTTTCTTTGACAGCACCTCCCAAATCCACGACCATTGTCATCTAGAAGAACAAGAGCTACAGATGCATGAGAAGATCACCCACCTTCAAGCTCATTCACTGTCACTGGGTTAAAGTTATGCCATTCCCTCCTTAACAGCATTGTTAGTATATTGACACCAAATGGACTACAGTAGTTCAAGCAGGCAGGTACCACCACCTTCTCAAGAGTGATTAGAGCTGGGCAATTAGTGCTGCCCCAGTATGCAAAGATCACATCCCAGGAGTCCTATCTTTAAATAAAGAACTCAAATTATTGTTTGATCAACTTGTTTATGTCAGGTAGAATATGGTAACAGTCTGTATTTGGATGTGCGTGTCTATATTTGAGAAAAGTGCAAATGAGTGATTGTGTCAATTGTAGGAGTCTATGGTTAAGAATTCCATGCAGCAACATTACAAATTTATTCAAGAAAACTTCATCTGCTTGCTTTCTTTAGAGGCTGCAATTCTTTTGAAGCTATTAAACGAGAGCAAATCTTCACATATAATATATTTCACACAGAAGCCAATTTCTTTTTGTTTTATCCATGTGTATCTATGGGTGGATCCTGAAACTTTGCATTTATAGGTGAAAGCTGACAATATGGATTAATTGCTTATAGTTCTTTATAAAAACAATCACAACATTGAAGCGAAAATTAATTTTATTGTTCCTGTTATTGCAGAAAACAAACACATTAGTGCTGCTAGGTAGGTCAGTTTTGCTAACCAATTCATAGAATGTGGGCAACATTGGCATGGTCAGAATTTATTGCTCATCCATAAATTACAAGATATATCTTACGTTCAGTCACTATCTGATATTAAGATATAAACAGATGCTGTTGCTCAGTTGTTTTTGCCTTACAATGTCACCCAGTTGATGATCCATTCTATTGTCTCTCAGCCGCCATAACGTAAAAAAACATGCAAAACAACAGTACACAACACAACAGTAACTGATTTGTAGGTTATTTTAAAGATGTGAAAAACAATGTCTATAATTAGAGTATCGTAGTATGACATTAAAAAATGTGTTGAATATAACAAGCCTCTGAAACCTGTGTTTTTTTGTTTGTCAGAAATAACAATATTAACATTATATCATATTGGTCCAATGCTATTTCAATTGGATTCTGAGGTGGAAGTATAAAATAAGTCTATATTTTACGTACTCCCCAGAATACAAACATTTGATAACATCCAGAATGTAAATTGCATCCTCACCTCCATTGTGGATGAGTGTGTAATTTACCAATAGTACAAGTGCCATGGTAGTGGAAATTGGATTTGTGTCTGAAAAAACAGCTTCAGGAGAAAGAGTCAGCAGATTAATTGTTCCACATGTTGACATGGGGATCATGACACTTTTGGCATCAGACTCATCTGCATTTAAATGGTGAACGGTGGAAACAAAATGGGCACTGTTCCCTTTGGTAGCAATTCTTACCAGATATAATACTGGCAGCAGTCCTTGGGTAGATCCTGTGAGGGAGAAGAAGGGAGTGAAGTGAGGTTGAGGGGGTTGGGGGGTGGGGTGGGGCTGCTCAGAGACAGAGAGACCCTCAGCTAAGTCCTGGTAGTTATTTTGCGGAACTTGGAGAAGCATTCCTGCACTTACTGTTCTATTTGTTAAAATTGAAGGGCATTTTTTTTTCCCCAGCAATCTCTAATGGAGCCTGAAAGGACTTTGGAATCAAGATACTCTGAAGCTGGCAGAATTAAGTTGAACTTGCACAGGCATTTCACCAAACTACATCCAATTTCACTTTAAAGTTGCAAATCTGTTTGCCACCAGTTTCAAATGAGTGTTTGGGCATTTAAAGTCATTGGGTTTAATTTTTGTGATGTACACTTCAGGGTCAGTAAGGCATGGTGGATTGCAATTTTGGGTATCAATTTTCTTTATTTCATTGCCAAGAGACGGGTGAATTAATGTTCAATTTTGACAGCGTATTAATGATACAGTTTACATGACTAAAGGATTTTACCTGTTCATTCAGCTCCACATAGCTGAAAAATGCTGACAGGTTGCTATAATATGCATGTTTACAGTAATGGTTACAAGCAATTAGAAAATGATACTGAAGTTTCAGAATATTATACTGTCAGTAAGGTATCATTTTTTGCTGTCAGACACCGTTGTCAAATCCTTGGTTGACTCATATCTAATTAACACGTACAGTGACTGATAGGTCTAAAAAGCAATTTCTGAAAACTAAAATGCAAATTGAGTGGCATCTCAAGAGGATTATTAGAAGGCAGAAATTAAAGTTGCAAAATCTGTGGTATAATGTGATTGCCATGTAGAGACAGCAAATGTTGACTATCTGGCAGTTGTTTGTCTGCCATTGTTTCGGAAAATTGTGCTCTTCAATTTAATGTCCATAGGCAAAGTCTGCAATTTTAACTGAATTATTGAGATGTATAAAGTGAGTGTGGGTAGAATTTGACAGTCCCTCATCTGCAATTTTGTAGGAAGGAGACTGCTAAAGATCCCCTGGTGGTGTTCCTGAGATAGTAGGAACTGCAGATGCTGGAGAATCCGAGACAACAAGGTGCAGGGCTGGATGAACACAGATGAAGGGTCTCGGCACGAAACGTCAGCCTTTCTGCTCCTATGATGCTGCCTGGCCTGCTGCGTTCATCCAGCCCTGCACCTTGTTGTCTCTGGTGGTGTTCCTGTTGCCCTCCTGTCCATTGCCCCAACCTGTCCTCAATTTTACAGACGCGAACTCAAGTTCCACAGAAGGCTTCTTACTCTCACTCCAATTGAGGCCAATTATTAGCCACTTAAGGGCTACCTCCAACCTGGATTCAATTCTGAGGCTGGCATGCGGTATTCAGGGACAATTGGAAAACCTCGCAGGTCATACTGCATGAGCCTCGGGTCAGAAAACCAAGAGCAGCTCCATTGCTGGCACCCTTTCTACAATGAGCACCCAATCCATTCTCCCCACCCCATGTCTGTCCTCCTAGGTGCTTTCACCACTGGACATTGCCATCACATACCCGGTCTCCCTATTCTCTGTACCCCCAGACCCCTCACTTATCACTGCCATGTGAACCCACACCCAGCTGGTTGCCTGGCATGTGGGTTGCTTTGAATTGTGTGCCGTCGCAGAGATGGCATTCTGCACTCCAATTACCAGCACTGTGCATCCCCTCCCCCACAACTGCTCTTCCCCTTAACTGGAATGACTCTCTCATTGAATTGTCTTCTCCATAATCCTAGGCTACTGCCATAAAGGCAATGAATGATAAATTGGAGGTTACAAAGGTCTCGGCAGACTCTGAAATGTAAGCGATTGATGACAGGGCTCCTGCCAATGCCAAATACATTTATTTGTGGCAATGAATTTCACTTTAATCAGTTTCAAAGCAATGTTACTGCTCAACTGTGAAAAAGTGAGTTGTGTTTTCTTGACTCCGAGGCAAAATGATTGGTGAAATGTGTCAAGAGCTGGAATGAGATGTTGCTACCAGCGTGGCATACCCCCAGTGATGGAGCCTCAGTGACAGAGACATGCAGTGAGTCCTAATTGAGCTAATTTTACTGTCCAATTATGTCGGGGATGTGATTCCCCAGATCTGCTCTAATCTGTGCACAATTGAGTGACTGGACATAGGGCAGAGGAGCAGCTGTTGGAAGCACTCCTCTGCCCTTACTTCTGACACTCTGTCCCCTTCTCTATGTGACCTCCAACCCTGGAAATATCCCCCTCCCTTGCCCAATACAAGCACTTATATGACACTTGGGGGTCCTTGCCAAGTTTGTTGTCCTTAGCCTTCTGGGTGCCTCTGTCCAGTTCAGGAGCTGCTGGAACTGCTGTCATTGGTTAGCAGCTTTCAGTGGGTGGGGCCTCTGCACAGGGACCTGATTTCAGAGAAAGGCCCACTTGTGCCCTCCAAACTGCCTTATCAGAGACTTCCTCTGAAGAGGCAGCTTGGATAACACACGTTGAAATGCGACCAGGGCAACTGGTGGAATTTAATTTCAATTAGTAAATCTAGAATTGAAAGCTAGTCTCAGTAATGGTGACTGTGACAACTATTATCAATTGTTGTAAAAACCCCTCTGGTTCACTAACGTCCTTTAAGGACCTTGTCATTCATATGGACTGCTACCACAAAAATCCATTGTCACCATTGATGGTTACCATGAGCAGTTGTTGATTCTCCCAGCCTGACCTTTACCCATTCCTTTGTTTGCCCAACTATTTTTCTCTTTCTCAGGGCTTCATTTCCACTTGTTATTTACTCCTTCCCTCTCCCCCACCCTATCTTCGGCATATATTTCAACTTTTGCCTCGCTACAATCAGTTCTGAAGTGACTCCAGGCCCACAAAAATGTGTTGACTCTTAACTGTATTCTGAAATGGCACAGCAAGCCATTCAGTTCAGGACAGTTATGAACTGTTACAATGTTCTCATCCAAGCAAAAACTACATTTAAAAAAAATCTCCTCCAGAAATCAGCTGTGCACTCTGCATTTCCCCTTAATCTTCTGGGATGTTCCTGACATCAGTATAGCTGCACTATGAAAAATACACAGAAAAAACAAGCAGTAATATGAAAGCCACTCTAACTATGGCCAGGTTTTGATAAATGACTGGACGTGTGCAGGCGTGCCAATAGTGATATGAAGTCTATCGTTGGGCTTTTATACATTATAAGTAAAATTCTGACTGACTGCAGATAATGCTACACATCATTTTTGAACATGACATTTGATGAGGAAGAAATTTTTCACCCTAATGAACCTGTGATGCCATTCAATTGTCTGGGAGCACCCCACATCAGAACTCTGATTCTGAGGAAGAGTCACTAAATCTGAAAAATTAAAGACATTGGGCTTATTATCCTTGGAGCAGAGAAGATTGCGAGGTGACCTTATTGAGGTTTTCAAAATTATGAACAATTTTGACAGGGTGAAAAAGATATTCTATTTCCACAAATTGCTTTGTCAGTAACTGGGGTTCATAATTTCAAGGTTGTCAGTAAAACAGCTCGGAGTGAGATGAGGAGAAACTTCTTTACTCAGAGAGTTGTTAGGATTTGGAATCCACTGCCTGGGAGAGTGGTGGAGGCAGGTTCCATTGTAGGTTTTAAAACAGAGCTTGATGTATATTTGAAAGTGATGAATTTAGAGGGCTATGGAGATAGTGCTGGAGGACAGGACTGACTGGGTAGCTCTTTAGGGAGCCAATAAGACATGATGGGTTGAATGGCCTCATTCTCTACTGTAATATTCTATGTTTCTAAAGTCTCCCAGCCTACAGGAATTATATTATTCTGTCTTCAACTGCAATCCACCTGCATCTGAGTTTCTAAGAAAATCAATTCTGCCACACAAGCTAACTTCAAAACTTCACTGGATATTAACATACTGGCCATTAATTCATATAAATTAATGCAAAATATCTTTGATTCTGCAGCAATTTGTGATCGTAGCAGAGCTGATTATGCATAAATTGTTGCATTTCCTGCATTGTGACAGTGACTACACATTAAAAGTACTTCATTGAATGCAAAGTACCTTGGAATATCCTGAAGTTGTAAAAGGCCTGTATAAATGTAAATATAAATGCAAACCTTTCTTTCTTATGGAGAAACAAATAACACACAAAATGCAGGTTTAAAGCATTATTCCCTCCTAAGTTCCATTAAAGCCTATATATACACAATGCCACAAAGGATCTACATCAATGTGAAAATGATGGAGGCAGTCAAATGCTGAATTCCAAGCCCCAGGCAACAGACCTATCATTTTGTGGAGGCAGGAATGGCAGTGGATCATGTTTTGTACATGCAGGTTTCACAACAGAGTTTTCCTTATAAATCAGTAGCTGCCTCCACTCGCATGTAATTTTAGTCACCTAGATGCATGACTATGCAAGATTAGACCTGGTAGGAGCAGGTTTAAACTTTGCTTAGTCCTTTGGTCAAGTGCAGCATCCATATGGAGTGGTAAAATATGTCTCTGGATATGGTCTTGGAACACTTTGGAAGAGGGCAGTTATCCTCTGTGAGAGCTAAAATACCCTTTTGTAGAGTAGACGAGGGGTAAAAAGTGCATAAACTCATGAACCGTCCAGCTGGTTGGAACTGTCAACAGAGGTGTCAGAGACAGCTGTTAAAATTGTCCAAAGGATGTGTCAAAAGAAATTTAAAAAGAAACAATCAAAGGTGTCAAAGCAAGCTGTCTGAAGGAGCTGTTGAAAACAATTGTCAAACATGTCAAAAAGAGAATGTGATAAAACGAAATGTCATGCAAACATATGATTTGGCATGGTAGCTATAAGACTAAAAGTAGGTTGAGCAGGAGCATGCATTGGCATAAATTGGCATGAATTGAGATTGAATTGGCATAGGGGCCACAACAGGACATGGGGACATAAGAGGTATAAGGTTGACAGGATGATTGAGGGATTATGAGGTAGGCAAAGGGACATAGGTTGGCATGAAAGGTATGATGAGGTTTTGAGCTGGGTAGAGGGGAATGGGTGGGCATAGGGGTTATAAAGTGCCATTGCTGTAAGCAGAGAGGCAAAGGTAGCATGAAAAGTATGGCACTCCTGGAGGTCGGTAAGGGCATGCATTGATCATGGGCAGCGTATGGGAGGGTGTGAGAAATGAAGCCTGGGAAAATTTTTAATATTTTGTTACTTTTTTAAAAATGTAGACACAATGCCAAGCATCAATGCAACCCTTCCACCCATCCTGCCTTTACTCCTGCGAGTTCCTGTACTTGTTCCAGGAGTGCCTGGAACAATGCCCAGAGAACCCAGCCATGCAACAATGAAAATCCTAACTTGCAGGGTTCTTTCTTCAGGCTCGGGTTTGTGCATTGGGAAATGTCCTGTTTGTATGGGAACAAGGATTCAGGACTAAGTCTCTTATATAAAGCTTATATTAAAGCTTCAATGGAATCAATTAAGAGGCAGAAAATCCAATACATACTATAGTACCTGATTTACAGATGGATTTAGTAGATTCCTTATATACATTAGAGAAAAAAAAACAGGCCTGAGTCTGTAGTTTATGCTGCATCACATTGTAAAACTTAAATAATGTCTGCCACTGGTAGATTTGTTGGAGGAGGAGTGTGTACAAGTAGGAGACTTTAACCTGGCACATTTGAAGTGATAGGAGATGGACCATAAGTACTTGACACATTTACCACTTTTAAGGTATCATCTGACTTGATCTGTCTATGGAAAGAGGCTGCAATTGCAACAGATGCAATCCTGTTTAGTACCAGTGATGGAAACGAGATATATAGCAATATTCAGTTTTCCATCATAGTGACAAAAATGTGACCATACAGTGAGCTTTCAAATAAGTTAATTATGTGAAATGCCCTGTGGTATCCTTCTAATCACGTGTTCTCTCACACCTTTTAAAAAAAGATCCTTTGTGTAGTCCAGGGGTTAAACCTAAATTAAAAATATTGCCTTGACGGTTGTCTGTTGTGACTTTCATTTTGAAAAGAAATATTTGAAAATTAATTTGGAGGGCATTTGCTACTTTGTTTATTTCTGTTATTTGCAGAATACATATTGGCTTGGAAGCTATGGATAACTCTTGTGTTGTTTGAAGTAATTTTGTGTCATAAATACCCAACCTTCCAACTCAGACAGGAGTCATAGAGTCAGAGTCACACAGCACAGAAACAGACCTTTCGGTCCAACCAGTCCATGCTGACCATGATCCCAAACTAAACTAGTCACAAGAGTGCAACTCATTGAAACACAGCTAATGCACAGATATATAACAAGTGAAAAAATAGATAATATTGAAACGCTCCTGCTGGATGTGTCACCCATCAGCTGGAGAACAAGGTGGAAACTACATTTTGCCCCTGATGGAGAAGGCCTTGTCAGGCACCCAGATGGTTAGCATCAGGTCCTTTCCAGGTGAAAGAGACCCTGTGAACAGAAATCCCACACATCCCAAGATATATCAGCCAGTAGCAACACCGGGAGCAGTACAGCACTGACTGTAGGCCCAGGACGAAGGCCAAAGTGACCTAGGATGGAATTGGGATTACAGGGCTGGTGCCACGAGTGAGGGTGAGGGGAATTGGAGGTAAGCACAGGGGATTGGCTTTCAGCAGCTCCCCCATCCCAGTGTTGAGTCTCTGATACTGAGACTTTTGAATGAGGGATTCCCTGGATCCCCAAATTAAAATGAGCTGAGGAGCCTGTAAGCAAACCTGGCAGAATTTGCCTTCCCAGTTTCCCACCTACTGCACATTGAATGTGAGGAGACCCTTAGGTGGGCATTAATTGCCCATTTAAAGGCCTGTATCGGCTTACGGGCAAGAATGGTGTCCACTTCAGATTGAGGTGCAAAAGAGCTGAGGACCCCTCCTGCACCCTCTCACTGGGATTAAAGATCTCCATACCTCTAAATAAACCTCCAAGGGAAGAAGAGCTGGCGAGGATTAAATTCCATTCAATACTTCCACTGTATAATGATGTGCCTTAGTGTAATTATTTGAAGAATCAAGATTGATTTATGGATAGAAATAAGCAATGCTCTGCAAATGTTACAGTGCCAACTGACCATGTCCAATCCTTCATTAAATCTCTTGTGATAGTATTTAGCTCTGGAATTGAGTTCTGCTCTGCCAAATCTCTAGTGCGGATCTTCGCAAAACCTTTACACATTCTACAATCTAAATATTACTAAGTTAGGCACAAAATAACAGTTCTTTCAAAAAAAACTTTGTAAAAATGTCATTAAAACAATCATAAACTGATTAACAAACATGAAAGAATAACCTTATTGCAAGTTTAGCTGATCTCTTGGAAATAGGAGCACAAATCACAATCTAAGCATTTTACAGTTACAGGGTGTTCCCTGATAAGAAATTTACAAATAGGTATGGATGGGTTAGGTGAATGGGCAAAATTTGGCAGATGAAATTTAACATGGATAAGTGTGAGGTTATCCATTTTGGTCAGAAGAATAAAAAGATAACATTATCTAAATGGAGAGAAATGCTTCAGTGTAAAGGGATCTGGGTGTCTTTATGCATGAGTTGCAGAAAACTATTACTCAAGTACAGCAGGTAATAAGGAGGGCAAATGGATTTTTGGCATTTATTGTTGAAGGAATGGAGTATAAAAGCAAGGAAATGTGGTTGCAATTGTACAAGGCTTCGGTGGCGTTGCATCTGGAGTACTGCATACAGTTTTGGTCCCCTTATTTGTGGAAGGATATAATGGCACTGGAGGCAGTTCGGAGAAGGTTCTCTAGATTAATTCCAGAGATGAAAGGCTTGCCTTAGGCAGTGAAATTGAGCACTTTAGGCCTACACTTGCTAGAGTTTAGAAGGATGGGAGGAGATCTAATTGAGGTAAGTAAGATTCTAAAAGGGATTCACAAAGTAGACATGGAACAGATGTTTCTCCGTATGAGGCAAGCCAGAATGAGAAGTCATAGTTTTAAGCTAAAGGGTAGCAGTTTTAAACCAAATGAAGAGGAATGACTTCTCTCAAAAGCTCATGAATCTATGGAATTCACTATCCCAGACTGTAGTAGATGGCAGGACACTGAATAAACTCAAGGAGGAGACAGACAGATTTTTAATTGGTAACATGTTAAAGGGTTATGGGGAGCAGACAGGAATGTGGAGATGAGGCTGAGATGAGATTAGCCATAATTGTATTAGATGGCAGGGAAGGCTCAAGGGGTTGAATTGCCTGCTCTTGCTTCTGGTTCTTACGTTCTTACCTAATGGATATGATGCCATTACCTCAGGTTGTAACAATGATATACTCTTGTTATTTGAACCAGATATATTTTTGTATATTTTTGAGGATAAACTGAAAAGCATTACTTAGGGTTTTTTTCAGCAACAGAACATACAGAACAATAATTAGTATTAGACACACTTACTTCAGTCAGAACAAACGATACACGACTGTGGTTTTGCTTGACTTAAATTAAACAAATTCTAGCTATTACATTGTATTCTGCAAAGCAATTTGCTGAAAACTTGGCCTGACAAGATTCTGTTTAAAAATCAGCCTTTGTCTCTGGCTTGGACTCCTGATGGAAAGTGAGAAAGAGGCAGTTCTAACATCTATCAATGTCAAACTCTGACCAACCTATCACTGTTTCCTCACAGTCTTAAAATGCTGGTTGCCAGGACTGCTAACATGGTATGGGTATATTCACTGTCATCAATCCTTCTCAATGTATTAATTGAAGTATTGATACCAAATGGGGAAGGATGCCCACAGAAGGTATTTATTCCATTATTCTTATTATCGAGCTACATTATTAGATTTATTGTTGTTGTCACATGTGCCTAAGTTCAGTGAAAAGTTTTGTTTTGTGTATAGTACAGGCAGATCAACGAGAGAGCTCACACAGAGTCGCCCTGCGTTGGCGGCACATTGAATCTTGTTATCTAAGAAGCATGATTGTCTCTTGTGAAACGTCAGGCTCGACTTAAGAATAAATTTACATTACTAATTTAGC
Source organism: Rhincodon typus (assembly GCF_021869965.1). Lineage (NCBI taxonomy): Eukaryota > Metazoa > Chordata > Chondrichthyes > Orectolobiformes > Rhincodontidae > Rhincodon > Rhincodon typus. Next base: position 108,950,843 of record NC_063332.1, read on the forward strand.
CACATGCTGTTAATACTGAGGACAATCACTGAAGTGCTAGTTAGGACACACTACACAACTCTGTGAACACATGGAGGATTGGCTGGCTCCTTACAGGAACAGTGTTTTATTCCCTGATGGGCAGAGCTAATCTTGTGGTATCAGTTAGCCATTTCAGGTATTAGTTGTCATATACAACATATAGAAACCTCATTCGTCAAGCAGAATGGTTCAAAGGTCAGAAGACCATCTGTACATGGCCTACCACTTCTGTAGAGAAGAAAATAAATTTCTGGCATGGCCTTTTATGTCTGTGATCCAGTGCTCTAAAGACCAAAGATCAGAAACAAAGTACTCGTGTGCATAGAGTAGACATAATTTCCACACGTATTGTTGAAATGTTGGACATGTAGGAGTAATCCTCTCTCTACATCTGCTACAAATCGCATTAAATGCCTCACAAATTACAGAAGTCTTTGAAAAAGTGACACCTTGGGAGATGCATTAAGCAGGAGAAGGAGAATCTTCTGTGAAAACCAGTAGCCTCCAGAATACCCAGGTACTGTATGACCATTTGTCTTCGTCTTTGTGAAAGAGCTCATTGAGTCAAGGAAGCATGAATCTGGAGGCCCCCTGAAGGACACCGATATAAAACAGATGGTAAGATGCCATGAGAATCGTGGGTTATGTGCCAGGCTCTAGTTGACATCAATGAAGTGTAATTAGGTTATTACTGATCAATCAGATGGTTAGAAAAAGAATTTTGTCTGAAATGGCACAGAGTGAAACTGTGGTTCTGTGGTAGAATAAAAAAAATTGTCAGACACTAGGCATGCATTACTCAGAAGAACAGAAGTGGCACAGTCTACCAGAAAGCAAGGACCTGTGAACGTGACTACTTATTACTATTTTTGCTAAGAATCATATTTTGTACTCTTTTGGGATAAACTTAATAAATTCTGTGAAAATTGTGAAAATACAATCTTACCAAATGTAACTTTCAACCAGTCTGAACTGCAAATTCCTTTGAGATCAATTCTTCCAGCTGAGTCTGTAATTATAATTTTCTTAAGTTTTACAGTTAATTAAACCAAACTTCAGAAACTGCAATAAAATTTCACTTTAAGTTTGAGTAAAAGAAATTTGAATTTGAAACCTGTGGCTTAAATTTAAATAAACACATTTACGATAGTATGATGACCAAGTTGGCAAGAGTATAAAATAGAAAATAGATCAAAAGGTAAGAAGTCAAAGATACAGTTACAGATATTTAAGGATATCTTTCATGATTCTCATCAAGCATGCATTTCATTTATAAAGAAGGATTCAATAAGAAGGACGTATCATCTGTGGCTAACTACTGATGTTGAGATGGTGCCAGATTAAATGAAAGGGTGCAGAATACTGTAAAAGTTAGTGACAGGCTAGAAGGTTGGAAGAAAATTGCAAACCAGTCAAAGATGACTGAACTGGAAGACTCAAATAACATACCAAGAAAAGTAAAAAAATCAAAAAGCATAAGGGAGGAAGGAACGTAAAACAATCATAATCACTAGAAAAAAATGTTTAGAAAACTAATGCAAATAAAAGTTGAAAAGTACCCTGTAAATGATGTATATTAAGTTCTTAAAAGAAGTGGCTACAGAAGTAATAGGTACATTGTTTTAAATCATTTGGAATTCCTTAAATTTTGGAAAGGTCCCACCAAATGGAAAATTGCAGCTGTAACAGCTCTATTCAAGGATTAAGGGAAACAGAAAGCCTGGGCAGGATTAATCAGATGGTGAGGGATGCTCCACAGCAATTTAAAGCTTTCAGGTGTATTAATTGTCTGGAGACAAAGATAAAACTACAGATGCTGGAATCCAAGGTAGACAAACAGGAGGCTGGAAGAACACAACAAGTCAGGCACCATTTGGAGGAAAGGAGCAGTCAACGTTTCACTATAACCCTTCTGCAGGACTGTAACATTGACTGCTCCTTTCCTCCAGATGCTGTCTAGCTTGCTGTGTTCTTCCAGCCTCCTTATTGTCTGGAGACAGGACTTCTGCTTGGGAAACAGCACTTCCCCAATTAGGCAACCTACAGTCTTTCAGACACAACATTTGAGTTTAACAATTTCAGACTGCACTCTCTGAAATCCTCTGTCTCCCATCACCATTTTTTTATTTGCATAAGATGATCTTCATCTTGTTTTTCATATTTTTGCTTTCAGACACACCTATGCATTGGGGCAAGTTTTTTGTTTTCTCACTACAACTGCTACCCCTCCCTTTGCCTTTTGTACCATGAAGCCTTTGTCATTTGGTCTTTCCTACTCTTAATCCTATCATACATTCTTTATGTCCGCAAATTAAGAACAGGGCCTGTGTATTAATAAATCATTAAGGTAACTTTCAGTATTGTAAGTATGCTACACTGTGAACATGACCGACAATCTAATTGGTTGCCAGCATAATTCTTCTCAAACTCAGGATTATGCACAAAATGTCATCCAATTGCAAAATCACATCCAATATTAGAGACTACGTGGTACGTTTTGCAAGCACGGCTTAGTTGAGTATGGTCAGTACCTTGCTTGTTGCGATAAGCTGAAGGTACGTACTGTTTGGTACATTCTGCCAATCTTTGGAATGTACAGCCTACTAACCTGGCATCACACCAGCAACGAAACAGATAGTCAGCACGGATTTGTTAAGAAAAGCTTGCATTTGACAAAATTGATCCAATTTTTTGAGGAGGTAAACAGGAGTGTTGACGTAGGCAATACATTTGATGTTGTATGCAAGGACTATAGCAAGGTTTTTGTCAAGGTCCCTTATGGCAGACTGGTCATGAAAGTAAGAACCCAAGTGAACAAAGACAAAAATGGCACTTTGGAATGAGAGGCAGGGGGCAGAGGGTGATGTTAGATGGATATTTCTGTGACTGGAAGTTTGGAAGTAAGGCCGGGATTGAGTTTCTTGGAGCAATGAATGTTGAGAAGGGAATCTAATAGGAATGTCTAAGATTATGAAAGACATAGATAGGGTAAATAAGAAGGCAATCTTTCCATTAGCAGCGAGATCAATGGCCATGTTGTATTGATTTAAGGTATGAATTAGAAAGTTAAAACAGGACTTGAGAATATTTTTTTTCATCCGCAGGGTGGTAGCAGTCTGGAACTCACTGCCTGAAATTGTGGTTGATTCAGAAACTCTCATAAATTGGAGCAGTATTTCAATTTTAACTTCTGTTTCTATTGCATCCAGGGCTATGGACCAAGAGATGGAAGTGGGTTTAGTGTAGCTTGATCTTTATTGACCAGCACTGACACAAAGGGCTGAATGACCTCCTTCAATGCTGTATATAACTATGAGTATGAGTGAAATTCATATACCACACGACTCATTTGAGAGGTAAGCAAAACGGCATTTTAATATTGACAGCAGTATGCCATTAGTAGTTAACACCACTCCTCTTGGTACTGAATAACAAAGAGCTCGCTTCACCTTTTGCTTAGACTTTGGAGATTCCATACCCTTTCAGGATGATCTGAGGGAAACTGGGCATTTTCTAGATCTATTCATGTTTTGCATGACATATTCATGTTTTGCATGACGTACAGTGAGAAATTGTGATTAAGATAGGAAGGCTTTGATGCATTTTATTTTAGCATCAAGGTTGTATGATGAATAAGTAACTCAGGCCCCATTTATGACGTCTCCACTAAGACCAATCTTATAACACATGGAAATGTAGGATTCCCAGTGGTATTCTGATCGGTAAAGGTAGGTTTGTGGTAAACAGTAAATAGAGATGTCTCCAGCTGATTTATCAATATCGACATTTAGGAAAAAGAACTCATTTGACTGCTACATTTCAAAGGAGAATTTGAGCACATGGTGGAACCTGTTAAGATATTGAAGGAAATTCTTATGTCGATGTATTGGATGTATGCAAGAAGTAGGAGATTACATGTCAATTCATTGAAGGTACATTTCTCATGGAAGCTAGCAAAGATGTTTGCAAGAGCTAGGCCTAGCAGAGATCCTAAAATAATACCACTTATGAGTGTACATGATGTCATTAAAACAGAAGTCAAATGTGTGAGTTTCTGACTTCATAAATTCAATTAGTACTGATTCATGCAATGGCGTGAACTCTAGATTACCTTAATATACTGCTGCAATCTCTATGGCTTCCTTGAGCGGTGTAATGGTGAATGGGCTAGTAGTGTCAAATGAGTAAATGGGCACAAGGTACCAGACCCAACTAGCCCGCATTTGCAAAGCTCACAACACAGTGTCTAACATTAGATGTGATTTGGCAATTGGACAACATTCTTTACATTATATCCAGCACCCCCAACAAATCTTTTCCAACTTAGTGTTCACTTAATAAGTGACCTCTGGGAAATTGTACCACAAGGAGCCTCACAGGTTACTGCAAATCCTTTGTTTTACAAATCGTTTGCTTCAACTAAGGCATGAACTCATCTAAGAAACCAATTCTGAAGAAAAGCCATTTTAGACTCAAAACATTAATTCAGTTTTTTCTTCTTCCACAGATGCTGCCAGGCTTGATGAATATTTCCAGCATTTTCAGTTTTTATATGTAATCAATATTTTCATTATTGTGGTATCACCAAGTAGGACATTTCCACAGCAGATACCCCAAATGTCATTACTGATAAAGGCATATTCCATTGTGGACATAAAGGTTATCAAGTTACAAATTTGCTGCCTGCTCTGTATTAGCCAATGGTAGAGAAAATACAAATGGCTTCATTATTATAAAAGCAACATACTGCAGATTCTGTAAAACTGAAATAGGGACTGAAAATTCTGACAAATCTCAGCAGGCCTGGCAGCATGGGTGGTCAGAGAAACAGATTTTATGATTTGAGCTGAATATTATTATTCAGAGTCCTCTTCTACTTGAAGTGTTAGCTTCTCTCTTCACAAATGCTGCCCGATCTGTTGGGTTTCTCCTGCACTTTCTATTTTATTCATATAGTGACACCATTATTCATGGGAGAGGAAATGAGTTAATCTGTTAAGACCAGGACTTGGTTATCAAAAAATGGTTATCAAACCTTCCAACAGATTGTCAAAGAGCACTCATAGCCACTTGGTTAGAATAATGAAGAGTGTAAGGATCACTGATAGAGGAGGAATTTTCTGATTATATGTTTATGATGGGGAACATTGGCCGTTGATTGCACATTAACTGCTGAATCTATTTCCATTTTCTATAGCTTGTGGTTAAGATTCCCCACAACCATGAGTTGATGGGGAACTTATACCCAGCATCTGCAGAAGTGGAGGATATAGTACTTTGTTAAAGGAAATCTATAATCATATGGTAAAATGTCATTTTTTACAGGGCTGCAACCGCATGGCAGTGAACAGTTACTCCTAAAAGAGGAAACTGCAGCAAATGTAGATACAATACATTCTTTACCAATCTTTTTAAATAACTATAGGGGAGCTGGATAACACTTTGGTACCGCCCTTCGCTCTCTGATAGGAACAGTGCCCCCCTCACCAACGATCTCAACTCATAAAGCAACTGCCACGGGATACAATTCTATAATTCTAATTACCGTGGAAAGCTTTAATAAGCAAAGCAGCAGAATATTTTGGAGCTGCTTGCAGATTATAGAATTCTCTGAAGTGATATTAAGCAGCAGCCTATTTCGGATTAGATTTAAAGATTTGGATCCATTCCATGCACTGTTCCTGCTGGAAGCGGATTCAGAGGTCCGGTTGGTAAGAACGGCTCCATGCAACCGTTCCTTGTGATGGATCAATCTTGGCACCTTCACTGCCGCGAACTAGTGTCACCGGGGCACGTTTCTGTGGTTACAGTTTATCCCTGTCTGATCGCAGAATCACTGTGCACGTTGACGGTGGGGCGTTCCGCCTGCGAAACGATTCGAGGACAGAGCTTTGTACCGTGCAGGCACTCCCCGCAGAGAAACAGCAGAAAACTCCGATTCAGTGCAGCCGGAGTTCAATAAAACGCGTTAGCACCGGGTAAGTATCATCTGTCAATATAGAACAAGGAACGCTTGTGTAAGGTAGAACCTCTTTACTTCCCTTGGGTTCAATCCACCTTTCAACTGGCACCTTTATGCAAAGGACAATTTCAATATTGGATTAGGTTTTATTCTGTAAATTGACATGGGTTAACATGCATTTAAGGTACGTTTTCCTGTAAAATTTATGTGAAATGCACTTATTCAAGATACACGCTCCTTTAGATGATAGTGGAGACAAACGCACTCCCTCATGTAAACACGATGTTCATCCGTAAAAGATACTGGCGTGGGAAAGGGAACTACTGTGTTTCGCTTTTGTGAAGGAATATTCCTCTTTTCTACAATCAGCCATTGGGACAGAGACTATCGCAAATGTTATTTAAAACGGGACTGGGTAAATACTTAAAATGAAAACGTGCACGTAAACGCAGGAGAGTGGAAATAAACTGAGCAGTTTCAGTTGGTGCGCTTGCACTAGAAGGTGCATTGGATCAACTGTTCCATCCAGACATTTATTTAACTCTGTGCACTGGAGATTGTTCATTCGATGTGGGGCCTTGTGGGTTAGAACACATTCTTCTACAATAGGCTACGATCTCTTCGCGTGGAACTTAGTTCGGAGACAGAGACAAAAACAAAATTGCAGATGCTAGAATCCAGCCTCCTGTTTGTCTACTTAGTTAGGAGATGATGCACTAATCTCAAGCGAATTCTCGCAAGGATAACGTCGCAATCTCGTGAATAGGGCACTTAAACGAATATTATTCTTAAGAATGTGTTTTTTGGGGATGGTTTGTTACATGCTTCCTTTGTAAATGTTCTGAGATTTGGTTCGGAAAACGCGAGGTTACATGAAACGTTCCAGTATTTCGAGCTGTCCTTCTGTAAGTCCTATCTACCAGTTGCTGGATTGAGAGAAACCTAGAACTTGAACTGTCTGTAATTGATGGATGTCTTCGAAAAAAAAAGGTTTGAATTTACATTAAAAAATGAAAGATTTGAGAATATAATTTATTTATGCCAGGTGAAAGGTAAGTGTAGTATGCGGAAACACTCAAGAAAGAGGTTGATGTTCCTCCTGGTAGCATAATTCCTTGTTAGTTTATTATTCTAGAAGTGTTTTTTGCTTTTAAACTCAGCTGTAGTGTTAGCTACAACAATCGCCATCCTAGTACATTTTTTTTTCAGCGTTATTCGTGCTGTTTTGCTACAAAATGGCATTAGTTATCCTTGCATGCTCTATTTGTGCGAGATAGCCCAGATACAATTTTGGTAAAGGAATTAGCATGCCTGTAAGAACCAAAAACAGAAGTAGCCGGAGAAACTTAGCTGGTCTGGCAACATCTGTGGAGACAGGGTCACAGGACGCGAAATGTTAACTGTGTTTCTGCCTCCACAGACGCTGCCAGACCAGCTACGTTTCTCCAGCTACTTCTGTTTTTGTTTCAGTTCTTCAGCAGTTCTTGTTTTATTTTAGTCCGCTGTAGGCATTGACCACTACGTATGCAGAGTAGGCAGCTATGTAAATTACCATGTGATACTGATGTGTTAACAGCGCGTTTCAATTTAGAGTTTAATATTTCCCCATTCCCGTTAATTCCATCCCGTATTTAACCTTTCACAGTTGAATACAAACTCAGCACTACTATTGTAAGGGAGCATTAATATCTTCCAGCTTGGCTGTTTGTTAATTGATTTTGACTAGCTGTTACTGTGATTGTCAAAGCGTTTTGTAGTTTCTAAAGTCGACAGGGAGTGGCAAGGCATGTACTAAGGACTTTGTCCTGATTTCAAACCTCTATGCAAACCAACTCTAATGCAGCTCCTACGATGCTGCTTGGCCTGTTGTGTTCATGCAGCTCTGCACCTTGTTGTCTCGGATTCTCCAGCATCTGCAGTTCCTACTATCTCTAATGCAGCAGTGTGCATTCCTCATGATTTTGAGCATACCAGGGATAATAACAGAGAGAGCAGTGCTAATTGCTGCGAGAAGGAGGGAGGATAGTGAAGGGATTCTCAGCAGAAAGGCATAACCGCTGGGTGTTCAGAAAGCAATTCTCCCTTCTGATGCTCAGCCAGTGACAAGGGCTGAATTTAATGGCTGCAACAATGGGCCATGCCGACCAGGTAGAAATCCAGGACAAACTGACCATGGCCATTTTCAAAAGACTTGATGGGATTCAGTGGCAATCAGGCAATTTTATCATCTCTAAAAGGGTAGAGGTCCAGCCTCAAAGAGCTGCTGATTAATCGAATCTCAGCAGCACCACTTGTAATAATGGATGCTCAAGTACTGCGGGAGATTTCAAAATCAATGTGAGTTTGTGCAGCTCACCAAGGCAGTAAAGTAGGCCCTAGTGATGGGGTGATGGATGGGGTTGGGGATATTGAAGGGCATTTAGGCATGAGGGCAGAGAGGGTAGAAGTAATCTTTGCCAACTGGAGAGTCTTCTACATGCCCCAGAATGTCTAATAAGAAAGCCAAGCCTGGCAGGAGTCCACCAGCTTTCAATGGGGTGCGGTGGGTGCGGGAGCAGGGTGAACAGCCAGTGTTGGTAGCAACAACATTGCTAAAAAGAAGGAATCTGGTCCTGCAGTCAGAATTTAGAGAGCTAGGCAGACAATTGTTAATCAAGACCATAAAAGTAGCAATCTATGGATTACTCCCAGTAGCACCCACAAATTGATATAGAACGAAGAGGTAGAGCAGACCGACATGTGTTTGGAAAAATAGTGCAGGAGGGACAGTTTTAGGTTCTGGGGATGTTGGGATCAGTTCTGGGGTGAATGGGACCTGTACAATCTGAATGGAATGCACCTATACAGAGCCAGGAACAATTTCCTAAGGGGCTGGGGGACTTAAATTAATTTGGCCAAGATGTAGGAGCCAGGAGGCCACATCAAGGGGAATGCCAGGTAAAAAGAATAATTGGAGATATAAGTTGTATCACAGTAAGAAATAAAAAGGCAGTGGAGGGTTCAGCTTTCTAGGGAAAGTAAAAAGTATAAATTTGGGTTCAGTGCATGAAACTGGATGCATCGGGTGTAGCAGTAGTAGCATCTGAAGATAGTACAGTGCTGTTCCAATAACAGAGATCTGTATCAAAGAAGAGCAGGACTGTATGTTAAATATTTCCAGATACAAGAAGTTCAGGAAAGGTAGAAAAGGAAGGAAAGCAGAAGGAGTGCTAGTATTGATTAAGGAAACATATATAGAGAGATAACATTCCTGAGGGGTCAAGGACAGATTCTATTTGGCTACAGCTAAGGAACAAATAGATCAATTATTTTTATTTGATCAGCTAGTGGGAATGATATAGAGGAAATGCAATTACTGAGAAGTGGAAAATCACACAGTTGTTATGTTGAAGAATTCAAGTATCCAAATATAAGAATATGAGAATCTATAATTATAGAAGTTCTAAATTCTGATTATAAGTTCTAAAAGCATATTTTGCTAACTACTGAATTTAAGGTGAAAACCACTACAGCACAGGGCTCAAGACTATGGCAAGACAGAGGATGCAATAAATTAATATCTTTGAAGGGCCTTCTTGTGGTGCAGTGGTAGCATCCGTACCCACACCCCCAGACTAAGAGAACCCAGGTTCAAGTCCCACCTGCTCCAGAGGCATGTAATAACATCCCTGAACAAGTTGGTTTTTAAAAAGTGCAAATACATTTCTTTAAACATTCTCCTTTGCATATAAAAGAATTGCCTACACTATCATCAGCCACAAGTTACCCCCCCCGCCAATATGTATGGACAATAAAGAAAAATGATCATTCATGGACAAAACTGCATCATTCTTTAACCAAATTCCCTGATATCTGCACATCCATAATCTCTAAATGGTTCAGATCTTTTCATGCTGTGTATGAAAATTACTGTTATCAGTTTGCCTGGTAACTGCTCATGTCTGGGGTGATGTTCCAGTCATGGGAGCATTGTTCCTACGGTGTGTGTTTGATCAGAGTAAGACAATTGTCTTCCAAATTTAGTGTATCTGTTGACCTGATAACCTCCAGGGCATGACGAGCTGTTCTTGCTAGTATTTGGATTCAATTCAACTTTGTTGGGTAGCTTACGAATGTGCACAACTCATTGCACTGCTTTCACATCTGTTGATCACAGCACCTCTGATCCAGCTGTTAGATTGTCAGGATTCAGGTAGAAGACCTTCTACTGTCAGTACTTGACTTCCGGCATCTTCAACTACAATTCTTTCTTGTTTGTTCTTTTGTCTTATCACACTTTTTTGTCTGCTGTTCTGTGATGACTGCACCTTCTACTTTCAATTGCTTCTCATCAACTGCTTGCTCCACAAAGAGCAATGTCTTGGTTTTCTTGTCTTTCTATCTATTTTCAAGGCCTTCTGGATCTATCATGTCTTTCAGGCTATACTCGTCTTGTCAGGTACTGAGTGGGTCTCACACTCTCATCTACTTTGAGATGGTGTTGACCAGGAAGATACCCAGATCTGTCAAAATATCTTTATAATTTCCCAGGATCTATTCAGCGGTCAATGTCATAGTGGCCTGAGGAATGTTGCAAATCTCTTCTGGTATTTCAAAGTTGCAGATTGTGGATTTGAATCTTTTTTGTGTATTTTACAGGAGCTGACTGTCTTACAGTTGTGAAAATTCACTCAATAACAGCTTCAAACTTCTGATGTTTTGGTTCGTGCAACGCAGTTTAATGGCCAACAATATTACAGTAAAAACAAATTTACAACAGAGGTCACAGGACTGTGGCAAATGTACAATGTATGGATACATTTCTACAATTAATCCTACTGTAATGAGCAGAGAGAGGCAAGAATTCTTTGGGCAGAATTTTACATTCCCCACCACTGGGTTGCTGATGGAGTGGCCTTGGATAGCCTTCACACCAGCCCCCACCTGTTCTAACCTATTTACAGTTTTATTGTGAGACTCAGCCAATCTGCCCTTGTCCTAGTTGAGGCTCTCACATGACCAATTGATAACCACTTAGGGGCCTTGTCTTGTCACCAGTTGCCAGCCTTGATATTTGATATTTGATATTTGAGTGAAGAAATTTCTCCTCATCTCAGTCCTAAATGGTATACCCCAATCCTTAGACTGTGACCCTTGGCTCTGAACTCCCTGGTCATAAGGAACATACTTCCCGCATCTGCCCTGTCTAATCGTGTTGGGATTTTATAAGTTTCTAAGATCTCTCCTGTTATTCTTCTGAACTCCAGTAAGTATAATCCTAACCACTTTAACCGGTCCTTATAAGTCAGTTCTGTCATCCCAGGAATCAGTCTGGTAAACCTTTGTTGCACTCTGTCTAGAGCAAGCACATCTTCCTCAGATAAGGAGACTGTATTGATTGGAACCACGTGGATCTCATTGGCTGTGAGATCCTTGATTGGGGTTACTAACCTGGGCCAAACAAGGAGCCCTGGCTGACCAATATGAACAGGGGATTCAGAAACTCCTCACTTCAGGGAATGTCTCTGAGTTGGATGACCACAGCCAGTGTACTGTGTACATGTAAATAAAGGGTGACTTGGTGAGGGGATACTGGTTTGTGAAGTTATTTCAGAGACCAAAACTGCACACCATATTCCAGGTTTGGTCTCACAATGTCCTATACAATTGCAGCAAGAAATCCCTGCTCCTGGACTTGAATCCTCTTCCTATGAAGACCAACATACTATTTGCCTTCTTTTCTGCCTGCTAAAACCTACAACGCTTACCTTCAGCAACTGGTGCACGAGGTCACCCAGATTATGATCAACTGCGGTTTTGTGAAAGGGAAATTGCATTTGTGAAATGTATTGGAGTTTTTTTTGAGGATGCTATTAAAGAGCAACCAGTAGATCTAGTGTAGCTAGATTTTCATAAGGCATTCAGTAAGGTGCCAGACTAAAGTTTAGTAGGCAAGATGATGGTTTGTGGAATTAGGCATATATATCAACATAGATAGAGAATTGCTTAATGAAGCAAAGAATAGATGTAAATGGGAGTAGAAATATATTGGCAGGCTGTGACTAGAGGAGTGCAACAAGGATTTGTGATGGGCCTCAGCCATTTATAATTATTGATTCAGCTAAAAAGACAGAGTAATGTGTGTAAATCTGCTAATGGAACAAACTAGTTGGAAAGGTAAGTTTTGAGAATGCAGAGAGGCTGCAAGGAGAAGCAGACAGTTTAGTAAGTGGGCAACAAGATGGCAGATAGAGTACAATGTGGGCAAATGTTAGGCTATTTACTTTGATCACGAGAAAATTATTTTTAAAAGAAATGAAAATCATAATATTGATGTCCGGAAGGACTTGCGTATACTCATACAAGGAACATATACAATCAGTATGGGGATACAGCGCAAACTAGGAAAGCTACAGCATAGCTATAAAACAAACAAAAGCATTCCCCATGCAGATGGCCTAAAGGCCCTCCACTTCTTCCTGTCCCGCAGGCCCGACCAGACCCCTCCACCGAAACCCTCATCTGCTTAACCGAACTCGTCCTCACCCTCAACGACTTCTCTTTCAATTCCTCCCACTTCCTACAGACAAAGGGGGTGGCCATGGGTACCCGCATGGGCCCAAGTTATGCCTGCCTCTTTGTAGGTTACGTGGAACAATCCCTCTTCCGTAGCTACACTGGCCCTAAACCCCACCTCTTCCCCCATTACATTGACGACTGTATCGGCACCACCTCGTGCTCCCACGAGGAGCTCGAACAGTTCATCGCTTCACCAACACTTTCCACCCCAACCTTAAGTTCACCTGGACCATCTCCGATACCTCTCTCCCCTTCCTGGACCTCTCTGTTTCCATCTCTGGCAACCGCCTGGAAACCGATATCCATTTCAAGCCCACCGACTCCCACAGCTACCTAGAATACACCTCCTCCCACCCACCTGCCTGCAAAAATGCCATTCCCTATTCCCAATTGCTTTGCCTCCGCTGCATCTGCTCCCAGGATGAGGCATTCCACTCCCGAACATCTCAGATGTCCTCGTTTTTCAACGACCGCAACATCCCCCCCTCAGTGGTCGAGAACGCCCTCGACCGTGTCTCCCGCATTTCCCGCAACTCAACTCTCGCACTCCCTCCCCGCAATAACAACCAAAACAGAATCCTCCTCATCCTCACGTACCACCCCACCAACCTCCAGATCCAACGCATCATCCTCCGACACTTCAGCCATCTGCAATCCGACCCCACCACCAAAGACATTTTTCCCTCCCCATCCTTATCTGCTTTCCGGAGGGACCACTCTCTCCATGACTCCCTTGTCCACTCCTCACTCCCCTCCAGCCCCACCACACCCGGCACTTTTCCCTGCAACCGCAGGCAGTGCTACACCTGCCCCTACACCTACACCCTCACCCCCATCCCAGGCCCCAAGAAGACTTTCCACATCAAGCAGATGTTCACCTGCACATCTGCCAGTATGGTATACTGTATCCACTGTTCCTGTTGTGGCCTCCTCGACATCGGGGAAACCAAGCAGAGGCTTGGGGACCGCTTTACAGAACACCTACGCTCGGTTTGCACTAAACAACTGCACCTCCCAGTTGCGAACCATTTCAGCTCCCCCTCCCATTCCTCAGATGACATATCCATCCTGGGCCTCCTGCAGTGCCACAACGATACCACCCGAAGGTTGCAGGAACAGCACCTCATATTCTGCTTGGGAACCCTGCAGCCCAATGGTATCAATGTGGACTTCACAAGCTTCAAAATCTCCCCTCCCCCTACCGCATCCCGAAACTAGCCCAGCTTGTCCCCACCTCCCTAACCTGTCCTTCCTCCCACCTATCCCCTCCTCCCACCTCAAGCCCCACCCCCATCTCCTACCTACTAACCTCATCCCGCCCCTTTGACCTGTCCGTCCTCCCTGGACTGACCTATCCCCTCCTACCTCCCCACCCACACTCACCTTTACTGGTTCCATCCCCGCCTCTTTGACCGGTCTGTCTCCTCTCCACCTATCTTCTCCTCTATCCATCTTCTATCTGCCTCCCCCTCTCTCCCTATTTATTTCAGAGCCCCCTTCCCCTCCCCCATTTCTGAAGAAGGGTCTAGGCCCGAAACATCAGCTTTCCTGCTCCTCTGATGCTGCTTGGCCTGCTGTGTTCTTCCAGCTGTACACCTTGTTATGTCAGATTCTCCAGCATCTGCAGTTCCTACTATCTCTAAAGCTGTAGCATGTTGGCCTTTTTGATGTAAAGAGACTCGAGTACAAGAATATTGAGTCTTCCAAACATTAAACAGCTCTTTGGTGTGACCACACATAGAGCTCTGTGTGCAGCTTTGGTCTTCATTTTTAAGCTAGGATATATTTGCATTGGAGGCAGTAAGGGAAGGTTCACTAGATTAGTTCCTGAGATGAAAAGTTTGCTCTATGATGACCAGTTGAGTTAGTGGGTCTATATTCTCTGGAGATTTTTTTTATTCATTCAGTGGAAGTGGTTCACACTGCCTGGAATAGCATTTATTTGCATCCCGAATTGCCCTTGAGAAAGTGTTGGTGAGCCACCTTGTTGAATGGCTGCAGTTGATGCTGTTTGGACGGAGTTCCAGAATTGAAGAATGAAAGGTGATCTCATTGAAACATACAATGTTCCAAAGGGGCTTGTCAGAGTTGACACTGAGAGATCTTTTCCACTGGCTGCACATGAGCTAGGACCTGATCATTTCAGACTGAGATGAGGAGATATTTCTCACTCAAAGAAATGTGAATCTTAGGATTTCTTCAATCTAGAGAGTTGTAGAAGCTGTAGCATTGAATATTACAGGCAAGGTAGATGAACACAGGGCATGTATGGGTACATGGGACTGGAATGTCATAGCTATTACAGAAAAATGGCTGAGTGGGGGACAGGACTGGTAGTTCAATGTTCTGGGGTTTTGATGCTATTAGAAGGATAGAAAGGTATGCAAGAAATGAGGGGGAGTGGCATTTTTGATTAGGGAAAACATTGCTGGTATAATTGCAAAGGATATTTCTGAGGGATTGTCCAGTGAAGCTATATGGGTGGAACTCAGAAATAAGAAGGAGATAATCACCTTGATGGCATTGCACTACAGGCTCCCCCAGTAGTCATCAGGAAACTGAGAAGCAAGTATGTAGAGAGATCTCAGCTATGTGTAGGAATAATAGGGTTGTAATGGTTGGGGATTTTAGCTTTGCAGCCAAAGACTGGGACTGCCATAGTGTTAAGTGCTTGGATGGCAAAGAATTTGTTAAATGTGTTCAAGAAAATTGTCTTTATCACTACATAGATGTATCTACTAGTGAAAGAGCAAATCTTGACCATCTCTTGAGAAATAAGACAGGACAAGTGACTGAAATGTTAGTGGGGGAACACTTTGGGACTAGTGATCATAATTATATTAGTTTTAAAATACTATGGAATTATTATGGAAAAGGATAGGCCTTGTATAAAAGTTAAAGTTCTTAATTGGCGTAAGGCAAATTTTGAAGTTATGGGATAGGAACTTTCAAAAGTTGACTGCAGTAGACTTTTGGTGAAGGGACCACTGGCAAGTGGGAGGCTTTCAACAGTAAGATAACAAGATTTCAGAGGCATTATGTTCCTGTTAGAGTGAGGGGTAAGGCTGGTAAGAGTAGGAAACAATGGACGAAGAAAGATATTGAGGCTCTGGTCAAGAATAAGAAGGAAGGATATATTAGGTATTGACAACTGGGATCAAGTGAATCTCTTGAAGAGCATATAGGGCAAAGGAGCATTCTTAAGAGGGGAAATCAGGAGGGCAAAGAGGGGATATGAGATAGCCTTGGCAGAGAAGATTAAGTATAATCCAAAGAGATTGTACAAGCACATGAAGAGCAACTAGGGAAAGAATAGGGCCCCTTAAAGATCAACAAGTGGAGAAAGACATGAAGACAAGGGAAATCAGGGAAATAAATATTGAAGTCTTGAGAACAGTCCACATTAGAGAAGAGGAGGTGCTGGAAGTCTTAGAAAACATGAAGATGGATAAATCTATGGAGCCTGATCCAGTGTATCCCAGAATGTTGTGCGAAGTTAGGGAAGAAATTGCGGGGCCCCTAGCAGAGATACTTGTATTATCTATAGCCATGTGTGATATACCAGAGGACTGGAGGTTAGCTAATGTGGTGTCTTTATTGAAAAAAGGCTGTAGGGAGAAGCTTGGAAACCATAGATCTGTGAGTCTGACATCAGTGGTGGGTAAGTTGATGGAAAAGATTCTGAGAGATAGGATTTATATGCATTTGGAGAGGCAAGGGCTGATAGGGATAGTCTGCATGGCTTTGCGTGAGGGAAATCATGTCTCACAAATTGATTGAGTTTTTTGAGAATGTATCCAAAAAGATTGATGAAGGCAAAGTGATAGACGCTGTCTACATGGACTTTTAGTAAAGCCTTTGATAAGGTTCTACATGGTAGACCAATTTGTAAATTTAGGTCACATGGGATTCAGGGAGAGATTGCCAATTGGATACAAAATTGGCTTGATGGTAGGAGATAGAGGGCAGTGGTGGAGGGTTATTTTTCAGACTGGAGACCTGTGACCAGCAGTGTTCCCACAGGGATCAGTTATTTGTCATTTGTAAAAAATGATTTGGATGAAAATTTAGGAGGCCTGGTCAGTAAGTTTGTGGATGACACCAAAATCGGTGGTATAGTCAACAGTGAATAAGGTTATCTAAGATTACAGTGGGATCTCGATCAAATGGGCCAATTGGCTGAAGAATGGCAGATGGAATTAAATTGGGTTAAATGCGAGCTTTTGCAGTTTGGTAAAATGAACAAGGTCAGGACTTATACAGTCAATGGAAGGCCCCGGGTCGATTTGTCAAGCAGAGAGACCTAGGGTTCAGGTACGTAGTTCTTTGAAAGTTGCAATGTATGTGGTTAAGAAAGCATTTAGCACACTTGCCTTCATTGCTCAGACCATTGAGTATAAGAATTGGAGCATCATGTTGATGTTGTACAGGACATTGGTGAGGCCATTTTGGGAGTACTGTATGCAGTTCTGGTCACCAGCCTGTAAATGTCCACGTTGCATTGTCTACACGGACCATGGCTGATCAGTGAGACTGTTGCTGACTTATATGTCATGCTGTAATATGAGGTGAGACTCATGGGGCTTAGTGGACATCCAATCCCAGTGGCCTTTGAAGATCACTGCATCTACCTTTACACAAACAGACCTTTTCAGGAATCCACTGGGGAAATTTCTAGAGTCTCCCGGGATGTGACTCATCGCTACAACAACAAGGTGGCCAGTGTTCTGTTCTGGGTGCATGGTGACTATGGGCACTGCCAAACTGATCCGTACAGTCAGGCTAACAGGATCTTTGGGTTCAGGCTATTGCTGGATTCCCTCAAGTGCAAGTGGTCATTGACTGCGCACATATAGCCATCATGGATCCCATTGGCCAACCAGCAGCCTTCATTCTATTAACGTCCCATTGGTCTGTGAATAAAGCAAGTGGATTTTTCAGGTATCTCACCAGTTTCTGGGAAACAGAAGAGTACATCCTTCAGCAATCCCAAGTACTATCATTTTTACCAGACCACTGCAAACCTTCAGGAGGAATTCTTGGGGACATGGCTACTCGTATCTGTGAGGAGCCCTCACACTGTCCCAAAGGAGAGCGACCACTGGCTGACCAGGTGCTTGGTCCAATCCAGCTGAGCTCTTTCGAATGTCTCAGTGAGAGTCTCATACATTGCTGTGTCTGCTGAGCATTGCAGAGGGGAAAAGCCTTGAATAATCAGGACATAATTGATTGAAGGAAGCTGCTGAGTAGGGGACACAGCATCAGAGGTAAGTGGAAAGGAGAGACATGGAAACATTTAGAGCACAGCCACAGTGGGTGAAATAGAGTGCAATCACAGTGAGGAAGGAGCCCATAGTGGCGAAGATGCTGTAGGAGTTTTAACAAGAGATAGTAGGAACTGCAGATGCTGGAGAATCTGAGATAACAAGGTGTAGAGCTGGATGAACACAGCAGGCCAAGCAGCATCTGAAGAAGGGTCTAGGCCCGAAACGTCAGCTTTCCTGCTCCTCTGATGCTGCTTGGCCTGCTGTGTTCATCCAGCTCTACACCTTGTTATCTCTAAGTTTTAACAATGTTGATGATGTAGTCCCAAGGAACATGCCTGGAGGGCATGAGCTCTTTAAACGTGCCTTTCAGTCAGGCGACACAGAGATCGATGCTTTGCCGTCTGACCTCCACTTGTCCATTGCATAGGTCCATATACCTCCAGGCAATTAATTGGTCTTCTGTCTATATGTCACTCGTGTGGAAATGGCAGCCTTTCAGTACCAGTGCCATGATCTGCACAGTGC
This sequence comes from Rhincodon typus, assembly GCF_021869965.1. NCBI lineage: Eukaryota > Metazoa > Chordata > Chondrichthyes > Orectolobiformes > Rhincodontidae > Rhincodon > Rhincodon typus. Next base: position 108,969,176 of record NC_063332.1, read on the forward strand.
ACATAAAATTTACCCAATTAACACGGGGCATCAGAAAGGAATTTAATGTTGTTTTCAGCAAGTGTCAAGTGCATTAACAATTGAGATGTAGGACAAAGAGCAGAAATGAGAATCTGGCCACATTTCTTCACCAGAATCAATTTTACCGACATTAATATTATCACCTGCTGCTGAAGATCAGAACAGGAATTAAATATGGAATCTATTGAACCAGTTAGTTTAGCATTACATAATTGCTACCTTTTTCCACTGGTCTACTGGATAAGCCAGGAGTTGCCTTTAACTGTTTGGGCGCATTCGGTACTAAACTCATTATAAAAGCATAGCAATAATGGTTATAAGTCATTTGATCCTTGCTTTTATGATGTCTGATGTAGTCTGATTCCAGGATGTTCTGAGCAAAATATTACATGGAAAGGGTTAACCAGGCCGTCCCTAAGCTGAGTTTGTTATAGGCATGTATTGATTTCACTTTGCATTATAATAATACTAACCTTCAGCCTGTGTTTGTTGGTTTGAAAACTATGACTCAGTTTTAAAGCAGGGACCTTTAAAGCTTTGAAAAGACTCACCTCAGTAAATGTCAGCTTTACCCATAAAGTGATCAACACAGAGTGTGGGAAGTCATTTACACTCGTGCTGTTGTCATTTCTGTAAAATTAAGTCAATTGGTAAATATTGTGGAGGAAAAATCATTTTATATTGTGGGACCTCAAACAGCAACACACAGACTTATGTAGATTCTCTAAGTCGAGTAATACCACGGCCTGCTACCTGCTCAGGCTGCCTGGTTTTCCCAGTGAATTTTTTTTATTTCAAAAATATACTTCATTCATAAAAATATCTTTATGTACATATATAGTCACTAAAGCAGTTTGATTCTGTACAGTAGCATATGAAGAAACAAACAAATATTGGAGCTTGACTATCCAGCAAACAAACCCAAGGCATTTGCTACTTGTATGAGACTATATTTACATCCATTTGAGGCAACGGAAGGTTCCCGTAACTGATCAGAGCCCCATTTAGCTTCAGCAGAAAGACCTTAGACAGTGGTCTTTCCCCACTGTGCCTTGGCAACAGCTAGCCCAGGCTTTAGAGTGTCCCTCAGCACGTAGTACTGGACCTTAGAATGTGTCAGTCTGCAACACTCAGTTGAGGCCAACTTCTTGCTCTCAAAGGCCAACAAGTTTCAGGCAGACCAAAGAGCGTGTTTCACTGCGTTGATGGTCCTCCAGGTGCAGCTGATGTTTGTCTTAATGTGCATCCTGGGAGACAGACCCTACAGCACAAAGTCCTGTGCCACGGAGCTGCTCAGTACGAACCTTGATAAAAACCACCCCATCTTTCTCCATACTTCCTTTGCAAAGGCACATTGCAGAAGGAGATGTGTGACAGTCTCTACCCCCTCTGCGGCTGTTTCGAGAGCAGCGTGTGGTGGTGCAGCAACCCTGGGCATACATAAAGGATCTCACAGGCAATGCCCTTCTCACCACCAGCCAAACGATGTCTTGGTGCTTGTTGGAAAGTTCTAGTGATGAGGCGTTCTGCCAAATGACTTTGACAGTCTTCTTAGGGAATGACCCAACAGGATCCACCCTCTCCTTTTCCCGTAGGGTCTTGAGGACGCTTGATTTTTGAGTATTGAGGGTCTACACACAGCTTGGTGTAGCCTCGCATAAAGGTGGCCATCAGGATGAGGGTGACTTTGGGTATGTTCTTCCCACTCCTTATCCAGAGCTTTGTACATGGTGTCCGTGTGCACACAGTACATCTTAGACCTCCAGATGAAGTGGAAGATGGCTCGGGCGACTGCAATGGCACAGTTTATGGGGATGGGCCAGACCTGCTCCACGTACCACAACAGAGAGAGAGTGCCTCACACCTGATGATCAGACTTTTACCCGCAGTGGAGAGGGAGTGATGCTCCCAAAGGACAGTTTATGCCTCACTCTGGCAATACGTTCCTCCCAAATTTTTGTGCATGCCCCAGCCCCTCCAAACCATATTCCCAACACCTTGAGGTAATCTGTCCTGGCAGTGAAGGGGATAAAGGATAGGTCAAACCAGTTCCCAAAGAATGCGGCCTCACTCTTACCTTGATTTACCTTTGCTCCCGAGGCCAGTTTGAACAGGTTGTAGATGCTCCCAAGTCTGTGCACTGACAGTGGGTCCGAACAGAAAATGGAGACATAACCTATGTACAGGGAAGCTTTGACCTGCAGGCTCCTACTGTCAGAAATAGTCACCCCTCTTACATCTTCACATCCCTCCTGATGGACTCAGCAAAAGGCTCTATACAACACACAAGCAAGGCAAGACAGAGTGGGCAGCTCTGCCTGACTCCAGATCTGATTGGGAAGCTTTCTGATTCCCATCCATTGATTGAGACTGCACTAACAATGTTGGTGTAGAGCAGTCGGACCTAATTTCGGATTCCATCCCCAAAGCCCATTTTGGAGAGCACATTCCACATGCAGTTGTGCAATATCCTGTGAAAGGCCTTCTCCTGGTCCAGGGTGATGAGGCATCCACCCTCCCCTCCTGCACATAGGTGAGGAGTGCGAGAGTCTGAGATTGTCCTGCCTGGTACGGCTGGGCAACATGAAAGCTCCTTGCAGTCAGCGGTGAGATAAGTTCAAAAGTTATGTGAACTGACTTGCACGTCAAGAATTCTCGGTACCCAGTTCATTTGCTAAGATAGAAAGCAGAATATGAATAAAAGTTGTGATACCTGTAAGGCATTTAATAAACTATAATCGCTCCTTTGGTGGCAATTCAGTACTGACTGTCTTTCCTCTCGGCAAATGCATAAAAGAAGCAGTAAGCTGCACCCAATGTTGAGATAGGCCTCGTCAATGTTCATCATGATTCTGCCTCAAATTTCCCCACAGCCCACATTGCTCAAGCCCCTGTAAGATTCTGCCCCTCGTGTATTTATGCAACGTGGCTTGTGCTGCATTCATTGGAATGAGGTCGCTGAGTCAAAGGTCCATGTTGAGTCATTCTATGGCCCTCCTAGTTACTGTATTTCTTGTACCACTGTATAGAAGACAGTGCTAACTGTCATATACATGTGATGTGAATGCTGACTGCTCACATTGCAAAGGACCTGACCTATTTCTGATAATCCCCATGCAGATTCTTTGGAATTGTGACCAATATGTCCAGTCAAAGCAGAGGTTATCATTGCTGTTGCTGCAGTGCAATAAAGGCTCAGAGAAATAGAGGAGGAACAGATGCATCAAAACTCCCTGGACCAGCAGCAATCTCCAGTGGCTGCCAAACAGCCTCCACATGAAGACGTTGCAGCTGAAGGTCCCTCAGAAAATGCAGGTGGTGCAGGAGACTCCATGTTTGCCATTCTCAATGCCATCTCCTCTAGATGCAGTGTTGTCACACACTGAGAATGTCCTGGGACACTGTCACAGCGAGATGGCTACTGCAGGAGCTGTGTCCTGAAAGAGTGGGTAGCCATCCTGCCCTGGTGGCAGTTTTGGTGACAGCTGCACCAAACATTTATGTAACTGGTTCCTTCCAAGGATTCATGAGGAACCTGTGTGGGATCTCACAATCCTTAACCCACAAAGTGACACGGCTGTTACTGGCACCACTTGTGCCAGATGACGGAGCTCCTTTCCCTGGTGCAAGGTCAGTGCTGTAGCTCAGACAGCAGGCTTTGGCAACATCACTGGCTTCCTGCAGGGCCACGGCACTGTGGACTCTACACCCACCCAATGAGAGCACCATGTTATAACATGGCTGACTCAATCAATAGAAAAGGCATTCCAATCCATCAATGTACAAGTTATCTGTGATCATTAGTAACATATTCTCGCAGATTGCACTAGTTACCCTGGGAGCTGCCGTGATGTGTATATCTTTAAGAACTGCCATGTTCCTGCTTTGTTTTGAGGGTTGAATGCCTACCGGAATGGTTATAGGGAGACAAGAAATACTTTCTGCAACTAGGCCTGATGACTCTGTCGTGCAACCTCTTGACTGATGCTGTGTGCAGATACAGTGCAGCTCATTCTTCACATAGCAATGGTGGAGCAGACAGTACACCTGCTGAGAATGAGGTTCCGATGTCGGGATCAGTCTGCGGCAGGGCTCGGTGGGGTGGGGTGTGCTTTGCAGTATGGACAAAGTAAGCTGTGCAATCCTAGCATGTCATGCTCTGCACAAATGGAGCAGGCAAAGAGAGGATGTGATGGGTACTGAAGAGCTGGGAGAGCGGCAGCAGTCTTTCAAGAAGGTTGATGAAGATGTTGAACAGGAAGACCATCACCTTTTGCATGAGAAAGTGCCGCAGCATCAGCCACAATAAGCTAGACAGGACTTAATTGACAGCAGGTTCCAGCAGATGGGAGCTCATGCAGTGATCATGCATTGACTGACTATAAATTTGATGCTGCTCAAATGGCAACCAGTCGCTGTCTATTCCCCGAGGCAAATGCAGCTTCTACTTATTTTTTTAATGGTTGCTTTTTCTGTTGCTGAATGAAAGTGGATGTTTTGAACTGTTTGAAGGCTTTCATAGAATAATAGAATCCCTACAGTGCAAAAAAAGGCCATGCAGCCCAACAAGTCTGTGCTGACCATCCGAAGAGCAACTCTTCACCCTATCCCTGTAACCCTGCATTTACCACGACTAATCCACCTAGGCTGAACATCCCTTGACCCTATGGGGCAATTTAGCAGGGATAATCCACTTAACCTGCACATCTTTGGGCTTTGGGAGGAAATCGGAGCGCCTGGAGGAAACGAGCGCAGACATGGGGAGAACATGCAAACTCCGCACCGACAGTTGCCCAAGGCTGCAATCGAACGCAGATCCCTGGCGCTGTGATGCAGCAGTGCTAATCACTGAGCCATAATGCCACCCATTAATAGAAAAAAATGTACATCAAATTTCCAACAGTAAATAATGAGAAGATATTGAGCATTGGAGAAAGTGTAGCACTGCTTTTGACAGTATTCTAAGATGTGATGAGGCTAAGGATGGGTAAGTTACTTTGCTTGGTTTTTAAATTGATATAGATGCACAAATGTTTGCTTGTTATTTGCAGTGAAGTGTCAGCCGTGCCACCTCTGTGCCCTGAAGAAATGTTTGTTTTTGGTTACCCCCTCCCACTATGTACATCATGAAGGGCAGCTCCAGACAGCTAGTGCTGGACTTTAACCATGGCACAGGTACCCAGAAACCAGTACAGTTTCAGCAGCGATGGGTATTTCTATTTGTGGTGTTGGGACGAAATGTTGAGTGGGGACCAATAGCGGGATGGAGCACAGGTAACGAGGTGAGTTTGAGAGGATAGTGTGAGAAATCTCGCTCGGCTTCCCTGAAATTTCTAAATATGACTCTTAGCTAATTTCCAGTAAATTCAGCCCTTGGTGTTACCAAGAAAAAATAGAGAATTGATTTAAATGATGCATATTCAAATTTAGTTTGTGTACACCATAAAACTGGTTTGTTGGTTTCTAACAAAACTTATATGCATTAACGGTTACTATTAACCAACTTATTACCCACGGTCAAGGGCAAACCAATAAGATCAGTATGAGTCAGTTACTTTCCTCTGCACATGTTTGAGCATTGAGATTGAGAGCTCATGAAAATTTTTGTGTGCGTATTTGCAGATCCCCAGACAAAATGGGAAATGGCTTCGTTAAATCCAAGCAACTAAGAGAACCAGAAAGCCACACAGCAAATCTTTCTATCGACAGCATCAAGATTCCGAGAGACAATGGCAGTAGTTCAACTGTTAAAGCCTCACCAGAAATCCTGAAGAAGAGATTATTGGAACTTGAATTGGAGAATAAAAACAAAGATGACAAATTGCAAGAGAAGGAGTGTAGGATACAAGACCTGGAAAAGCAGATTATCAGGCAGACCCGAACTATTGCTGAAATCACAGAGGAATTACAAGCTAAATGCATTCAACTGAACAAACTGCAAGATGTAGTTAAAACTCAGTGTGGAGTCCTTCTTCAGTCATCTCCATCACCACTTAGAACTGCTAACAGAATTATGAATCAGTGCACCGATTTATTCAAAGATATTGGAAGCAGAAGGAAAGGGGCTAAAGAGGGTGTATCTGCAGAACCTACTACCAGGACTTATGATTCCAACAAACTGCCAGAGTTCTCTTTGGAAAGAGCCAGGATTCGAAAGGATTCAGAGTAATTACACACCTTCGTTGCATTTTTTTTTCGTTGTTGCAAACATATACCAAAAGTAAAGGATGACACAGTGTGGAGCCAGCCAGGCAGCATCAGAGGAGCAGGAAAATTGACGTTTCGGGTCAGGACCCTTCTTCAGAAAAGACTCGAAATGTCAACTTTCCTGCTCCTCTGATGCTGCCTGGCCTGCTGTGTTCCTCCAGCTCCACACTGTGTTATCTCTGACTCCAGCATCGGCAGTTCTTACTATCTCCAAAAGTAAAGGAGTCGTTTGTTTGTTAAAATTTTGATCACACTGCATATGTATAAGCAGATGATTGGAGAAGACTTGGGATCAGGGAGTGATTAGTAGGTATTGAAATTCTGAGGTTCAGGTGAAATCATAAGATGCAAAACAATTCGCTCAAGTGGTTTATGATGTTTGTCTGACTCCCTTGTCTGATTATTATGATCACTTTTATTTCTGTCCAAGACTTATGTTCTTCATGTACAATAACTAATTAAGTAGTTTATTTTCTATATCAGCAGTGATTGTTGCTATGGAAATGGCTGTTAACATCAATGTTATTACTCATTGGACTTTATGCTAATACTTAGGAAATTAGCGATGAAGATATATTTAATGATTGTGACATGAATAGAAAAATCAATTGAAAAAGATCATGGAAGTATAGAACCATAGAAGATAAGAGTGAGAGAAGGCCATTCGGCCCTTTGAGCCTACTGCACCATTCTTCACAATCATGGCTGATCGTCCAACTCAGTGACCTAATCCTGCTTTCTCCCCGTAATCTTTGATTCCATTCGCACCAAGTACTATATCTATCTGTCTCTTGAATACATTCAATGTTTTGGCATCAACTGTTGCCTGTGGTAATGAATTCCACAGGCTCACCACTCTTTGAGTGAAGGAATGTCTCCTCATCTCTGTCCTAAATGGTCTACCCTGAATCCTTTTCCACTACCTTTGGGTTACCACACGCACAAATTTAGCATTAATGCTGGAAATCTTTTCATGAGAACTAAGCACCGTACAAAAATGTGTTACTCTCTCTATGTAAGACAAGTTTAACCTTTTGGGACTAGTTTTTCTCTTTTATACTTGGAGATAAATGTTTCCCTGCATAGCACGTATTGAAGAGAAATCAATTAGGAAGTCATGAACACCCACAACATAGCCAGTTGGATCTTCTGTCCTTTTAAATTATTTGTACTCAAACGCAACAAAGGAAAACGTGTTCTTCAAAAAGCGCATGTGACCCAGAAGGACAGTAAAGCCATGCCGAAGCTTCAAGAATGCCAGCCTGTATGGCATTAGCCACAGGCCACAAGGCCTCCTGTGTTTTATGTTAATTCGTAGCACATGGGCATCCCACCAGTGAGGACAGCATTTATTGCTAATGGGAATTGTCTTGGGGAAGTTGTGGTGGTCTGCCTTCTTGGAATTTTTCAATTGGCGTGACTTTGCAGCAGTTTTATATTTCCAGTTTTACAATGAAGGTTGCTAGGCCAACGCTTGGGGAAGTTCACATTGCCGTGGGACTAGGCTCACATACAGCCAAACCGGCTGAGGATTGCAGTTGAGTTTTTAAAACCTTATGACAGCTTCATGGTCACGTTCTTGTCGTTGATATTGACTTTCTGATTTTCAGAATTTTCATTTAAGTTTGAATTAAAATTCTCAACCTGCCATAGTCAGATTTAAACTTTTTTTTGATTTTCATTTGTGGGATGTTGGCGTCGCTGGCTGGCCAGCATTTCTTGCCCATCTCTAGTTGCCCTTGAGAAGGTGGTGGTGAGCTGCCTTCTTGAACTGCTGCAGTCCATCTGCAGTGGGTTGGCCCACAATGCCCACAGGGAGGGAATCCCAGGATTTTGAGCCAGCAACAGTGAAGGAATGGTGATATATTTCCAAGTCAGGATGGTGAGTGGCTTGGACGAGAACTTGCAGGTGGTGGTGTTCCCATGTTTTTGCTGCCCTTGTCCTTCAATATGAAAGTGGTCATGGGTTTGGAAGGTGCTGCCTGAGGGTCTTTGGTGAATTTCTGCAGTGCATTCTGTAGATAGTACACACTGCTGCTCCTGAGTGTCGGTGGTGGAGGGAGTGGATGCTTGATGATGTAATGCCAATCAAGTGGGCTGCTTTGTCCTGGATAGTGTGAAGCTTCTTGAGTTTTATTGGTACTGCATGTGGGGAGTATTCCATCACATTCCTGACTTGTGCCTTGTAGGTGGTGGACAGACTTTGAGGAGTCACAAGGTGAGTTGCTCGCTGCAGTATTCCTAGCCTCTGACCGAGAACTTAAATTATTTCTAGATTATCAGTCCCAAACCATACCCATTGTAGTACTAGACCTTTATCCTCCTCGAGCCTCCTACTGTAGATATCATACTTTAACTCTCCACTGCTTCTCTGATGGGGTTTCTTAGGTCAAACTCTACTGCCAGCATGATATGGTCTGAATGCTTCTTTTTATTAGTTATGTAACATATGATATAAAAATCATGACTGAGTTCTTGTGAGATTTATGTCTTGAGGTTTACTAACAATACTAACTATTTACACTATTATAAATACTCGGTTGACCACCAAAGAAGAGTTTCTGTGCTCACTGACTATTACTGTTACATACATATACATAGCTGACTGAGTGAACACACTACACTGACCACATGATGTGATGTCATGTATTTGGTCTTAAAGTTGCCTAATCTTGAATCTATGCAATAATACGCTGCTGTCTAACAAGGATTGCCTATTCATGATCCCATTAATAGTTAACTTAATGTACCCCTGCTCCTCTCTTTGAATAGCCACCTCTGAAGTCCCTAAGCGATTATGGTTGATCTTTTGTTTCTAGCTCTCATACTATTTTTTGGTGACAGTATCTGCAGTCAGCTAAAATATGTATGCTGATAATACCCAGCTCTGTCTGCCCCACAACTGCTTTGGCCAGCCTATCCAAAATCAAGGACTTGAAATGCTGTGGCCCACACTTCCATCTGGCCATTTACACTGCTGTTCACTACACTGAAAACTGCAGGGTCAGGATGTTCTTACATACAACAAGCCATCGGCGGTTGGAAAGGAGTACCAGGCCCCAGATTCTGTGGAGACCTGGTAGCATTAGGGGATATTATGGTGTAGTGTATGTCAGATTAAAGGGACAAATCTGACTGAGAGTTGAAGCAGAAAAAGAACTTAATTCCAAGGGCAAATTGGTATTTAGTCCATAATTTTGGTGGGGCCGTTAGAAGGCCCATAACGGAACACAGATATACAGCATATTCGAGATTCACTGGGGCAAACAGGAGCAAACTGGGTAGAGTTTCCAGAAAAGCCCTAGATCACTTTCCAGACACATCAAACTGAAGCCATAATTGTTATCAAGCTGTTCAGACATGTCCTGCCACACACCGCACCACAGGACCACTCTACGAAATAGATCTTCATGAGTTTCATATGATTTGAACACACACTTTCTAATCTGGAGTTAGACACACTACTTGTGCCACAGAATTTGATACTCATCACAGACTTTAACACTAGCTTCTTTTCCATCTCTGGCTTCTCAGTCCAGTTTTGAAAAAAAAGTCTTCAGGAAATGTGCAGTGAAAAACAGAAGTGCTGAAAGGGTTAAGTGTATCTGTGTTCTCTCTCCACAGATTCAGTCTGACCTGTAGAGTATTTTCAGAATGTTATGCTTTTATTTCCATTTATAAGAAGGGGGCTGCTTTGAACATTCTGTCTGAGGAGAAGTTCTGAATATTCACTAGAACTAAGCAGACACATTAACAGTGACCATTCAGTTGGGATTGCACTTCTCCTGTAATTCTACTTTCCTCCTATCCTATGTCCTGTTCAATTCTTTCTTTTTAAGAATACTTATTCAGTTCTCTTTTAAGTGATGTGGTTGGCTCTGATCGTAGCTAGTCGTGGTAAAATATTGCTCACTCAAATGATCATCTGCATCAAAAACAATAGTCCAATTACCCCTTTCATTCTTTTACTGATAAACCTCAGTTAGTGCCCCTTGTTCAGTGAAAATGAGAAGGTCAGCTTTTATCTCTGACTCCTGATGTGTGCAACTCCGTGCTGGGAATTTAAGGGAGAAAATTAACTCTAATATTAATGATAAGATAACATTATTGCAGGTATGTTCTGAACATGTAATTGGCTGTACATATTGTTGTACTGCATCCAGATTGGCAAAAAACAGATTTCTGGATGTAGGTATAAAATAATGCTACACTAAAATGCTGGGTTGAGTATTTTTAAGATTTAAACAGTAAGTTCAATTTCCAAATATATTAAGAAATCAGAAAATACTTTGGCCAGTGTGCATTGCAGTTTATTAAGCAGCGGATTTTGATCATACATTCTGATTATTGAGGGAAATCGTTAACTAATTTAATTACATTATAAATTACTCAGTTTATTATAGGGTCATAGAGTTATACAGCACAGAAACAGACACTCCGGACCAATTTGCCTGTGCTGAGAGGAATTTGGATCCTGCGGAGAAAGATATGGAAGCTAGAAAACTTGGGGAAATAAAAAGTGATATCTTGAAAAGTGTGTATGTTACAGAGGAGGATGTGCTGGACTTCATAAAATGCATAACGTTAGATAAATCCCTAGGACTAGATCGGGTATACCCTAGAACTCTGTGGGAAACTAGGGAAGTGATTGCTGCGCCCCTTGCTGAGATATTTGTGTCATTGATAGCCACAGGTGAGGAGCCAGAAGACTGGAGGTTGGCTAACGTGGTGCCATTATTTAAGAAAGGTGGTAAGGAAATGCCAGGGAACTATAGACCGGTGAGCCTGACATCAGTGGTAGGTAAGTTGTTGGGGGGATTCTGAGGGACAGGATTTACATGTATTTGGAAAGTCAAGGACTGATTAGTGATAGTTAACATGGCTTTATGCATGGGAAATCGTGTCTCACTAACTTGATTGAGTTTTTTGAAGAAGTAATGAAGAAGATTGATAAAGGCAAAGCAGTGGACATTGCCTACATGGACTTCAGCAAGGCATTTGACAAGGTTCCACATGGTTGTCTGGTTAACAAGGTCAGATCACATGGAAGACAGGGTGAACTAGCCATTTGTATATAAATTTGGCTCAAAGGTAGGAGACAGAGGGTGGCGGTGCGGTATGCTTTTCGGACTGGAGACCTGTGACCAACAGTGTGCTACAAGGATCAGTGCTGAGTCTACTGCTTTTTATCATTTTATGTAAATGATTTGGATGTGAACATAGGAAGTATGGTTGGTAGGTTTGCAGATGAAACCAAAATTGGAGGAGTAGTGGACAGCAAAGAAGGTTACCTCAGAGTACAACAGTGTTATAAAGCGAAGGTTGATGTTCCCTCTCTGAGAACTAGCACCGAAACACCCAAAGAGGAGCACCTCACCCTATAATCTGTAAAAAGAGTGTGGAAAGTGGTGAACCTGCATTTTAGCAACTTCTGTTAGTTAAATAAAATAGATCCCTGACACTAACTTTACATTCAACAAGTACCAATTTATTTATCTAACTCCAAAAGTGAACAAATTAGCTAAACTATTAACAAACTGAATAAACTCCTTCTAACTACTAACCATTCTCGAATAAAGCAACATTCTAATGGTATGCTGTTCCAATAAATACAAGTACCACTTATATCAAATAAGAAAAATGGAATATAGTCTTTTGAAATTACAGCCAGGTGATGTGTTTTCTGAATGCTTTCTCTGTCGATTCTTCTGTCAGGAATGCCTTCTTCATTGATTCTTCTGTCAGAAATGTTAACTAGTTGTGCCATGGGTACCTTTGTTACTTAGTTGGTGCTTTCTCTAAGACATAGAGGAGGCTGTGAAAGCCAGCGATTCTCTCTTGAGAGCTGAGGGCCGTTAGCTCTGGCGGATGGAAGTTTGGTCTGGGAGATGGCAATTAGCTTTTGTGGATGGCAGTTAGCTATGGGCATTTGTGCAACTGGCCCCTGCTTTTATACCCTTGATGACATCTCAATATTTCTTACAATAGGATTGGTCCTATGTTGTCAAAAACATCAGATTTAAATTTAATTGGTTTTTGGTATCTAAGTGCCTGGTTCAAATTGATTGGCTAAATTCAAAAAACTTGTTATTTTGGTAAAAACTGCTGCTTTGCCTGCTAACTGTGCATCCTTTTGACACAAATGTTTCAATTTGGGTGCTCTCTGTGTACTTGCAAACTTTCAAGCTGCTGCTCAGAGACATCCCATTTTAAATTTCTAAGCATAGAAAAGTACATCATCTTTTTAAGGGGACCATGTAATTCCTGTCTTCCCTCAGCATTTTACAACCACTAAATTCTAACTTCCTGCCTCCCAAGCCACAAGTACTCTACCTAACTTCGCAACAACAGGACTTGGATCAGATGGAGAAATGGGTCAAGGAATGGCAGATGGAGTTTAATTTAGATAAATGTGAAGTGCTGTTTTTTGGAAAGGCAAATCAGGGCAGGACTTATACACTAAATAGTAAGATCCTGGGGAGTGTTGCTGAACAAAGAGACCTTGGACAGCAGGTTCATAGTTCCTTGAAAGCAGAGTCGCAGGTAGACAGGATGGTGAAGAAGGCGTTTGGTATGCTTGCCTTTATTGGTTAGTGCATTGAGTATTGGAGTTGGGAGGTTATGTTGTGGCTGTACAGGACATTGTTTAGGCCACTTTTGGAGAAATGCATTAAATTCATGTCTTCCTGCTATAGGAAAGATATTGTGAAACTTGAAAGGGTTCAGAAAAGATTTACAAGGATGTTGCCAGGGTTGGAGGGTTTGAGCTGTAGGGAGAGGCTGAATAGGCTGGGGCTATATTTCCTGCAATGTCAGAGGCTGAGGGGTAACCTTGTAGAGGTTTATTAAAATCATGAGGGGCATAGATAGGATGAATAGCCAAGGTCTTTTCCCCAGGGTATGGAGTCCAAAAGTAGGGGCCATAGGTTTAAGGTGATGGGGAAAGATTTAAAGGGGAACCTAAGGGGCAACATTTTCACACAGACAGTAGTGAGTGTATGGAATGAGCTGCCAGAGGAAGTGGTGGAGGCTGGTACAATTACAACATTTAAAAGGCATCTGAATGGGTATATGAATAGTAAAAGTTTAGAGGGAAATGGGCCAAATACTGGCAAATGTGACTAAATTAATGGAAAATATCTGGTTGGCATGGATGAATTGGATCGAAGGGTCTTTTTCTGTTTCCATGCTGTACATCTCTATGATTCTATGCCCAGATATCCTAAACTGATCGCATCCCATTTGCCAGCATTTCCAGCAGACACAAAGGGAACAAATCAATGGAAGCCCTAGTAGAGTATGGAAAATGCAGGAGGGATCTTAAGAAAGCAACTATGCGAGCAAATGTGTGGCCTGAGAAAACACTAGTGGGTAACATTAGGGAGAATCCCACGATATTCTCTATGGTTATTAATAGGAAGAGGATAACCAGGGAAAGGGTAAACGACCATTAGGAACCTAGGGGGCAATCTGCCTTCACTCAGGAGAAGGGGGATGTAGGTAGAGAATTTGGGGAGAGGGATTCTGAGATTCTTGAGCAGATTGACATCGGGAGTGAGAAGGTATTGGAGGTATTGGCAGGCTTAAAAACAGACAAATCCCCAGATCTGGATGAGTTGTATATCAGGCTGCTGTGGGAGACAAGGGAGGAAATTATGGGGGCGTTGGCCCAACCTTTTAATTCCTCTCTGGCTGCAGGGGAAGTGCCAGAGGACTTAAGGACAACTAATGTTGTTCCATTTTTCAAGAAAGGCGATAGGGATAAACCAGGGAATTACAAAACAGTGAGCCTGTCATCAATGGTAAGGAAGCTATTGGAGAAAGTTCTGAAGGGGAGAATTAATCTCCACTTGGAGAGGTAAGGTTTGATCAGAGATAGTCAGCATGGCTTTGTCAGAGGGAGGTCAGGCCTAACACATTTGACTGAATGTTTTGAGGAGGTGACTGAATTTGTTGATGAGGGTGTGATGTAGTTTATGTGGATTTCAGCAAGTCCTTTGACAAGGTCCCACGAGGTGACTGATAAAGAAGGTAAAAGCACATGGGATCCAGGGTTACTGGTAAGTTGGATCCAAAATTGGCCTAGGTGTAAGAGACAAAAGGCAGTAGTTGAGACCTGTTTATGTGTCTCGAGGTTGGTATTCAACAGCGTACCACAGGGATCAGTACTGGATCCCTATTGTTCGTGATATATGTATAATGAGAATTGGGGCAGATGGTAGGTAAGTTTGTGAATGACGATGTTTGGTTGGGTGCTTAACAATGAGGAAGAATGTCTTAGGTACAGGAGGATACTGATGGTTTGATCAGATGGGCAGATCAATGGCAAATGGAACCTAACCCTAATAAGTGTGAGGTGATGCACTTTAGAAGAAGTAACAAGACAAGGAGAGGACACCAGGAAGCTCAGAAGAACCAATGGACCTTGAGGTGCTTGTCCATAAATTTCTGAAGGTGCAGGGCAGGTTCACGGCTTGATTAAGAGGGTATACGGTTTATTTACCTTTATCAGTTGTGACATTATAAGGGCAGGAAGCTGTACAAACTTTGGTTTAGCTGTAGCTAGAGGTCTGTGCGCAGTTCTGGTCATTGCTGTATAGAAAGTATGTGATTGCACAGGAAGGGGTGCAGAGGAGATTCACCAGGATGTTACTTGGGTTGAAGTAGTTTAGTGATGAAGAAAGGTTTGACAAGCTCAAATTGTTTTCTTTGGAGCAGAGAAGGCTGAGAAGGGACCTGACTGAGGAACTTGGTCAGAGTGGGAGGCAGCTGTTTCCTATAGTTGAAGGGTCAATAAAGAGGAGGCATAATTTTAAAGTGAAGTGTAAGAAGTTTAGAGAGCATTTAAGGTAATAATTCTGCACCCAGAAGGTGGTAGGGGTCTGGAATGCACAGCCTGGAAGATTATTTGAGACAGAAACATCACAACCTTTAAAAAGTACTTGAATGAGCACTTCACTTGTCGACATTCAACTCAATTGGCCAAGTCCTTAACAGTGGGATGTGTAGATAGTTTGACCCAGACTAAGTGGGCCAAATGTCCTCTTCTGTGTATATGACTCTGTAACTCCACCACACAATGGTAACAGTGATAATGAGGGACATCACCCACATTCAGGCTCAGCGTGTGCAGCAGTTAAGGTGCCAGGCCAGCTGAGGGACTACCCATTGTCACTGAGTTCCTGCAGCGGGCCAACACTCTATCTACCCTGGTCACACACTCATGAGAAACAAAAAGATCAGGTGAATTGCTCTTGATACTGAAAAGGGGCCTCACCAGACTTCTCGTCAGACTTTCAGACAGCTTCTTCACCATGGATCCCATTTAGCATGATGGCAGTGCCACACAGCATGATGGAGCCTATCCTCATTGTGAAGATGGGATTGTGTCTCCACAAGATAGGCTGACCTTATTCCCACTGGAGTTTAGACGAGTGAGATGTGACTTGATTGGGGTGTGTAAGATCCTGAATTACCTTGACTACCACTTGTGGATCAGGCCAGAACTAAAGGACACTGTTTTAAAATCAGAAGTCACCCTTTCCTATGCTATGCTGTTCTATCTGTTACGTTCAAGTCAGAGATGATTAAATTTTTATTTCTCTGAGACCTGTGTAATCTTGGAAATCTCAGTTTCAGATGGCGGTAGGGGTGAGGTCATAAAGTATATTTAAATGCAATTTAAGATAGATTCTTGTTAGGCAAGGGAAATAAAGATTATCAGGGTTAGGAGGTTGTGATCTGGGATTCAGCACATAGGGCAGTAACTGCCTGGTTATAATGTTGAAGCTTTGTATTTATGTGATAGAAATGCATTAGGTAAGATCTCACCACTCTGTGGAAGATATGCTTAGAGTGATGGCTTTCTGTGTATTGACAAAAGTTGTTACTCTCTGCCTGTTGCTTTGTGCCTGTGTATATATCGTGGAGTCCAAGAAATTAATGCATTCATGGTGTTTTATGGTTTTATGTTTAAGTGGTTGGTAACTATTGAGGATATTGATGAACTCTTCTAATTCTGCTTGTGTGAGAGTCCGAGTAAACCATAAATCAACACAACTATTGTAGCTATTGTTACAACATGAACACATCACCTGATAGATTTGTTAGTAAGAATGAAACCGAGGCCCCTGAATACCAAAAATCAGTCTTGGGAAAATCTCAAGAAGGACCCTAGAAAATAAACATATATTGTGAGCTAGGACATAGTCTCAGAACGAGGGCCAAGCCATTTCAGACTGAGATGAGGAGAAACAACTATATTCAGAGGGTAGTGAATGTTTGAAGTTCTTTAGCCCAGAGGTCTATGGAAGCTCAGTCACTGAGTACAGTAAATTCACACCATTAGTGTATTTGATATTTGGGAATTTGCTTCCCTGCAATGTAAGGTCTGCTTATGGTGTTTCCGGGTGCCAGAAATATGATAGGAAAATGTCCGTAAAAATAAAACCTGCAGACAGGGATTCAATATCTATTTTAAAATCAACAACACAGTTCAAATGGAATTTATAGCATGACTAACATAATGCTATGACCACTAATTGATGTTATCCGTAATCCATGATATAGATATATATTTTAAGTTTAGTTTTACCACCATGCTCAGAGATGTTTACTGCGCTGTGAATTTACTGTAGTTGCCTGACTGCATTATGTACTGC
Source organism: Rhincodon typus (assembly GCF_021869965.1). Taxonomy (NCBI): domain Eukaryota; kingdom Metazoa; phylum Chordata; class Chondrichthyes; order Orectolobiformes; family Rhincodontidae; genus Rhincodon; species Rhincodon typus. The sequence continues at coordinate 108,986,065 of NC_063332.1, forward strand.
ATTTGACTGTTCACATTTGTAACAATTATGCCGGGAAATGCAAGATGGGAACAGTATGATTCAAGACTCAGTGTGGTTAATCAGTTTGAAATGTTTTTAAAAATGTTACAAGATGGAAAAAGGCCACTTGGCTTGGTGCAGCTGCGCTAACTTTTCAAGAGAGCGATTGACCTTATACCATTTCCCTTGGTCTTGTAATTGTCTCCTTTTCAAATAATAATCCAGTCCATTTTTGAGAGCCTCAGTTGCCCCACACCCCAACCTATGCATCTTCACTGCACTTTCAGGCAGTTCATTCCAGTTCCTAATCTCTACCTGTTTGAAAAGGGTTTATCTCATGTTGCCATTTTCTTTTGTCAATTGCTGTAATTCTGTGCACTCTTGTTCTTAATTCTTGCACCAATGGAATAATCTTTTCCCTATTTACTCTGTCCAGACCCATCATGATTTTGAATATTTCCATGCAATCTCCTCTCAAACTTCTCTCAAGAAGACAGTCCCAACTTCTCCAATTTATCTGAATTTGCCTACCCCCAGATGATTCTTGTGATTCTTTTCTCCTCTCTATCACCCTCAAATCTTTCCTAAAATATGGCACCCAGAACTGGATGCCATACTCTGATTGTTGACAGGCCACTGTTTTATACAAGTTTAATATAACTTTTTTGTTTTAATGCTCGATGCCCTTATCGATAAAGTTGAGGATATTCCAGGCTTTATGAGCGTCTCCCAACCTTCAATAAAGATAAAATACCGTGTATGCTGGAAACCTGAAATAAACACAGAGAGTGCTAGATGCACTCAGCAGGCCTGGCAGCATCAGTGCAAAGAGAAACAGAGTTAATGTTTCAAGTCCAGTATGACTGTTTTAGAATTGTACCGCTCTTCACAGATGCTGCCCAGACATATCGCCTTCAATGATCAATGCAAATATATCCCCAAGGACCCCTCTGCCTGTACCCACTTTATAATTGCACCCTTTATTTTATAATGTCTCTTCATCTTCTTACTGCCAAATTGAATCACTTTGCATTTTTTCAATAATTTTCATAATTCTTGTCTGCCGATTGCACCAATCTATGTATGTCCTTTAAAAGCCCTTGTCATGTTTCATAGCATCTGCAAATTTGAAATGGTGTACAATACACTAAGGTCAAGTCATTAATCTACGTCAGGCAGAGCAAAGGTGCCACACTGACCCCTGGTGAACCCCTCTACAAACCTTCCTCCAGTCCAAAAAAACACCCATTAACTGCTGTTTTCTTTCTCAGGTTCCTGCCTCTCTCTGCCTGCTTTGGTTCTCTCTTTAATTCTCAACTCGTTGTTGGCTTGCAGTTCTCTCTTCTGTTTCTTTCTGGCTATTTTTCTTTCGAATGAAACTGGTTGCAATTAGGGTGGGATTAGGGATTTATGGGGAATGTGCCAGGGATAAGAGATATTTTCGTTGCTTCTGGGAAGATGTAATCCTCAGCAATATCCTTCCCATTCCCTCCCAAACACTTGTACATCTCACTAACCCCTCCCTCTTATTGTATGTTTTTGTTTTCCTTTATTCATTCATGGGATGAGGGTGTTGCTGGCTCGGCAGCATTTATTGCCCATCCCTAATTGCCCAGAGGGCAGTTCAGAGTCAACCGCATTGCTGTGGGTCTAGAGTCACATGTAGGCCAGACCAGGTAAGGATGGCACTTTCCTTCCCTAAAGGACATTAGTGACCCAGATGGGTTTTTCCTTGACAATCAACAATGGATTCATGGTCATCATTAGATTCTTAATTCCAGATATTTTTTATTGAATTCAAATTCCACCATCCACCATGGCAGGATTTGAACCCGGACCTCCAGAACATTATCTGGGTGTCTGGATTAATAGTCCAGCGATAATACCACTAGGCCATCTCCTCCCTCAATTCATGGCCCAACTCATTTCCATTGTTATCACACCCTGTCCTTTCTGCACATTTCCCCAAGGGACAGGTGGTAGGATGTCAGAGACTCCCATACCTTCATACATTTTTACACAACCTTTCTATTGGATTCACTTAAAACAGTTTCTTTATTCTAAGGTGATTTATTAAAAAGAGAGTGACAGGCATGATTTCACACTATTTGTGTCTTTTTCGTTCTGGTGCTGAAGTTGGATTTTAGTTCTACTGTGCTGATCTTGCCATCTGGATGAAATATGAGTTGGTAATGTGGAAATACCAGGCACTGAATCCCAAGAGAGATTTTGATGGAGGCCAAATAAGTGTTGTGAACCTCCCTGTGTTCCTCAGACCAGAAGGCCAGCAATGCTTCATTTGATTTCCCCAACACGACAAACTCCATTCTCAGATGTCTATAGAACTCATTTTCTAAGGGATTCAGAGGACACATCCACTTCAAAGTAACGTCATGTTCTCCTACTATGTTGGCAGTGCCCATTTCTCTTGGTAGAGCCATTCGCTTCCCAAAGCTTTGGGGACTCCCACTGACCTCCTGGCTGTGAGCTCACCGACCATCTCCCAAGGCAATTAGAGATGGGCAATACATGACCTAGCCAGCAAAGTCCACATTCGATGCACAAATTAGAATAAAATAGAAACTGGGCAAAGTTTTGTGGAAGTGATGGGTTCTCAGCTGTCAAGAACCCTGCATCACCTTCTTCCAGGAATACCTGCCACATCTGTACCATTGAAACACTTGACAGATCAGTGGAAGTACCATCTCTTCTGTGCTCAGCAACACCATTGGGGAGGCAGTGGGTATTACTGATATGACAGCCACTGTAAGTAATGGTAGAAGAGGAAAGGTGTGTCAGCGGACAGTGCAGGAGGTGACTGTCAACAGGTATCCTCTTTCCTAAGGCTGGGTCCCTTGATCACATGCTGAACAACCACATGTCATGCTCCCCACTGCCACTGTAATAATTCCAGAAGTAGCAGGATGCATCCGAAGTCACCATTAATTGTCCACTTAAGGACTTCAGTTGGCAGTAAGGCCAGAAAGCCATCCATGTGTTTTTCCACCATGGATTTAATCAGGGGAAAGGCAGAATGGCAACAGTGACCCGACCTATCATCTTCCCGCCTGATTAAATGCTCCTCACTCGCAAATCCAGCAGGGGCGAGGGCAAAAAATTTCTGCCTAATATTCCCTCTTGTGGGGAGAGAGCATAACTAAAGGCCATCGATGTAAGATAATCAGCAAGAAATCCTGTATGGAATGCTGAAGCACCACTTTACCCAAAAAGTGGTGAGAATGTGGAAATCACAACAACAGGGAGACATTGACGTGAATAGAATTGAGGAAGAGGATGTTAGACAAGAAAATGAGGGAGAAGGACATGGTTACAATAATGGATTTAGGTGACAAAGCTGGGAGGAGGTCAAGTGGGCCGTAAGCCCTGACCATAGAACTGGCCAATTTAGGATCTTCTGCCAGTTAATCACCATTTTCCCTGCTCAAATTGTTTCCGTATATATAAAGGTATCATTCTGTCTGAGGGGGCAAGGAGCCCAGGCAATAAACAGGAGTCAGAGGAGCAATGGAGGCAGAGACGGCTGAGACAGTGAGGGAGATTAGGAAAGGTAGAAAGGCAGGAGTTGAGGAGAACAGGGTAAAGGGACACTTTGAAAGGGTTGAGGAGTTCTGGAGGAGATTTTTCTAATGTTAAATGTAGAGTTTGATAATGACCCATACAGCTGATTACTGTAATTATATCTTTTTATTTAGATTAAGTCTTTAATTTTGAATTGGACACAATTGAAACAGTTGAAGATTCAAGAGCAAAGACAACCCCAGTTCCTATTCATCACCACACAATCCAATTTTGAGGGGGAAACCAAAAAGAATAAAGCTCCTCATTTCATATGTAAGGGGGTCTGGAAATGTCTGGAAAATTGTGCAAATCGATGTCATGTCAGTTAAGGTGTGCTTTGGACGGAGGGCATTTGCTTTCAAGGTGACCCTCATTGTGCCCATTTCAGGCCTGTAATGAAGACACCATATGAATGAGTTTATTGTTGTTGAAGTGATGATGACAGCTAATGCAGTTGCTTAGCCTTCAGCCTCTGAACTCTATGTCCAACTTAAGTGGTAGTTTGTTTCAGGTTTTTGGACAAAAGTTATGGGTTAAGCTATGTGCACTGAAGGACACTTTTCCGGTGTAACAGGCTGTATTGTTTCCATTGGCAGAGTGAAGAAGCTTATAACAGAGGCCTTCAATAAGAACCAGTTTCTGAAGCGACTGGAAACACAGCAGATCAGAGACATGGTGGAGTGTATGTATGAGAAAAACTATCAACATGGTGACTATGTTATTAAGCAAGGAGAACCAGGCAACCATCTCTATGTGTTAGCAGGTAATCTCCATTTTGGAATTTTGGAAAATTCTTGATACAGCTCTTAAAGTGAGGGAAGAATTACTTTGGTCATTATGTACCGTAACATCATGGCGGTACACTCTGGGAAACCAATCAGCAGTGTTGGTCCTTGCGATTACCCATTTTGAGGGCCATCCGGTCTCATAACGCTCAGCTGACAGGCTGCCGATGAGAATGAGTACCCTGGGAAAAGCTGCTGACATGGGCAGGAGGGCGGCATGGAGGCACAGGAATAAGCACTGCTGCCTAACAGTGCCAGGGACCTGGGTTCGATTCCAGCCAGGTTGTATGTGTGGAGTCTGCACATTCTCCCCGTGTCTGCATGGGTTTTCTCCAGGTGCTCTGGTTTCCTCCCACAGTCCAAAGATGTCCAGGCTAGGTGGATCGGCCATGCTAAATTGTCCCATAGTGTGCAGGCAAGGTGGAGTAGAGTTATAGAGTTGTGCACCATGGAAAGAGATTCTTCAGTCCAACCCAACCATGCCAACCAGATACACTAAATTAATCTAGCCCCATTTTGTGAGCATTTGGCCCATATTCCACTAAATTCTTTCTATTCATAAACCCATCCAGATGCCTTTTAAATGTTGTAATTGTACCCACTACCACCACTTCCTCTGGCAGCACATTCCATACATGCACACCCTCTGTGTGAAGAGGTTGCTTCTTAGGTTCCTTTTAAATCTTTCCCCTTTCACCCTAAACCAATGCTTTAAAGTTTTGTACCCCCCCCAACCCTGGGAAAAAGACATTGGCTATTCACCCTATCTATTTCCCTCGTGATTTTATAAACCTCCATAAGGTCAACCCTCAGCCTCCAATGCTCCAGGGAAAATAGCCTCATGCTATCCAGCCTCTCTATATAGCTCAAACCCTCCAATCCTGGCAATATCCTTGTAAATCTTTTCTGAACCCTATCAAGTTTCAAACATTTTTCCTGTAGGAAGGAGACCAGAATTGAACACAGTGTTCCAAGATTGGCTTAACCAATGTCCTGTACAGCCGCAACATGACCTCCCAACTCCTGTACTCAATGCACTGACCAATAAAGGCAAGCATACCAAATGCCTTCTTCACTGTCTTGCACACCTGCAACTCAACCTTCAAGGGGCTATAAATTTGCACCCCAAGGTATGTTTGTTTGGCAACACTCCCCAGGGCCCGACCATTTTGGTGTATAAACAAAAACAAAGTTGCTGGGAAAGCTCAGCAGGTCTGGCAGCATCAATGAAGCAAAAAACAGAATTAATATCTCAAGTCCGGTGAGCCTTCATCAGAACTGGTAGGGTTGGGGGCTAGGGCAGGGGAGAGCTCAGGCCCTAAAATTATTGAACTCGATATTGAGCCTGGACGGCTGCAGGGTCCCCAAGCGGAAAATGAGGTGTTGTTCTTCCAGTTTGTGTTGAGCTTCACTGGAACACTGCAGCAAGCCTCAATAATTTTAGGGCCTAAACTCTCCCATATCCCAGCCCCTTACCCCACACACCAGGCCTTGTTATCACATAGACTGCCACTACATACTACCTGTTGTTAGTCACTAGTGGTCCCCATTAACAGTTATTCACCTTCCCAGCCTGATCATTATCAGATCCTTTGTCTATCCAACTGTTCTTCTCTCTCTGTAGGCTGTATCCTATCGTTTACCCTCTACCTCACCCACCTCCCTATTTTCTGCATATAAACTGATGTTTTCCCAGCCACCACCAGTTCTGAGGAAGGCTCACCGGATCCAAAACATTAACTCTGATTTTTTATTCACAGATGCTGCCAGACCTGCTGAGCTTTCTCAACAACTTTGTTTTTGTTCCTGATTTCCAGCATCCGCAGTTCTTTCGGATTTTATTAGGTGTATAAATCCTGCCCTAATTTGCTTTACCAAAATGCAACACCTCACATTTATCTAAATTAAACTCCATCTGACACTCATTGGCCCATCGGCCCAAGTGATTGAGGTCCCCTTGTATTCAGAGATAAGCTTCTTCACTGTCCACTACACCTCCAATTTTGGTGTCACTACAAACGTACTAACCATTCCTCCTTTATTTGCATCCAAATCATTTATATAAATGACAAAAAGTAGCCAATGGTAAATGCGGGGTTACAGAGATGGGGTGGGTGCTGGTGGATCTGGGTTGGATGCTCTTCAGGGGGTCAGTGCAGACCTAATGGGCCAAATGGCTTCTTCTGCACTGTAGAGATTCTATGATTCTACATGAGACATTATCAACTGACTCAGTTAGCCTCCAGACATGACAAAGGTAGGACTGTAGAACTGCAATGTTGGAGTGGGGAGAGATCTGGTCTCAGGAAGGGTGAGTGGGAGAGGTATACCAGTGCAATAGTGGCCAAGGTTGGTTTGCAGCATTCATGCTCCTCATAGCCCCACGCGATCACAGTGAATCTTACCCTTGAGCTGCTTTTTCTACACGTGCTGCACCCAGTGCTTTCCTAAAATGCTAATTGGAGCCTTTAGTCTCGTCTCAGGCAGGTGTTCTGTCTCTACACCAGTAGGCCCAGGAGAATGTCAGACATCCACAGTGAAAGCAGGGATAATTCATTTCATGTTATTTTTGGTCCACTACTGCCCTCCATTTCAGGAAAACCTCCTGAAATATATATCCCTGAGAAACCCATCTGGTTTTTTGTAGCAAAATTATAAACAGGTCTCCTTACTGCACATGTTGAAAAGATCAACTATTTCACAGTATCTCTTTCCAACAGGCTAAATTTATAAAAGTCCTATATGATATAAAGACATGAGTATCAGGATGAAGAACTAAAACTCTTCTAATCTGACACAAATTTATAGGACTGAATAAAAGACTTCAGTTTATAAAAAAAGTTCTTTTGTAAACCAGGATGTCCCAAAGTGCTTTACCACCAATTAAGTGCTTTTTATTGCAGTGTAGTCAATGTTGTAGCATTGCAAACCTTTGTGAACCGCAAGCTTTTGCAAACAGAATGGGAATAACTAATGAGTTTATCTGCTTTTATGTTAGTTGCAGGATAATTGTTGGCCAGGGCAACTTTGCTAACCTCTTTGCAATAATGTCCTGAAATCTTTTCTGTCCACCTGGGATCGCAGATAGAATCTCAGTTTAACAACTAATCTGAAAGACAGAACCTCTGAGCAGTGTGCCTCAGCACTGCATTGAGTGTCAACCTGAATTTTTTCATCAAAGTTCTGAAGTGTGGCTTAAATCCACAACCTCAACACCAAGGCAAGAATGTTACCAACTGAGCCATGGCTTCTACATTTAGATAAAGAATATTAATTGGCTACATGTTTTACAATAACGTAATGGGTATAATTTTAACTTTACACAGTCTGGTTAGCTGTCTGTTGAATTATAGCCTTAATTTCCTTTCCATCTAATACCATTATTTGATATTCCTATTGAGCAGCAGTGGCAATAGTTGCTCAATTGGTAGAAAACAGGTCTCAGAGTCAGACGTTAGTGGGTTCAAGTCCCATTATTGGGGCTGTGCTGCTCATGGAGGCAATGGGTCTGCCCATTGAATGAAAAATTGTGGATGAACTCGTGTCTGCTGGACTGGAAATTGTGACTGGGTTGTATGGTTGTCAGGCTGTTAATTCTTGAGGCTGTGACTTCTGCCCCCATGTGGGAAGATACCCTGCCTCCACAGATGTGCCAGTCAATCAAACTGCTTCCAGTATCACCACTGGGCACAAATTCCTGTCAAGGAGACTGAACTGGAAACTAGTAGGGAGGCCATGGCAGGGACAGTAAGGGAGATGCTGTCAAACGGAGAGGTGGGCAGGAGTTGCCGGTGGTAAACAACCCATATTACTGTATAATAAAATTATTGTATTATAAAATTATACTGTCCCTGGCATGGCCTCCCTACTTAGTTTCCAATCCAGCCTCCTTGACCGGAATTTGCAGCCTGCTGCAGGTTGGCAATGCACATTTACTACAAAGCACTTTGAGGTATCATGAGGTGAACAATAAACCCAAGTGTTTATATTTGTATAAAATGATTAAGATCATTTAAAATTCTAAAACAGTTTTAGGATATATACTGGGTAAACCTGCTACACTGGAATATTATTTCTTGCATCAAATCTTATTCTCTCTGTTTTTGTTTATAATATTCTTACTTTTATCTATTTTGACAGAGGGAAAATTGGAAGTCGTCCAAAACAACAAAATTTTAACATCTATCAGTATATGGACTGCATTTGGTGAACTTGCGATTTTATATAACTGCACAAGGACAGCCTCTGTGAAAGGTAAAGTCCTTCCATTACTTAAAGTGCAATGAAACAATTGTTTAGTCATTCAGTTTTTTATTTGTTTGCTTAATCATTTGTTCAAGACTTTGAACCCTCCAATTAACATATTTAACTTGTGTCCATACTTATTCTGGAAGCAGCCTTCCTTTTTCTACGTATGTCTGTTAGGTCATTACTATGGAGGGATAAATAAATGTTATTTTTTTCTTTCCATTAGCTATAAACTTATATGTGAAGGCATATTACTTAGGAGGTTAATTCCCAAACCATATTAAAAATGGCATTATATGTCCCTTTGATCCTCCCCCTCAGAACAGTCTTAAGGAAATTCTGAGGAATTTTAGATGTAGAATAATGAATAAGTATTGATCAATATCACAAACCTCAACAACAAAGCAAAATCAATTCATAACCATTGTTTGATGCCAAAATTACCGTATACTCATAAAATCGGCTGCTCTTATTAATGATTTAACTAAATGTAAGTGTTTATAGATGCTAATATCCAATAATAATGATGCTGTTTGAACAAAAGCATTTGCAAAATTCTTACTGTAAAATTTTGTAAAGTTTCTTTAGAACTGATTAACGAGTAGTTCTAGCACATAGTTGCTGGTTTTAAAGGACCTTTACATTCTGTTAACAACTTCCCCGCATAGGGCCAGATGTTTTGCATGCAAGTGTGATGTACTAACATAACAACAGTATTACTCATTCCATTTAACTTTTTACCGTCACTTTAACAACCTGACTTCTCTTAGATTCAGCTGAAAATTTGAACTTATATTCATATTTTCTTAGGATAGTTTTAGTTACCATTTCATCCAGGACAAGATACACAAAGTGCATTAAATTTTAGTTTTTGCTAGTGGATTGTATGAATTTACATTCTGCTCAGTAAAAGCAAACTGAGTGCAAGAAGCAAGAGGCGCCTACAAGTAAATAAAACATTATTTGTGATGCCACAATATATTCCCCCTCAAGGAAAGAATAGCTGCTGCTATCACACTGGAACCTCTCCACCCAACCTATCTTTCCATATTTGTTTAACTTGTTTGAATTCCTTTGGCAACATACTTCAAGTGCCAGCTGAATGGCCTGCATGATGCCCGTTACTCACAAGCTAATACTGCGTGAGCTACTTATGGATAGTCATTTGTACTTGCTTGCTTCAGCCTCAATATTAATGAGGCCGGGTCATTAAATTCACTGGGCAGCCCCCACATAACCTTTCCAAAAGCGGCAGCCTACGTGGTCCACTGGAAAAATGCTTTCAGACATCAGTCAAATCCATAGTTAGAGGCTTATTCAGGTTGTTAGCTTTGAGAAGAACAGTAAATTGAACAGTGTCTGTCATTTACTTCTGTTGTGTCCTAAAGCTTTAAGCAGCATCAAAACTTGGGTACTGGACCAAGATGTCTTCCGGAATATTATGAGAGGAACTGCGCAGGCCAGACATGATCAGTACAGAAACTTTCTCAGAAGGTAAGTGTCTTTGTTAACATTGTGTGCATGCATGTATTGCAGAATTAAGTTCTAAAATGCTTTACAATCAGTGCATGCTGTGGAAATGCAGGCACAAACATAATGTTGGAACTACACACAGCAAGATTCCACAAATAGCAGTGTAATTGTGGCCAGATAATCTGTTTTTAAGTCTTAATTGAAAAGCAAATATTGACCTGGACACTGAGGTGTTCATGATCTATAGTTTAAGTTGAAAGTGTGATCAGGAAAGCTCATATTAACACTTACGGCCAGTCCCTGCATCATTTGAGAGAGGATTAACCTGCACATTAGTCATTTCTAAACAGTACTTACCTGTTGATTTCATCTGAATAATTTCAAATCTTTCAATTTAATGTTCTCACTGCAACAGATTTTCCGCCCAGTCTGTGATCCATGAAAATACTTTTTTCACTCTCCCTTGCAAAAGAAAAAGATCTGAACAAGTTCCCTACCAAAATGAAAAGCACATTTCCTCTGCTTCCTCTCAAATTCCATGATTTATAGTCCCTGTATCTGTTTTGTATTTCAAAAAATGTGAACAGCTATATTGCACAGTTTTATGAAAATAAATTGATCCTGAACAGTAATTTAGAGGACTCAAAGGATCACACAATTGCTTAGTGGCTTATACAGAATTTATTCAGTAATAATTGTCTGACAAATTCATGCAATTGGTCTTTTGTAATGCTTTTTAATGATTTATGTTTCATACATTTCTTTAGTGTTTCTCTGCTTAAGAACCTACCAGAAGATAAACTCATGAAGATAGTGGACTGCTTGGAAGTAGTAAGTTATATATCGGAAAAGAAATAATGGAAATATCTTGCAGTCACTCATCAAACCCTTCTGTTTCTCACCTTTATTTCAAAATAGTATTGGTTAATCCAGAAGTATTGGATATGGAGGTTGCAGTAAATTCAGCACATTAGGGTTTAGAAATGTAGATATAAAATCAAAAACATTGCTGAAAGAAATTGTGATTTATTATATTCTCCACTACTATTCCAGGATTATTCAGCCTTTGAATGCATTTTAGTAAAACCCTTGCCATGAAAATCCAATTTAAATAAAAGTTTCACATTTCTATTAATTATTAATTTTCTTTCATCTTAACGGTGGTAAGGTGACTGACTAAACATGACTGGAGGACTGTTGGATACTTAAGGGATCTGGAGTCATGAACTAATCCAAACTTTCCTGTTATTAAACCATAGCACAGAAACAGACCTTTTAGTCCAACTCGTCCATGCCAACCAAGCTTCCCAAACTAAACTAGTCCCATTTGTCTGTGTTTCGCTCATATCACTCGAAACCTTTCCTGTTCATGTACCTGTCCAATTGTCTTTTAAATGTAACTGTATCTGCATCTACTACTTCGTCTGATAGTTCATTCCACACACGAACCACCCTCTGTGTGCAAAAGTTGCCCCTCAGGGCCCTTAAAAGTCTTTCTCCTCTCACCTTAAAATTATGCCCTTTAGTTTTGAACTTCTCAATCTTAAGGCAAAGACCTTTGTAATTCACCTTACGCTACTCATGATTTTATAAAACTCTGTAAGGTCACCGCTTAACCTCATACACCCCATTGAAAAAAGTCCCAGCTTATCCTGCCTCTCCTTATAACTGAAAAACTCCATTCCCGGTAACATCCATGTAAATCCTTTTTGCACCCTCTTCGATTTAATAATAACCTGCCTATAGCAGGGTGACACGTGTCCTTATTAGGAATGTATGTCCTTTTCCTCAACTAAAAATGCTTTAATTGAATAATGTCAGCCTTCAATACAATACAAATGGAATGTGCATGATAACAATTAAGGACAGTGTTGAATTTCATTTTAATATGAGTGCATCTTCCTCTAAGGGGCAAAAAACACACAAGTGTAGGTTTTTGTGATAGAAATTAGTTATGTGAGTTTTTTTGTGAATGATGTATGTCTGAAAATGCAAATAGTAACAGGTCATTTTGACCAAATGCATTTTGGTCTCTGAAGTAAAGGTAAAGTCACATAGTCTTATCATACATTGGGCTGCTCCCATATTAGAAAGAAACAATGGTGGTGGTTTAACCTGAGGGTCTCTGTACCTGAGGTGATGGGTGAAGGAGAGTCCTTCACAGTAACCTCAGCTGGTGTGAGAATTGAACCTATGTTGTTGGTATCACAAACCCACTGTCCAACCAACTGAGCTAACCAGTCCACATTCACTGGAAAGTCTCACAATTGTGACATCAATGCAGACCTTTCCGATCATGTAGGTGAGCACTTGCCGCTGCCTCTGTGTAAAATTCCATCCCAGGTCTTCTTCCAACGCTTGTTCCCTACGCATTTGCACAGTGAGGCAAAATGATGCAGGGATCCAAAAAATTTCCTTTTACATTTTGGCACTGTATGCTGTACTCTAAAACTGTTCATAGTATTTTATTCTAGTTGAATTGCAGTTCAGTATTAAGACAATAAGAACATAAGATCATAAGAACCAGGAGCAGGAGTAGGCCATCTGGCCCCTCGAGCCTGCCCCGCCATTTAATAAGATCATGGCTAATCTTTGAGACTCAGCTCCACTTACCTGCCCACTCACCATAACCCTTAATTCCTTTACTGTTCAAAAATTTATCTAGCCTTGCCTTAAAAACATTCAGTGAGGTAGCTTCAACCGCTTCACTGGGCAGGGAATTCCACAAATTCACAACCCTTTGGGTGAAGAAGTTCCTCCTGACCTCAGTCCTACATCTGCTTCCCTTTATTTTGAGGCGATGCCCTCCAGTCCTAGTTTCACCTGCTAGCGGAAACAACCTCACTGCCTCCACATTATCTATTCCCTTCATAATCTTATATGTTTCTATAAGATCTCCCCTCATTCTTCTGAATTCCAATGAGTATAATCCCAGTCTACTCAGTCTCTCCTCATAATCCAACCCTCTCAACTCTGGAATCAACCGAGTGAATCTCCTCTACACCCCCTCCAGTGCTAGTATATCTCTTCTCAAGTAAGGAGACCAAAACTGCACACAGTACTCCAGGTGTTGCCTCACCAGGACCCTATACAGCTGCAGCATAGCCTCCCTGTTTTTAAACTCCATCCCTCGAGCAATGGCAAACAAAATTCCATTTGCCTTTTTAATCACCTGCTGCACCTGCAATCCCACCTTCAGCGATTCATGCACAAGGACACCCAAGTCCCTTTGCACAGCAACGTGCTGCAATTTTTTACCATTTAAACCATAGTCCATTTTGCTGTTATTCCTACCAAAATGGATGACCTCACACTTATCAACATTGTACTCCATCTGCCAGACCTTTGCCCACTCACTTAGACTATCTATATCTCTCTGCAGACTTTCAGTGTCTTCTGCACACTTTGCTCTACCACTCACCTTAGTGTCATCTGCAAATTTTGACACAACACACTTAGTCCCCAACTCCAAATCATCTATGTAAATTGTAATCAATTGAGGTCCCAACACTGATCCCTGAGGCACACCACTAGCCACTGACCACCAACCAGAAAAATACCCATTTACCCCTACTCTTTGCTTTCTACTGTGGCACCTTGTCAAATGCCTTCTGGAAATCCAGATACACCACATCCACAGGTTCCCCATTGTCCACCATGCAAGTAATGTCCTCAAAGAATTCCACCAAATTAGTTAAACATGACCTACCCTTCATGAACCCATGCTGGGTGTTCCCAATGGGACAACTTAAATCCAGATGTCTTGCTATTTCTCCCTTAATGATAGATTCAAGCATTTTCCCCACTACCGAAGTTAAGCTAACTGGCCTATAGTTACCTGCTTTTTGTCTACTTCCTTTTTTAAACAATGGCGTCACATTGGCTGTTTTCCAATCTGCGGGAACCACCCCAGAGTCCAGTGAATTTTGGTAAATAATTACTAGTGCATTTGCTATTTCCCCCATCACTACTTTTAGTACCCTGGGATGCACTTCATCAGGGCCAGGAGACTTGTCTACCTTTAGCCCCTTTAGCTTGCCCAGCACTGCCTCCTTAGTAATAATGATAATTTCTAGGTCCTCACCTGCTATAACCTTCTTGCCATTAGTTTTTGGCATGTTATTTGTGTCTTCCACTGTGAAGACCGACACAAAATAACTGTTTAATATCTCGGCTATTTCCTCATTTCCAGTTATTAAATTGGCCTTCTGATCCTCTAAAGGACCAATGTTTACCTTCGCCACTCTTTTACGATTTACATATTTATAGAAACTTTTGCTGCCTGTTTTTATATTCTGAGCTCTCATATACTCTCATAATCTATCTTACTTTTCTTTATAACTTTTTTTGTGGCTTTCTGTTGGCCTTTAAAGATTTCCCAGTCTACTAGTTTCCCACTAATCTTTGCTTTTTTGTATGTGTTTTTTTTTCAATCTGATACTTTCCTTTATTTCCTTAGACATCCATGGCTGGCTGTCTCTTTTCCGAAAGTTCTTCCTTATCACTGGAATATACTTCTGCTGAGCACTGTGAAAAATTGTTTTGAAAGTCCTCCACTGTTCCTCAATTGACCCATCATAAAGTTTTTGCTCCCATTCTACCTTAGCTAACTCCTTCCTCATTCCTTCATAGTCTCCTTTGTTTAAGCACAGGACATAGGTACTGGATTTAACCTTCTCACCTTCGATCTGTATTTTAAATTCGACCATACTGTGATCGCTCCTTCCGAGAGGATCCCTAACTGTGAGATCATTAATTATTCCTGTCTCATTACACAGGACTAGATCTAGGATAGCTTGCTCCCTCGTAGGTTCCATTACATATTGTTCAAGGAAATTATCACGGATGCATTCTATGAACCTCTCCTCAAGGCTGCCATGACCGACCTGGTTTGACCAATCGATATGTAGATTAAAATCCCCCATGATAATTGCTGTAACGTTTTTACATGCATTAGCTACTTCTATGTTTATTGCCCGCCCCACCACAATGTCGTTATTTGGTGGCCTATAGACCACGCCTATCAGTGACTTCTTCTTCCTGCTATTGCTAATTTCCACCCAAATGGATTCAACGTTTTGTTCAGTGGAACTTCTATCATCTCTCACTACTGCCCTGATATCATCCTTAAAAATCAGAGCAACACCACCTCCCTTACCTTCCTGTCTGTCCTTCCGAACAGTTTGATACCCCTGGATATTTAACTGCCAGTCATGACCATCCTGTAACTATGTCTCTGTAATGGCCACTAAATCATACCCATTTGCCATGATTTGCAGCGGCAACTCATCCACCTTGTTTCAAATGCTCCGAGCATTCAGATAAAGTGCCCTTATGCCAGTTTTTGCACCTTCTTTTTGGGTCCTATTACCTCTATTTCTAACAACTGTTGAGTTCTCCTTCCCTTTAACTTTTTTCCTAAATTTCAATGGAATTGAAGCATCCTCGTCACCTGCTAACCTGCTGTTTTGCCTTACATTAATTGTTATTCTCCCTCTACACTCACTTCTCCCTTCCCCCCTACTTACTAGTTTAAAGTCCTATTAACCACCCCATTTACCCTTTTTGCCAGAACACTGGCCCCGGCCTTGTTTATGTGGAGTCCATCCCAGCCGTATAGATCCCTCCTGTCCCAGAACTGATGCCAGTGCCCCATGAAAAGGAAACCCTCTTTCCCACACCACTCTTTTAGCCACGTATTTACTTCCCTGATCCTCGCCTCCCTATGCCAATTTGCACGTGGCTCAGGCAGCAATCCAGAGATTATGACCGTTGAAGACCTGTTTTTTAATTTTGTTCCTAGCTTTTCATAATCCCGAAACAGGTCTTTTTTCCTCGTCCTGCCTATGTTGTTGGTACCTATGTGGACCACAACAACTGGATCCTCCCCCTCCCTCTCTCGTATCCTCTCAAGCTGGTCAGAGATGTCTCGCACCCTGGCACTGGGCAGGCAACACACCATGCGGGATTCTCTATCCTGCTTGCAAAGGATGCTGTCTATCCCCCTGATGATGGAATCCCCTAAAACTACAATCTGTCTTTTTGCTTACCCCTCTTGAATGGCCTCCTGGACCATGGTGCCATGGTCAGTTGACTCATCCTTCCTGCAGCCCTGTTCCTCATCCACGCAGGGAGCAAGTGCCTCATACCTGTGGGACAATGTCAAAGGCTGCGGCTCCTGTGTTCCTGTCTGCAGGGTCCCTCTACCTGCCTCACTCGCAGTCACACACTGCCGTCCCTGCCCGCTGATCGGATTAACTTTAGTTAATCTACCAGGTGTGACTGCCTCCTAGAACACAGTATCCAGGTATTTCTCCCCCTCCCAGATGTGCCGCAGTGTTTGGAGTTCGGATTCCAGCTCATCAATTTTGAGCTGGAGCTCCTCAAGCAGCCAACACTTGCTGCAGATGTGGTCACTGCCGTTCTCAATGGGATCAGCTAGCTCCCACATCATACAGCTACAATACATCATCTGGCCTGCCATCTCTACTTAGTTAATTATTTAAAATTAATTAGTTTTATTTTAGTTTCGCAGTGTTCGCTGCACCAATAAGTTTACTCCGTTATATACTCAAACAGACTCCGGCTTTGCCTTCCGACCCGCTCCCAGAGGATTTGGCGTCTAGGTGACCACCCCAAAAGATAACAAAGAGATGAGGGAAAAAAAAATGCAAATAGCTTACCTGCTCACCACACTTAGTCATTATTATTAGGTTAGAGGAGGTGGAAGGGTGGGAGACACTGCGCGTGTAGTGTCTCGGGTATTAGTTAACTCCCAAATTTATTGGGTGGAAGCTTACCTTCCCAGGCTGCCCTCGCGCTTCCTCCCGGAATCCCGCCGCTGAAACAACTGAAAGGATATCTTTATCTGTTTACTATTTATGCATGGTTGTCCTTATCTCTAGAATGTAGTAATCAGAGAAACTCCTGGAGAGATGGAATATAAAGCTGAAGATGCCCATTGATGCCACTTCTGTGGTGGGCAAAGTCAAAAATGATACGACACCAGGTTATAGTCCAACAGGTTTATTTGAAATCACAAGCTTTTGGAAAGCAGCCCCTTCATCAGGTGCAGTGAGAAGAGAGCACCTGACGAAGGGGCAACACTTCAAAAGCTTGTGATTTCAAATAAATCTGTTGGACTATAACCTGGTGTCATATCATTTTTGACTTTGTCCACCCCAGTCCAACACTGGCACCTTCACAACATCACTTCTATGGTGGTTTCACCATTCTCACAGTTTCAGGCTGCCACATTTTCTGCCCCTGCTCTGGTCTGCCAATTCCATTCACCATTTCTTGGGCCAGAATGTGGGAAGATAGGTTACATCTAGGCCCTTGCCCATCCAGCCATAAGCTGAAGATGTGAACACTTTTCAAGATGTTTTACAGTTTCCTCCATTTCCTGTGGAGCAGGAATTTGGAGGAATGTTTAACAGTAATGGAGGCAGGAGAAAATCTGGCAAAATGTTGGCCCTCTGTAATATTTTCATCCAATTCAACAAATCTCGGTTATCTCATGTTTGTTGTCAGTACATTATTAGTTCAATTATGGGCTTAAATCAAAGTCTAGAACAGTTAATTGCCATTTCTGGCTTTGCTGTTGCATCCAAACTGGATCTTTGAGCTAATCAGTTTTCTGCCCATACACTGTCCCATCCAAACCTCAGTATCCTCCCCACCTCAACAAATATTTTGGTCAGAGATTTTAAGTTGCCATAACGTACCTAGATATCATCACTAAATGTCTTTGCACTGTTAATAATCAGCCATAATTGTGACAAAGTTAATTTATGTTTACTAGGCAAATATAGCACTTCCTCGAAACTCATGGAGACCAAGGAGCTCCTGTTATTGTGAGACAAACAGTGGAGTGGCACAAATCATCTAACAATTCACAAAAATTCACAACAATTCACAATGATGATGTTTCTACCCAAATTGCTGGACAATTCATGCAGAAATAGTGGCAGGAATAGTAAATGCAATATTATTTCCCTGGCAAATCTTGCTCAATATTTGGAAATATCACACAAATAACTGGTGCTCTGCAAGAAAATTCAGCACTGCAAGGAAATGAGTTCTGGATGGTAAGAGGTCAATGACAAGTTGTAACAGCCTGGGGAAGGGAATTAATTGGAAATTGTAACAGGCAATTTTGGCAAGGAGAAGAACTTGATTCTATTTCAAACATGGGCAACAGAAAACACAGGAAGATAAATTCAATCCTGCAAGCAAAATAAATTTAAGGACAGAGTGGCGAATGAAACTTTATAAAATGGTGAAAGATTCTCTTAAGATTAATCTTACAGAGAAAAAGAAAGATACATGTGCACCCTGAATTTTGTGAGCTTCTGCAGATCTGTCTCCTGTAAATGACTGAGACCCAGTTAAGCTGTGCCAGGGTTAGGAATTACAGAACTCAAGTGTTCATGCTCTTGCCAGACAGTTGGGATCCTGCATTTGTGTAGTGAACAGAAAACTGTGTGAGTGAATGCCAAGACCTCATATCACCCGCAAGAAGTTGTGGCACTAAGTGGATTATTGAAAGGTTGCATGCACACCCTCACTTTTATGATAAGCCACTTGCCTTGTGAAGCTGTGTTGGTGGTATGGGACCAGGAGCAACTTTTATCGGTGTAATAATAGTGTAATTTTGAATGTATTACTGGGCCTCCAATAGGCTTAAACAGTAACAATTATATAAACATTAAGGAACTATGTACACTTTGCATATGCATGTCTTACTCTGCTGAAGCCATGATGAAGCCTTATCCAAGTTTCTCTGGCATTTGTTATTTATATCAGCACTTTGGGAGGTACTATTTAGACAGCCCCAGACTTTAACCTTTTCAGACCCGGATAATACAAACTGTTTTTAACATTGAAAGTATGGCAGATATGGAGTGAGTAACAAAAGATTTTGTTTTCTTACAGGAATACTATGATAAAGGCGATTACATTATTCGGGAAGGTGAAGAAGGTAGTACCTTCTTCATCTTGGCGAAGGGAAAGGTAAGATATTTAATCCTAGTAGATGCGTTCAGTTGGAAATTATGTCCTATTCCTGTAGTATTATGTATGTCAGTATATTTTTAAGAGTCGTAAGTTACAGAACACCAGGCTATAGTCCAACAGATTTATTTAAAATCACAAGCTTTCGAGCGCTGCTCCTTTGTCAGGTGATTTTAAATAAACATGATGGACTATAACCTGGTGTCGTGTAACTTCTGACTTTGTTCACCCCAATCCAACACCAGAATCTTCACACCATGGCTACTTTTAAGAGACACAGTATACCTTTAAGAGACATCCTTATTATGTAATCACCTATGTATCATAACATGTTATATAAGGGTATAAAGATTGCATATTCCGTCTTAACTCGAATCACTTGAAGCATGACGTTATCTGAAACATGCTCTTCTACTGAAACCGAATACCCTAACACTCACCCAGATACTTAAGTATCTGTGAATGTAACAATTTTATATAATGGCCAGCTTTTGGATCCTTTAAAAGCTAATGCTATCCACACGTGTTTTTTCATATTACAAAGAATAGCATAAAATACCCTGCTGGAGGCAAAACCCACATTTACAAATACACTTTCCTCAATCCAGAGTATTAGTCAGACCCTATATCTGGTAGCCTGATATTATCAGATTATTGCTTTCCAGTGTGCATGTTGGCTTATCATTAGTAAGAGATTAAAAAAAATCAATGAATTTTACATGATTTTCTTAAAGACAGGAAGGAAAAAAGTATTAAATATTTCATAGACAGAATTGGTTCAGTTTAATGGGCAAGATTGTAAATCACAAATTATTAAGTTGTCAGTCTCCAGCATAAAGGGGACAAAATATTCAATATTCTTGCACTGAATTGTACATTCTCTGAAATAAGTTTTCTGATAAAGGCACCTCCTTGAAGTATTAATTCAGCTTTATTTTTCTGACAGCGAATGGTATCCTATGCATTTATAGCACATTTTTCTTTAAGTTAGAGCAACTATTTAAGCATTTTATTTTCCACTGTTGCATTTTATTTTGGTAGAAAGAAACACGATCATCAAATTATTTAGAAACATTTACTTTAATGTGTTTAGTTTAAAGTCATGATCCATTTGAAACCTTTTTCTAGCCCTTAGCCTCAAAACAGCAACTTGCATTTATATGTTAATGCCTTTCATATTTTAAAGAACCAGGAGATCTCTGGTACAATATGATTTTGCTCTGATTTTTTTTTAACCATCTCAACCGAGTGGGTACAGACATGCACTATAATCATGAACAAGAAGTCCTCAGTTAACATTGTGGTTGCATTCCTGAAGACATTCAGTCAAATGTCTTCAAGTGAAAAGTTAATTTCCAGCGGAATTAATATTATAACTCAAGTTGGATTCTGCAAGGCTTTCCCAATCAGAAAACTCTTTTTTAAAGCATTACATTTCTGAAAGGTGAAATGTTATGCATTGTTACATTGGTAAACAAAATAACTTTCAAAGTAAAATACATTTCAAAAAATAAAATACATTTCAAAATGTAAGAGAAATTTAATGTTCCATTTTTAGCACCGTGCTACATCTCTGTTTTTCGTTATTCATTCATGGGATGTTGCTGTCGCTGGTAAGGCCAGCATTTATTGTCCATTCCTTATGACCTTGAGAAGGTGGTGGTGAGCTGCCTTCTTGAACTGCCATTAAGTGTAGGTACACCTAAAATTCTGTCAAGGGGGGAGACTCAGGATTTTGACCCAGCAACGTTGAAGGAACAGGAGTATATTTCTATATTAGCATATGAGTGGTCAACTTGCAAGTGGATTTCCAATGTATTATTTGCCTTTGTCCTTTTAGGTGGAAGTGGTTGTGGGTTTGGAAGATGCTGTCTTAAGTGCCTTGGTCAATTTTTGCAGAGCATCTTGTAAGTGGTGGACACTGCTGCTACTGAGCATTAGTGGTGGAAAGACTGAAATTTGTGGATGTGGTGCTAGTCAAGATAGGTGCTTTGTCTTGGATAGTCTCAAGCTTCTTGAAATAGTAAGAACTGCAGATGCTGGAATCAGCGATAACAAGGTGTGGAGCTGGAGGAAACAGCAGGCCAGGCAGCATCAGAGGAGCAGGAAAGTTGACATTTCGGGTTGGGACCCTTCTTCATTTCTGAAATTTTCTGCTCTTCTAATGCTGCTGGCCTGCCGTGTTCCTCCAGTTCCACACTGTGTTATCTCTTCATGCTTCTTGAGTTTCATTGGAGCAGCACTCATCCAGGCAAGTGGAGAGTGCTTCATCACACTACTGACTTGTACCTTGTAGATGGTAGACAAGCTCTGGGGAGTCAGGAAGTGACTGACTTGTTGCAAGATTCTTTCCTCTAAGCTGCTCTTGTAGTCATTGTATTTGTCTGGCTACTCCAGATCAAATTCTTGCAACCCCAGGATGCTGATTGTGGGGGATTCAGCGATGGTAATGCCTTTAGATATTAAGGTGACATAGTTAGATTTTCTCTTGTTACAAATGGTCATTGCCTGGCACTTGTGGTGTGAATGTTATTTGCCACTTTTTATTCCAAACCTGGATATTATCCAGGTCTTACTGTATTTGGGCGTGGACTGCTTCAGTATCTGAGGAATTGCAAATTGTGCTAAAAGTTGTGCAACCATCAGCGTACAAGTCAGGGACATGTAATCTTAATGTGAAGGGAAATAGTTGATGAAGCAGCTGGAGATGGTTGGCCTGAGGACACTATCCTGAAGAACTTCTGCAATGATGTCCTGGAGCTTATAACAGACCTCCAACAAACCATCTTCTTTTGTGCTAGCTATGCCTCCAACTAGTGGAGAGATTTCCCCCCGATTCCCATTGACTTCAGTTTTGCAAAGACTCCGTGATACCTCACTACTTCCCATGTAGCCTTGATTTCAAGGACAGTCAGTTTCATTTCCTCTCTGGAATTCAGCAATTTTGTCCATGTTTGAACTAGGGCAATAATGTGATGAGGAGTTAAATGACCTAGGCAAAACTCAAATTGAAATCAACATGCCAGTTATTGTTAAGCAAGGGCTGCTTGACAGCACTTTTCATGACACCTTCTGTTACTTTACCAATGATTGAAAGTAGGCTGATGGGATGGTTATTGGCCGGTTTTGCTTTTGTCCTGCTTTTATGCACAGGATGTACCTGGGCAACTTTTCACATTGTCGGCAAGATGGCAGCGTTGTAGCTGTATTGGAACTGTTTGGCTAGAGATGAGATATATTCTGGAACATGTATCTTCAGTACTAGTGCTGGAATATTGTCATGACGCATAACTTATTCAGTGTCTTCAGCCATCTTTTGATTTCACATTGACTGAATCGAATTGGCCAAAAAATTGGTAACTGTGACGCTGGGGACCTCTGGAGAAGGCCGGGATGGATCATCTAGTCAATGCTTCTTGCTGACGGTTGTTGTACGTGTGTCAGCCTTACTGTTTGCACTGATGTACTGGAATCCCCATCATTGAGGGTGGGAAATTTTTGTGGAGCCTTCTCCTCCGTTGAGTTGTTAAATTGTCCATCACTATTTGTGATTGAATGTGTCAGAGCCACAGAGTTTAGAACTGATTGGTTATGAAACTGTCAATCGCTTGTAGTTGATTGCTTAGTTCAGCAAGTAATCCTGTTTGGCAGCTTCACCAGGTGACACCTCATTTTTTAGGTCTGCATGGTACTGCCCCTGGCATGCCCTCCTGCACTCTCCATTGATCTTGAGCGGATCCCCAGTTTACTGGCAATAGTGGGGTGGGGAATATGTATCCGTGGATTATGATTGAGTACAATTATTCTGCTGCTTATGACCCAGTGCCTCATGAGTCAGCAGCCACAGGTTGTTAGATCTGTTTGGAATCTATTCTATTTAACATGGAGAATTTAATGGTCTCCCAGATTTTCACAAGTGGATTTCTTATTGCCCTCCTTCCTCCACCACCCCCTATTGACCAGTCTGTAATGTTACAGGGGCAAATAAAAGGCCTTGGGTGGGACATTAACCCTCGCCACAATTTGGGCCCAGTAGTTCACACAATTGGGAAGCTGGTTGGAGGAGAACGTTTGCATGTTAAATGGGATAAAAGATGCCCTAAGGATCCCTTTTCCACATCAGGTGTGTCCCATAACTCCCGGCATCCCCAACTCTCAGCCAGCCAGGTCTGTCCTCCCTTCCCCTCTGTGTTCCCTCCCCTGTGGCTTCACCATCAAGACACATAACACGCTCAAACACACACCTTACTATGGCCTCCTGATTCTTGGACTCCAGGACTTAGAAACTGGATGCTACTTCTAGCCCCAGTTCTGATTGTTGCTGCCCCAGTGCTCCTGGGACCAATGAGGTCCTGGCCAATCAGCTCTTTGAGGCAGGACTTCTGCCTGAGTAAAGGACATAAAATCCTATCCATCTCCAACCAATGAATGGTCATGGTCAGTGGGGACACATTCATTGCCAACTATTCAGGCATTGGGGTAGAAACCTGCTTAAGGCATGAATAAGTCTGCATTTTGAGCCCAACTCTCTGGTGATGGAAGCAAGTAGAAACAAATATCAAGTCCAAGAAAACACAATGGAGAACATATATTTATTAAACCATTTAATCGTGGTTAGAATCTATAAAATGTCACGCGTTTTGTGGTTTTCATGAGTTAAACATTTTGTAACATCTAGATTTCTAGATGTCCTGAATTTTGTCGGTAGATTTAGTGATATATTTCAGTTTGAATTGTGTGTAGGTTTAGTCAATGCAAAGCAAATGTTGTTCTCTACATCAGATTTTCTCTACACAGATAGTTCAACAGTAGCTCCAAGTGCTAACAAATTGATGTTTTAAAAGCATTAAATCTCCCACACAGTATCCTTTCAATTGGATCATTTTCTTTCGTCACATCACAATTTATCTGGTTACACACATGTGCACATTGTACTGCCCGCATGCTAAAGTCTGTTTTTTTTAATAATCACTAATATAACAAATCACATTTTTGAAAGCAGAAATCAAAGCTTTTATTGTCTTAACGGAATTTTTCTGTTTACAAAGCTGCTTCTACCCTTGGTGTTACTCTGCTCAGTCTACGCACACCCAATTGTTTTGATCAGTTAGGCTCCCTAAGTAAAGAAGGGTACCTTGTCAGTACAACAGAGGAACTCTGTGCCCCACATTAAGATAAGGTACTGAGTTAAGATTGCCAATTGCCATGTCTCCGTAGGATTTACTTTGGCATGTTGATGCTGCTACTGCTTATAGAACACTTTGAAACCAGTTGTGGATTGAGTAGCTTCCTTTCTTGCCCACAGGAAGTTTCAGCATCATCATTACTTTACGTTAGCTAGAACTATAACATTTTTGGGACACCTGCACAAATGTATTGTATGGCACTTTGCTGATGATATATATTTAATGGGAAAGTAAACATTGAGGAGGATGTAGAAGGCTTCAAAGGACATAGACATATTGAGTGAATGGCAAATAGCTTATGGCATATGAGAACACAATGTGGGCAAATCTGAAGTTATCCACTTGGGTAGGAAAACAGAAAACAGAAAACAGACTTTTTTTATTGGTGAGAGACTGGGAAATGTTTAAATTCAGAGGGATCTTTGTGGTCTGTTGGCTCTGGACTGACAGCACTTGATCAGGTATATGGTGACCATTTAAAGATGGTGCCCAGGCCAGGGATCCCAGATTATCACATCTGTGGTGGATACTTTCACCTCGATGAGTGGGACAATCAGGAGTGCCACAGGCATAGTACATAATGAGTCGAGATTGGGACGATTTGAAATTCTAGGCCTCTCAGAGAGAAATCTTCTATGAAACTCAACAAAACTCGCTCTTTGCCAATATTAGTTGAAGCAGTAAAGATAATTGAAATAATGTATGTGAAGGACAGGTAATTTATAACAGAGTAGGGGACCCAACTCAGTAGAGTTACAAGGCCTGATTAAGGATAACTAGCAAATAATTCATATTGATCAGAAGAATACAATTTGCGTACCTGAAATTATTTCCAATTCTCTTAAGCTCAACCATTTAGATCACCCTGTCATCAAAAGGCACTTTAGCGAATAATTAGCCTCTAGGGGTGAAAGCAATTCCATGTCCCATAGATTCTTGTTCTGACAATATGAGAGCCAACTGATCACCACTTTACACATTCTGTGAGTACTAATGCGTGGATTTAATGAGGCAGTGCTCAGGCGAATGACAGCTGGCAGTTGCTATTTCCAATACAGTTTTTCTGTAACCTGACTTGATATGGAGGCTTGCAGCCTCCTTTCTAATATAAGTAAAATTAATTAGTCCTTGATCCACCTCCTTTGGGTTTATTGAAGATGGATTGGGGTTGGGTTCCCTGCTTATTTTGATCTTCCTTTGTGTGTTAGAACTACCCTCAAAGACTTTGAAAAGTTAGTCATTGTTGGTTCTGTGAGTGATGCTTGTGAGCATGATTTTCTAAATCTCTGACAGCTTTATCTTTGGTTTTAGGTGAAAGTCACACAGAGCACCGAATACCATATAGAGCCTCAGCTGATCAAAGTCCTTCAGAGAGGAGATTACTTTGGAGAAAAAGCTCTAATCAGGTTTGACTGCTGAAAATAAATGTCTTAACTCAGCAACCATTTTTGAGGAAAATAGAGCACTTACTATCCTGAAATGCCTGGCACATTAGCAACAGATACTGTTACTACAATTTCAGAAGATGAATCGTAAGATGTACAGTTTGACAGTTGTTAAATGTCAATATTCAAGCAGCAACTCATAGATCATCTAAAATATGTTTTATTGAAATTAATTTTCTGTTTTCCAGCCATGTATACAGCTGTTATTTGTGGAAATTGCCTAATTTCCATTTAACTCAATAGAAGGGAAAAAAAATCTGTCTAAAATTGGTATTTATCTGTGACATCAGTTTTCCACAGTGGTGCAAAATTGAACTCTGAAAAGTTTGTTGTGAAATGGTTATTAAAATACTGGATGCTGGAATCATTTTGTCACAAACCTGTTCATTTGTATGAGCCCTTCAGACAGAAAAAAAAATGGTCCGCTTTCAGGTAATCCTATGAGTAGCATTTGTACCAGCAGTGCTTCTGACACTGTTGCAATGTTTACTGCTAGCCTCAGTTAGCCTTGCTGTTATAAAATGATGTTAACTTTTCCTGACCAGGGGAAACCAGACAAGAGGGTAATTGAATTGGCCAGGCACTTGCTTGACTGGATAAATAGTAAGGATGTCCACTCATAGGACTATGGCATCATTTTTCCAGAAGGACATTGGCCAATCTTTTTTACTTTCTGTGTTGGATGTATGGACACACTTCTGGGCTCCAGGCAGAAAGCTTTGTATTCCTACATGTTGACTGCTTCCCCTATCCTTGATTGAGAGACTGCACCAATATCTGATCCCGACACTCACCTGATTTTGCTGAGCAGCCTCTGAGCTGTACAATTATCTACCACTTTCAATCCAGACTGGAATTTAAATGAGGTCTGAGACACAAAATCCCCTTGGCCTTATTTCTGGATCAGTGGTTGAGTTCATAAATCTCTCCCTCAGCTCAGGCTGGACCCAGTCCATGATAGGGATACCTTTCTTTTGCGACAACTACCACCACACTATGCAAGTACTAGGGCAGAAAGGGATGGAAAAAGCTCAAAAAGTAAATCACAGCTCCCATGTTGCAGATCTCAAAGTGCTTATCAGCATCTTCCCTCGTGTGTAAATCCACAGATTTTGCATTCCCATCAGGGAGCTACATTCACTGGAAATAAGCCTCAGAAAATATGGAAACTGCTGTCACCCCTTCTTCAGTTTAGGCTTGTAATCTTGCTGGGAACCTGATTGACAAGTTTACCGACATAAATTTACGCATAGATTCATCCTTTCTATGGAGAGCTACCTGAAGTATTAATTGATCGCAGAGAATTGAAAATCTAATTAAACAAATTAACAATCTGGACTATCTAAGAATATCTGTATGCGTGTGAGAAAGCTTTGCTCTGTGCATATATTATTCTGTATGAAAACACAAGAGTTAAGTTCTCAGTGTATTTCAAAGCAGTGTTTGACGTGTTTCTAAATGCTTTTGATCTTTTATTTTTCGCAGTGATGATGTGAGGTCAGCTAATATAATTGCTGATGAAAACAATGTGGAATGCCTTGTGATAGACAGAGGGTAAGTGTCCGTTAACTAACATCTTAGTTGAATAACCGCAACTTTAGAGAAAACCCCTTCAGCATGTTAGTTGTAAGTGGCAGCAACTTTGCCACAAAGGCCACAGCAGTTCTGAAAGTTATCTCACCATCAGCTCCTCAAAGTCCAGCAGGGTATGAGCACTAAAGGCTGACATGGTCATTAATGTCAATGCCTCAATTTTGTAAACGTTTTTCTCAAATGAACTGAAACATGATGAATTATGATACATGGTAATATAATGTTGTAAAACTTAGCACACAGGCGTAATTATTCCAAGTAATGTCAAATAATTTGAAAGTACAATGCACACAAAACAACAAATAAACAATTGCACTTAAAGTGCTTGGTTAATGAGGGTTCCTTGAGAATTGTAAACTTTCCTGCAAGGCTTGCAGCTATCGTTAATTTTATGGAACAAATATAAAATTAGGAATGTACTTAGTATTACTGACTAAGTTTTTGGTATGAAATGTTGTTTATTTTGTTTTCAGAGCACTGCCACTTTTTTTTCTAAATGATGTAAAAATAACAAGCTTAAAGTAATACCAAAAGTGAAGCCATTTTGTGCAGCATTTTGATATAAGTGGTTAATGTTTTAGTGTCAAAAACAAAGTTGTTGGAAAAGCTCAGCAGGTCTGGCAACATCTGTGAAGGAAGAAACAGAGTTAATGTTTCAGGTCCGGTGACCCTTCCTCAGAACTGATGGTGGCTGGGAAAAGGTCAGTTTATATGCAGAAAATAGGGAGGTGGGTGGGCTAGGGAGTAAACGATAGGATGGAGCCCAGAGTCTGTTGATAATAATTCTCTCTGAGACCTGAGTTTGTGAGTCACACAGTCTTTGAAATGCCGGTACAGGCCTTACGGGCCGAATGGCCTTCTTCTGTGCCGTAACACTCATGTAATTCTGTGAGATAAATGAATTTAATCCCTTCCTTTTAGAAAGGAAGTACCAGTGTTACTTTATCCATATTTTATAATAACGAAATGTCCACATATTTTTCTAAATTTATGCAGTCTGAATTTCCCCTGGTCTTGACTCTGGTTGTTCCAGCAGAAGCTGTCGAACGTCTTGGAGGTCTTGTATTTTTTGTCAATCGATATTTCTCAAGTAGGTTCAGAGCAATGGAATCAATTGTGAGTTTTCTCATCTATGTTGTTATATGTTACAGAACATTCAATCAAACGGTCGGAACATTTGATGAACTCCAGAACTACCTTCAGGGTTATGTAGCGGAGTTGACTAGAGATGATGAGAAAAGACATGCCAGGTAAGTTACTATAAGCCTCAATAACATTCTCAATAGCAAAGGAGAAATAAAAATATTTAGCACTCTTTCAGTATTTTAAAATATTTAGGACTGGCAAGTTGTGTATCTTTATTGATAAGATGAATTCTAAAGAAGATGAAAAGGTTGGCATGAATTATTATGATATAAATGTTGGGACAAATGTTTTAGAAGCTGCTTCAGCTGTGCCACTGCATCATTGCAGGAAGTTTGTATGTCTACATGGGAGTCCATGGACTGCAACACTCATGATTTCAAATCCCACTCTTCACAGAATCTCTACAGTGTGGAAGCAGGCTATCCAGCATATTGGTCCACCCCAACCCTCCAAAACCCACTCAGACCCAACCCCCTACTCTATCCCTGTAACCCTGCATTTTCCAAGGCTAATCCGCCTAGCCTGCAAATCCCTGGATACCTTGTGCAATTTAGCATGGCCAATCCACCTAACCTACATATCTTTGGACTGTGGGAGGAAATCCACACAGACACAGGGAGAATGTGCAAACTCCACACAGACAGCTGCCTGAGGGTGGGATTGAACCCAGCTTCCTGGCGCTGTGAGGCAGCTGTGCTAACTACTGAGCCACCATCCTGCTCTTGTTGTTCTTTCAAGATGTGCTCAATACTGCCACTGGTCTTTACACTTGGGGGTCGATTGACTCAGTTGCCTGGATGGCTGGTTTGCAAGATAGATTAATACCAACAGCATGGGTACAATTCCTACACTGGCTGAGTTTGCCATGAAGGCCCTGCCTTCTCAACCTCACCTGAAATGTGATGACCCTCAGGTTAAACTCACCACAAGTCATCTCTTTCTAATGAAAGAATAAGATTGGTACCTTTACCTACATCAGAATTATGTGGTGGGGTATCCGCAGCTCAAGTAAAATCCTGATTGTGGAAATAAATATTTATGATACCAGCGCATGAATATGGCATTCATTATGTCATTTTAACTCAATTACACTCTTTTTAAAATAGAATATTGTCCTTGTTATGCCTTACTGTGGTAACATAATGAAAATCAAGCCCTGCTATTCCTGTAGTCATCGCAAAAGTTAAAGATTTTTAAAAATATGCAAAATTCCCTAATTCACCTATCTTTTAGACGTTGGCATAAAGCACGGATTAGGTTTCTGTACTTAGCAAGAATTACTACTTGTTATAACTAACTAGGCTCTAAATACAGGTAAATAGTCATGAATTATCAGTATATAACTCAACTGGTTAAAACTCTAACCCCTTTATAAAGTCCCCCCTTACACTCACACATATACAAGCAATCAAACACAGGATATAAAGGACATAAATGTTATGGATGGAGGAAAAACTGGGAAAGCAGTTCAGTGGCCTTGGTGCAAAGGATCAGCTGAGATGGTTCTTTGGCTGATCAGAACGCTGCTTCTTGGTCTTCCTTCCCCACTTTCACTGGTTTGCAGGAGTCATAAGGTGGCTGATTGTACTTATAACAGGAATTTGACTTAATATTTATAAGTCACAGCCTATGGCAACAGCTGAAGGAAAAATAAACTAGTTTTTTCAGGCTGAAGGTGGCTTTCACTAGAGAACAGAGAGACCGCCTGGGCTGGTGGAGAGTTGATGGCTTCTCACTGTCATGTTCACAGCTGCAAGCAATTCAGCTTCCTGAGAACCAATCACATTGTTGTTGGCAGGCAGAAGGCCTTTGTGATCAATAATTGATCATTAGTCCACAGACCAATCAGCTACTTGTTACTGGCTGAATCGCCATTTGTATATGCCCCTTAGCACCAACTCATCTGCAAACTACACTTCAATAAATCAGCTGTGCAAACAGTGCTTACAATGAGTGTCAGGTCATTTGCTTTTGAAAACTGCAGCCCATCTTCCAACAAACTTTGGTTTTTAAAACAGCTCTTTTTCCAATTTTAGTTCCCAAATAAAGATATAAAAGATTAGAGGACACTGTCTTTACACACTGTGGAAGTCACTTATCGACTAGAAAATAAAAAGAAACACCATAAAAACCAAAAGAACTGCGGATGCTCTAAATCAGGAATGAAAACAAAGTTGCTGGAAAAGCTCAGCAGGTGTGGCAGCATCTGTGGAGGAGAAAACAGAGTTAACGTTTCAGGTCCGGTGACCCTTCCTCAG
>NC_063332.1:109017192-109231543 GCF_021869965.1 Rhincodon typus
TGTGATACTGGACTTTCTTTTTCTCTAAATCTTTTTGTTAGAAATTATTTTTCCTTAGTTTTCTCTCTTCACTTCAATACCTTTGGTTGAAATCTCTTTCCAAGCTGCTTCAAAATCCTGATAATCTACCAGTGACTAGAAAGCGACATAGATTGTATGGTCAATTGGTTCAATTTCCCACTCCTTTGCCTCCTGCAAGATTTAGGTTTGGATCTGAGTTGAGCAGGACATAATTTTGTTGTATTTGTACAATTGCATTTGTTTATAAGAAAATTCAGATAATGTTGATTGGAACAGGTATATAGCCAAGCCTGATTTTGTCATGAATAAAAATTTTGGTCAAAAAATTTGGTTCAAATTAACTCAGTTTGGTGCAAGCTGACCTGTGCTGATTACTGAGCAGGAGATGCACATTCGATATAAAGCCTTGCAACTCAATTATGGCAGTTTGGCAAAATGCAAACAGTTGCTAGCACTGCTAACCTGTTTTTCAGGGAAAATCAGTTGCTTTCAATTATGTCCCATCGCATCATTAACAATTGCCCTCAACTAGTTTGGCAAAAAGATGTCAGCGATCGGATGAGAATTGGAAGTTTTTCAGCTCAAAACGTACATCTACACGTGCTTCTGCTCCAGTTTTATGCACATAAAATTCACAACCTCGCCACCAACTGCATCTATTCCTTAGCCACAGAGGCTGTTTGGAAGCTTGGCTTTCTATTTGAACCTGATCTGAGCTCTACCCCTAAATACCCCTATCATCATTAGTACCTACTTCTACTTTCCTAACTTTCTCTGTCCCCACTTCTGTCTCATGTCATATGTTGTTGAAACCCTTATCCATTGCCTTTGTTACCCCTGTGAGTGTTGTTATGCAATGCTTCCTTCTCTGGCAACAGCCCAATTTTAAAATTCTCATCCTTGTTCTTAAAGGCCTGCATGTTCTCTCTCCTATTAATGTTTGTTGCCTCCTTCCACCTTACAATCTCAGTTGTGAAGAATAATCATTGGATGCAAAACATCTGTTCCTCTCTCCACAGATGCTGCCAGACCTGCTGAGTTTCTCCAACACTTCCTGTTTTTATTTCTTACAATTCTCTGATGTCTTTGTGCTGTTTGATTTCTGGTCTGTTGCACATTCCTGACTCTAATTTGGTCCACAATGAAAGGCAAAGTTGTCAATAGTCTGAATCCTGAACACCGAATCCCCTGTTCAATGCAATTCCTCTTCTCTGCCTCTCTGTTCACTTTTAAAATATTCATTAAATATTGTGTGACCTATTGTTTCCTCATGTAGCTTGGTGTCACAGTTTGTTTGGTAAACTTCCTGTGAAGTGCTTTAGAATATTTTATTATTTGAAATCAGCTTAATAACTGCAACTTGAAGTTGCCCATTGGGTGCAGCAGCAAGAGAATCTCAAGATATATGAGTGTAGCTATTTGTAGCGTTTCTTTCTCCTTTGCCCAAGGAGTGCATTGTGTGCTTCTGCATACCCCCTGGCAGAGATTAGCCAACTCATGACAGATAAAAGATCAAACTAGATCTATACATTGAGTTCCACAGTGACAGGTATATGTTCCCATTGACATTAGGGTGGAGCTTCTTTGCATAACCTTTTGTTAAACATAACATAGTACGTTATTATTAATGCAAGGTAATATTTTACAGGAAATGCCTGAAGAACAAATGATTTTCAACTGACGTAGTGACAGTTTTGAATATCTGCTATTATTGTGGTTGTGTCCCCAAGCCATTTAAGCATTGACGTAAATCGTTCTAAAACCTGACAACAAAGTCAAGCAGTCACAGTGTGCATATTTCTAGTACAAAGTCATCTTGTTTGCATGACATAAAGATTGTGCTTGATATCTATTGATTCCTTGACGCATATTTGTACATTTATTTGACATTCCCTCTTTAAAACATGCTCATTTTGTGAACTGTATACCAATTCCACTTGATAAAAGAGATGACAGGCACTCAGTTGCCATAGCTTTATTGTACAAAATCTTTGCAACTTATTCCTTATTTTCCAAATATTTTACTGACAACTTTGTAAATATGGGACACTGTCCAGTTTCCAAAGCTAGTTAGAATGCTTCTATGTTAATTTAGCACTACCATTAGAAAGACAAAATGCTTCAGTAGCTTTCTGCAGTTTACTAAGCATCTCAAAAGTCAGTTATGAAACATCACAGTGTGTTGTACATTGAGAATCTGTCATATTACATCGTAAGGATGTAACATGTAGGTATGTATCTCCATTTCCCTGCGCATTGAGCAATTTATCTCAGCAAGAGAACATTAGAGTGATGCTGCTGAGCAGAGATTTGATGTATTTTCACTGGAAGTGAAGGAATTAGAACTAAAACTGTCGAAAATTCTTGCAGAATCTTCATCCAGGGATGTATCAGCTCCAGTTGGAATCAGAACAGACAGAAGGTTGGAATGTGAAAAAGACATCCAGCACCTCTTATAATTTATACATGTTTTGCACGTTAATTTGCATTCTCCCCAACTCTATGTGAAACAAAGATATTTACTAACAAGTCTGAAATCATAAATCTCCTTCATTTACTCGGATTTTTTTGAAATAATTCAACTGACACAAAATGAATTCTATTTTAAACTGGTCTTCCAAATACACAGCAAGGATAAAAAAAAACTAAGCAAGCAGTATTGATTGGACTGTATGTTATAATCCATGTTCAGTTTCTCTTTTTATTGACTAAGATGATTCATAACAGACAGACGTATAATAGATTGTTGATGGTCTAGCCTTTTCACACTCTTTCCATGGTTTAGTATTAATTTACTGTCATGCCATGACCTTGAGAAGCTTTCTACCAATGACAAGTTCCTTGGTTGAACTGATTTTTCACTATCTCCTGAAATCAGTAGGAATGCTGTATTGGCACCAACGTTCTATGAAAACCACTTCCTTTATTTGTCAGTAACGTTCCTTTATCTCCAGTATATCATTGTTTAATTAAAATAGCTATGGTGTGAGTTATTTTGTTTTTCTTGAAGTTATCTGTATTTCCCTTCATCCGCATTCTTTTCACCATTCAGCGATCTATATTGGACTCAGTGGAGTAAAATTCCCCATCTTGTTCTTAAACATAAACTTTAACCGAATAGATTTAACTTCTTCCCTATCAAACTTCGGTTCTAGTTGAATGCCAGAATGGAATTTTTAATTAGTACTGCCAACCCTCATTTTCACATACATTATGCTCACTGAATATTTTGGAATTGGGATTTTTTAACTCCCAGTCCTGCCCTCATCCTGCTCATGTTTTATGCCACTGTATAGGATGGGTTGAAGGCCTAAAAGTTAATGATGATATTTGACAGCTGCATGAGAAAATAGATTGTACAGGATGGGAGAAAAGGCCGGGAAAGTTTAGAATAATACTTGACGAGCTGACCTTGAATGAGTCCTGTGAACCTTCCTTTACGAGCCGAAGATGACACCTGCACTTGTTTCCCATCCTGTGTTTTCTGTACCAGCCAGCAGTTTTGTCTTTCTGTCTCTGCTTTCTTTGTGCTGGCTGTGTGTCTCACACTTGGAGAGAAAGAGAGTTTCATTCCAAGCTGCTGCTGCTGTTGGACTTCACCTCGGCTCAGAATCGTGAACAGTACCAGGAACGAACCTAAACCTCCAGACCAGCCACCGATTGAGGGGTTCCTGACAGGCAGAAGAACATGAGACTTGTTGCTTTTTCTAGAAAAGCGTGAGACTTGTTGGTTTTTTTTTCCTCTTTGCTTTTCCATTTATTATTACCACTATAGTCATTTATTATTGCTGTTATAATCATTGCTTTTACTTAATAAACATTCACATTTAAGCACATTGCTGTGTTCGAGCCTTCCCTTAATTATATTTACCCGAATCTGAAAAGAACCATTTGAGTACCCGCTGTGATCCAAGACAGCCACGTACCCAATAGTAATTTCTGCTTGTAGCTCAAGGACTTTATTCAAACTGCTGTGTGAATTTAAACACACACAATACAAACCTGTATTTGCTTGTTCAGCAACCTTACTTGTGATCTCTCTACCTCTTGATCTGATCTTTCACTTTTTCTTTAAATCGTAAAGAATTAAAATGTCGTAGGGGTCATGGTGTCTGTTCTCATAACTTCAGTATCTGATTCCGTGTAGGATATCCACGCATGCACAAGGGGGAGAAATTTCTTTAGAGATGATTCGGTTGAAGGAGAAGGTTGCCACATTTTCATCGACATCACCTTTCAGAAACCTGGAGATCATCACCACCTTGGGAGTAGGTGGATTTGGGAGAGTCGAGCTGGTAAGCAGGTTTCCTCCTGTAGAAAGTATGATATTGTACATCTTTAATGCTGCCTGAGAGTGTCTTAGAAGAGACTAACACCAACCTCAGATACAACATAACTAGCTGGTGGCCTAGTGGTTAATCCAGAGAGCCAGATAACGTTCTGGGGACCCAGGTTCAAATCCTGCCATGGCAGATGGTGGAATTTGAATCCAATAAATATGTGGAATTAAGAGTCTAATGATAATAACTGTGAGTCAATTGTTGGGGAAAAACTCCATCTGGTTCACTAATGTCCTTTCGGGAAGGAAAATGCCATCCTTACCTAGTTTGGCCTACATGTGACTCCAGACCCACAGCATTGTGGTTGACTCTCAACTGCCCTCTGAGTAATTTGGGATGGGCAATAAATGTTACCTAGCCAGTGACGCCCTCATCCTGGAATGAATAAAAAAAAGCTCTTAAGTAACATGTAAAACCTAGTTATTGTTCATCCATGTTTGATTTGCTTTATTGGATTTAAGCTTTATTGTCACATGTACTCAAGTACAGAAGTACACGGAGAGTACAGTGAAAATGTCACCGCAATGTGCCACCTTAGGTATGACGCTACCTAAGTATAAAACTTAGGTACAAGTAGCAACATAGAGAATCAAAGTTGAAAATTGCAGCTATCTTCTGCCAATGTCCTCACATGGACATCTTGCTCACACGGTTTCAGTAGAATAGACTAATACCATCAAGAAGATGTCCCAGATGATTTAGGTAGATAACCACAATATTATAAGAAGACAGTAGCATTGGGCATCACTGTCATGTATAACATGGTGAACAGTGGTGTAAATTTTGACCAGACAGCTCTAACCTGAAGAAATCTACCAGCAACAAAAAAAAAACTCAGCTGCAGGAGCTATGGCAGCACTAAGGCTGTCTGCAAAATCATCAGGAATCAATGAAAAATGTCAGAAAAGCTGGTGAAGACCAAGCAGAATCTTAGTGAAGCTGCAAGGGGAGAATTATGAATCATAACTCTGAGATATAGCAATCTATAAGAGATACCAGATGGGAATTAACTTCCTTAATGAATGGATAAAAATGTTGAGATTTAAATGAAATTCTAGGCTGAGAAGCTAAAAGAAGGCTTAAAACTTTGTTTAAGCTAACGTACTTTGTTAAAGTTATTTCAAACTATAACACAAAGCTATGAGAAAAATCATCATAAGAAAAGGGCTCTTGTGAGGAAAAATGTAGGTGTAGGGGGTGCGCAGCAAGGGCAGTGGAATGGCTGTCAGTGGAACACCCCCTTCTCAATACTGGGACAGTCAAGCAGGCGCTTAGGCCCTTTAAACAAGGTACCCACACGAGACCTCAAACGGCTGGCACAGATTTTGTTCCCATGCTCCCTGCATGGCAAAATCCCACCCACTGCTGGATCAAAATAACTGGCAGTGGGCTGAGGTCCTTTAGTGGCATTAAATGACAGTCATGGTGGCTGTAAGAAGGTAGAAGGATTCCCGCATAAGAAAGCCTTGCTAGCCACATGAGAGCACTCGCTAACTCCTTGCCACTGGGGAAATCCATCGTAGCTCCCAAAGTTAACTGCCCTTTTTCTACCTGACTGGTCTGGTATGTTGTGAATCTGATACATTTGTCAGCCCAATGACAAATGGCATCTGTGACCTCCTTTATAGGTCACTGATTGAGAAATAGCACGTATAAATCTCCAAAAAAAAAACACTGGAATGAATCACAGGTGATAAAGAACAGTGCAGATGTCACACTGAAAGCTACACTCACTGTATATTTGTCACTTCCTATTGGCATCGATTATTCTAGTATTGTGCGAAGCTCATACAAGCAAATGAGCATACATAATAGGAGCAGCAGGAGACCAATCAGCCCTTCAGATTTGCTTCACTGTTAAATAATACCACGGTTAATCTGTTTGTCTTTTGAATTCCACATTCTCTTGATTCCCTTGATTCCTCTGTGTAACAAGGATCTAACCACCTCTCTTAAAAATGTTCAACGTCCCTACCTCCATGGCTTTCTGAGGCAGAGAGTTCCAAAGTCCTCTGAAAGAGAAAAAAAACTCTCATCTCTGCTGTGAAAGGGTGGTCCATAATTTTAAATCACACCTGGTTCTGGACCGACTGCAAAAGGAAACATCCTTTTACATCCATCTTGCCAAAACCATTCAAGATTTTATACACTTCAATTAAATCACCCCTCATTCTTCTATACGCCAGTGGAAACAAGTCCAGCCTGTCCATTTCCATCCTCATAAGAAAACACACACATTCGATCAGTCCTTGTACATCTTTTCTGAACTGCCTGAAATGCATTTTACATGCTTCCTTAAATAAGGAGTCCAAAATTGCACACGGTATTTGAGACAAGAGAAACTCAGCAGATCTGGCAGCATCTGGGAAGAAAGAAGTAGAGCTTATGTTTCAAGTCCAGTATGACTCTTCTTCAATCACAAATGCTGCCAGACCTGCTGAATTTCTCCAGCATTTTCTGTCCTTATTTCAGATTTCCAGTGCCTAAATATTTTGCTTTTATCACAATATTTGAGATGTTGTCTCATCAATGCCCTGCATAACTGAAGTATACCGTCCTTAATTTTGTGTTCAATTCCTCTCATACTAAGGAACAAGCAACTCATTACCTTCTTGATTATGTGCTGTCCCTTCATGCTAACTTATTGTGACTCATGCACAATAACCCATCTGTAATTAGAATTCTGGAGGTGTTCTCCATTTAATTAATATTCTGCCTTCTTATTCTGCTTGCCAAAAGAAACAACTTCACATTTTTTTCATGTTATACTCCACTTACCAGATTTTTGCCTACTCATTTAACCTATCTCTCCATCTGCAAGTTCCTTCTGTCTTCTTCACAACATACTTTCCCCCCTATCTTTGTGTTGTCTGCAAATTTAGCTACAATGCCTTTGTTCCCCTCACTTTTGTTATTGTTGTAAATTATAAAATGTGACGGCACCAATACAGTCACCTGTGGGATTCCTCTCATTACGTCTTGCCAATCAGACAAAGATCCATTTATGTTCTGTTTTCTGGCTATGCATTTTGCTAGCCAGCCAATCTTCTATCCATGCCAACATATTACCTTATACCATGTGCTTTTATTTTTTGCAATATTCTTTGGCGTGGCATGTTATCGAATACCTTCTGGAAATCCAAGAATAGTATATTTACAGGCTCACCCCTAACTACTGAATGTGTCAGTCCTTCAAAGAATTCCAATAAATTTGTTAAAACATGATTTCCCTTTGACAAAACCATGCTGACAGCTCCTGGTTACTTTGATGTTTTCTAAGTAAGCATCTACAATCTCCACCAGCATCAGGACACATGGTCTTTATTCTGAACATGGTCCTGGAACATCCCTATGAGTCACTGATGCTGTATCCTTTTCACTTGATAGTGCCTGCTATGAACATGATGCTGCCATCTTGCCTCCATGTGCCTTTCTCATCCATGCCCAATGGCTTCCTTACCCTTCTGTAGCTCTCCTGACAATGGCATGGATACTCTATGTGGCTGCATCCCATCTCTATGCCACTCATCTACCAAATGCATTAACCTGATAACCAGAAGAGATCGCCGCTGTGATCAGTTTCTCAATACTATTGCCCAGCCTCCAGTGGCTGCTGTGGATCTGAGAGACACCTTCATTAGCATTTCTCCAAGTATAGCCAGGTTTGCGGATGATATAAATAGGTGGGAATGCAAATGATGAGAATGACATAGAGTCTGCAGAGA
The DNA here is from genome assembly GCF_021869965.1 of Rhincodon typus. NCBI lineage: Eukaryota > Metazoa > Chordata > Chondrichthyes > Orectolobiformes > Rhincodontidae > Rhincodon > Rhincodon typus. The sequence goes on from NC_063332.1 coordinate 109,025,279, forward strand.
GAAATGGTCAGGTCAAGTGAGTGGGAAAAAACACTCGATTTTTCGATAATGTGGGAAAATGTGTGATTATGCACTTTGGAAGGAAGATCAGAGGAGCTGAAATATTATTGAAATTGAGGAAGACTGCAAAAAGCCATGGAATAGAGGGATTTTGGAATCCTCATCCATGAATCACAAAAAGCCAGCATCCAAATTCTGTGGATAATAGGAAGCCAAATGAAATGATGGTCTTTATTTCAAAGGGAATGGAGTATAAAAGTAGTGAGGTTTTGCCAAAACTATACATGGAAATAATCAGACTGCAGCTGGAATACTGGGAATAATTTGGTTCCCTTATGTAAGGAAAGATGTACTGGCATTGGAGACAGTTCAGAGAAGTCACACGTGTAGAGGGACTGTCTTACCAGGAGAGATTGAGTAGATTGGGCCCATGAAGTTGGAATATATAAGAATGAAAGTTAACCTTATTGAAACACACAAGATTCTTGCTGCATTTGACAATGTAGATGTGGAAAGGTTGTTTCCCCTTGAGTGAGAGCTTGGACTAGAGAGCAAAATCTCAGAATGAGGGCTTGCACATTTGAGACAGAAATGACGAGGAATTTTTTCTCTCAGAGGGTAGTAAATCTGTAGAATTCTTTACCACAAAGGGCTGTAGATGCTGGCCATTAAGTATGTTAAAGACTGAGATAGACAAATTTTTAATCAATAAGGATACCAAGGGTTATGGGGAAAAGGCACGGAAGTGCAGCTAGGGATTATCAGTTCTGCCATGATCGCATTGAATGTCAGAGCAGGCTTGATGAACTGGAAGGCCTACTTCCGCTCCTAGGTAGCTCAATTTGCCACCAGCTTCTGCAGTATCTCGAAACTTGACAGCTTCTCTTCTTGACAGCTCAGCTTTGCACAGCTTCATGATATCACTACCACTTCCCTTCACCACTTAGCTGACATTCAGATCTCACCTTGAGTAGGTGAGATTCATTTTCTGTACATCCTGTGTGCCACTGGTAAAATCAGAAAGGTACAAAAAAATTTGACAATTGGCTGTCTCTATGATCTTAATGGCTATCTCTATAACCTTAACTACTTGCATACCTACGATCTGTCCCTTTGCCTGGATCTTGTAAAATTGGTCAACAGTAGGAAGTTATTGGAAAGTCAGTCCTACACCAGTCCATGCCATTTTACCAGGCCCCCAGTGCCCTTTCTCACTCCATGGGAAAATTGCTTCTTTTCCTTAAAATAAGTAAGGTGACTTGTCAGGTGTAAGCACACGTGACAATTTCTTTATTTTGAATTGTTATGCAAAAGGTTAGGGTTATACATTGTAGATCACAGTGTATAAATCAATCCCTAAAGCATTAAAAAATCATCACAAAAATGTCAATCAACTTTTAAATTCTTATGGAACGAGTTATGTGAGTCCAGTCTGAATGATAGTTCACTATGTTCATTTTGCTGTAAAATTAACGAAACGATTCAGAAGATCTGGCCTTATCTCTCAAAACGTTTGCTTGGTTGAACTTTGGAGAGGTCGAAGATGAAATGCACAAATTATGAGGCAGTCCAGGTTAACTCCCACAAAGATTATAAAGCACAAATTACCTGGAAACCTGAGAAGGTATTTATAGTGAAACTGAACTTGTAAACACCATGAGGACTGAGCTGATGGCCCTAACCTTCATTATTGGGTAGTCAAAACTTTCCATTGCATCTTTCCTATTCATTTGTCATATATTTGCTTTCCCCTTTGTTTGAAACTCATATTAAGCATACTTTATGCTTGAGCTTTCATTTAATGCTGTTGAAAATCATAGGATTTAAAATAATTTTTATCAAAGAGTGACAAAAACACAGCTCAACATAAACTTTCATCTTCATTGCAACATCAATAGTGTAACAGAGTGTATCTCCTTCCATTTAAAGAACCTGACCAGTATATCTAATGAATACTTCTTTGCCTTGTAAAATAAATGTTTAAGACTGTAATTCCAAGCAATTAGCTGTCTTTCTTTATAGGTAAAAATGAAGAATGAAGATGTGACCTTTGCTGTGAAATGCATTAAGAAAAAGCACATTGTTGACACAAGACAACAGGAGCACATACATTCAGAGAAGAAAATTCTAGAAGAGGCTTGCTCTCCATTTATTGTGAGGTAGGTACTTTTTCTGGAAGATTGTTACAGGAAAATTCAGCAATTCTGTTGTTGAACTGACAGTTTGAATTTGCATTGTATTTCTTAGGCTATTTTTCCTTTTTTATCATGTTGTTTGAATAGTAATTGACAACGATTTCCTTATTTCGCAAAAATCTGTCAGGACCAGATGTTGAGTCTATCTCTCCTCTGCTGGGTTCACTATTAACATTTAGTTAAAAACGTATTTCAATAACATGCTGACATCCCAAGGCAGTAGTTGCTTTCCGCCTTATTAGTTTGATTGAAAGACGGTGTCAAGAGTCTTTTTATTACATTTTGAACAGAAATGCTGTTTTAATTTTGACAGGTAATTTAAAATAATGTCAGCAGAGTCACTCGTGTTCCTCAGTGGGAATGACAAGAAACAACAATTTATAGTTCGCAACCAAAAACTGTCCTATTGTTTCTTCACTTGTGCATAAATTAATTATTTCCTTTGTGGGCCTTGCTTTTCTAAGATAATTTGGCTGTTGATCAAATTGGAGCACCGAAAGAAGGAATAGACGGTGCAATTATAGCAACATTAAGGGAGTAATTTCATGATGTTGTAGGAATAAAAGTGAATAGGGCCCAAAAACCATTGACCCTTGACAGATGCTGAAGAGACTGAGGAAAGGGTCTCTGAGCAGTAGCACAGGTCAAATGTAGCAACAGGGCACTGTACATGATCCAAAGGTCTTTGATACAATACCACAGGCCTTGGTGCAGGATGTAGATGAGAGAAATGAGGTTCTTTACTCACATATAGTCACTTGTGGACATAAGAATGATGGTAGTGCTTCATGAGCAATGTCTCTGTTTTCATTGCAGTATAAGCTGCAGCCATGCAATAACAGGAATGTTATGCAGAGGCAGTGGCCACATTCCCTGGCTTAAACAAGCCCACCTCTGCATGGCCGGAAGCAACAAGATGGCTTTAAAGACATCAGGCCATTACACGACTCATGGTAGGAATTCTGTCCCCATCTGAGAGCAAGTCCCACCTCCCAGAACTGCTGGCTATGCAAATGGTTGACAACTCTCTAGTCCCAGCACTGCCACTGGAATGAGCAGCCGCTGCTGGGACTGCAGGCCATCCCTAAGGATAATCATCACTGGAGACAGATTTCAATGTTTGTGCTGGCAACCCCAGTAGGGAACTGAGGGGACAGTGCCAAGATCAGGAGTGTGGGGAAATGAACATGAAAGGGATGGGTAGTGACATATGATAATGCAGAGAGCCCCATTGGGCACATGATATCCGAAGATGTGGTCCTCTAAACCCTGAGTAAGCCCATCAGGGTTTACCTGGAAGCCTTTTCATATGCCCCCACTGCTGATAAAATTTGAACAACAGCCAAAGGAGGGCCTTAATTGACCATTAACTGGCCACTTAACAGCTTCAGTTGGCGTAAAGCTATGTGGGCCATTTAATGCCTCTTTGTCTGCATGGAAAATCCCAGGAGGGGTGGTTAGGTACATGCATAATATGTATATTATGACCACCCCTCTACCAGGCCACCCGGGTATATTTAACCCTCCCCTGCAACTGCACTACCTGCTTCCCTGTTTCTTGGTAGGTGGGTTGTAAAGTTCCAGCGAAGATCTGAGCCCTGCTCTGAAACCTCCGAATGAAGTTATGAAGCCTCTGTTTGGTGTCACCTAGGGTCAGACTGCTGCCATCACAGATGTGGGTATCAGTGCTGAGCAGGTCTCAGTCCAGCCCTCTGTCTACCCACTTGGATTGCTGAGTGCCCATGGTAGTGATAGTGCTCTCTCAGGATGACAGTGTTTGTTCTCCCAGCAATGCCATTCCACCCATGCCCTTGCAGGTCCCTGTCAGCCAACTTGTCCAGACCGACGTTATGCGGTTTGAGGCTGAGCTCTTCAGTCCCAGACAGCTTGAGGAAGCCTTGAAAATCCATTTGCGTTCTCCCCAGTGGATGTTACAGGTATTGCCTGTTCCAGCTTCAAAGATCTCACTACAAGGAAATTCAGGGCTATGGTCATCTCCAAAGATAGTGATAGTTCCATCCTTACCCTACTTTGAGGCTGCACATCTGCCTACACAGGGAGGCAGATTTCCAATAAGCACTTCATTAGCAAAATATCACCAGAGGACAGAGAGAGAGAGACAACTGATGGTGAGTTTAACCCGTGTGTCACCACGCCTCAGAGGAGTTAGGTTGACAAAGGGGGGCAATCTTAACAAGCCCAGAAATGGAACCCACACTGTTGGTGTCACCCTGTGTTGCAAATCAGCTCTACAGCCAACTGAGCTAACCGACCTTAATCCTCCACCCTCACTTAGCAAAACAAGTTAATTCACACACTACTCCTGGCTGGCATTGATCAGGTTCCCACTGAAAATCATTCTCCCCTCCTCCATGTCCCTCTTCTGTGCTCCATTTCTTTTATGCTTTAGGCCAAGAGGAATGGAAATGGCTGTAGCAGTAACTCAGGCTAAGTCATCTGACCAGAATCCTTGATGCGAAAATCAAAGCCGTCTCCACATGGAGCATCACTTTGACTTCACCAACTTTAAGTCACTCTGGAAAAGTTGATGAAGATTAGTGGGAAGTTAAGGAAGCCTTTAAAAACCAGCAGAGGATGACTAAAATAGGAATACAGGTGGAGAAGATAAAGTATGAGATTCACTAGCCAGTAATATTAAAAAAGACTGCAAGAGATTTTTTAGAGATCTAAAAGTTATCTAAAAGAGAGGCAAGAATGGACATTGGACCCCTGGAAAATGAGGCTGGAGAAGAAGAAATGGGGAGCAAAGAATTGGCGATGGAACTGAATAGTTACTTTATATCAGTTTTCACAGTGGAAGACACCAGTTGCATACCAGAACTTCAAGAGAGTCAGGGGGCAGATATGAGTGTAGTGGGCATTACTAAGGAGAAGGTGCTGGGAAAGTTAATATGTTTGAATCTGGACAAATAAACTGGACTAGATGGTCTGCATCCCAGGGCTCTGAAGAAGATAGCTAAGGAGCTTGTGGAGGCATTGGTGGTTATGTTTCAGACATCACTGACATTAACGAAGGTCCCAGAGGACTGGAAAATGACTAATATAACACCCCAGTTTAAGAAGGGAGGATGGCAGAAGATAGGAAACAATAGGCCGGTTAGCCTGACCTCAATTGTTGGGGAGATTTTAGGGTCCATTATTAAGGATGAGATTGTGGAGTACTTGGAAGTGCATGATAAAAAAGGGCTGCGTCATCACAGCTTCATCCAGTGGTGGTCATACCTGCAAAATCTGTTAGATTTGTTTGAGGAGGTAACGAGCAAGTTAGTCAAAGGAGATCAGTGGATGTGATCTATTTAGATTTCCAGAAGGCCTTTGACAAGGTGCCACACAGCAGGCTACTAAGTAAGATAAGAGCCCATGGTGCTAGGGGAAAGATGCTAGCTTGGATAGAGGATTGGCTGACTGGAAAAAGGAAAAGAATGGGATAAAGGAGTCTTTTTCTGGATGGCAGCCAGTGACTTGTGGAGATCCACAGGGGTCAGTGTTGGGACCACAAATATTCACATCATACATTAATGATCTGTATAAAGGAACTGAGGGCATTGTTGCTACATTTGCAGATGACACAAAGACAGGTGGAGGAATAGGTAGTGTTTAGGAAATGGGGAGGCTGCAGAAGGACTGGGACTGTCTGGGAGAGTGGGCAAAGAACTGGCAGATGGAATATAAGGTGGGAAAGTGTGAGGTCATGCACTTTGGTGGGAAGAATAAGGTGTAGGCTATTTTCTAAATGGGAAAAGACTTTGGAAATCTGAAGCACAAAGGGACTTGGGAGTCCTAGATCAGGATTCTCTTAAAGTTAACAGGTTCAGTTGGCAGTTAGGAAGGCCAATGCAATGTCATCATTCCTTGCAAGAGGGCTAGAATGTAACAGCAGAGATATACTGATGAGACTGTATAAGAGTCTGGTCTGACTGCATTTGGAATACTGTGAGCAGTTTTGGACCCCGGATCTTAGGGAAAGTGAGCTGGCATTGGAGTGGGTCCAGAAGAGGTTTACAAGTATGATCCCTGAATAAGTGGCTTGTCATATGGGGAGCATTTGGAGACCCTGGATTTGTACTCAGTGCGTTTTAGAAGGATGAGGGGGATCTGATTGAAACTTACTGAATACTGAGAGGCCTGCATATAGAGGGCATGGGAGATGTTTCCATTTGTAAGAAAGACTAGGACTCGAGGGTAAAGCCTCAGTGTGAAGGGTCAACCCTTTAGAATTGAGGTGACAAGGAATTTCTTCAGCCTGAGGGTGATTGACCTTTGGAATTCATTGCCACAGAAGGCTGTGGAGGCCAAGTTATTAAGTGTAGGTAAGACGGGGGTACGTCAGTTCTTGAACAAAAACAAAAATTGCTGGAAAAACTCAGCAGCTCTGGCAGCATCTGTGGAGAGAAATTAGAGTTAATGTTTAGTTTTTTTTTCTGATTTTCAGCATTGTTTTTTTTAATAGATCGGCTCTTGATTAGTAAGGGGATCAAGGGTTACAGGAAGAAGGCAGAAGAATGGGGTTGAGAAGCACATCAACCAAGATTGAATGGTGGAGCAGCTTCGATGGGTTGAATGGCCTAATTCTGCTCCCATATCTTATGGTCTTACAATTTTATGAAAACCCCCAAGTAGTTTATCAAACTCAGATTCAACATTGGCAACTAATCTGAGAGTAGTTGATGAACCCTTTTTAAGCATGGGTGCTCCCTGGAGCTAATGCATCTTGAACTGTGCATATTTAAGAGAAGGCATTAGATGGAGTGGCAGAGACAAAAAATTGCAGAGCTGACTTCAAATTTGCATTACGCACTTTACTGATGCAATGATTTGCACATTCTGTATACTTCCATCACACGCTGCTAAGATCCACTGATCTCCCAAAATACCTACCAGCACAAATTAGACATTGTGTGGATACTATTTGCCAATCCTAATGCTATTTTGGATGGCCAGTGGATTGAGTTATAAGGTGCGTGCATGTAATTTTGACTTTGCGCAATAATGCAAAATAGATGGCAATAAGTTAGCAGCCTGTTATAAATCTCTCCTGGTCAGTGTTTACATTAAAATAAAACAAAGAACTGCAGATGCTGGAGATCCTTCAAGGGTCACTGGACTTGAAAAGTTACTGCCATTTTCTTTTTACAGATGCTGCCAGACCTGTTGTGTTTCTCCAGCAATTTCTATCTTTGATTATGACTTACATTAAGTTTACAGCAAAGTGTATGTGAAATTCTGACGTGCAGTAGGCAACAGAATTAGGAAGTGACTCTTCTTATATCCTCCTATAAGGCTGATGGCTGATAGCACCCATTGTTATCAACCATCTATTGGAAATGACTTTAATTAATTAAAAACAAACCTCTACTGCAGCAAAAATACTGTTTAATTGTTGAGATGACTTCATTGCTGTACTGTTGCTAATATGAAATGTTTCATATTCATTAACAATTAAATCAAAATCATTAATCTTTTCTTCCGTCCTACCTGTGATTACTTCTGTTTCACATTTTTAGTCAATTCTTCATCTTTTGATCTTCCCTTATTTAAACTTTGATATTATTTATTACTTAAATAGACTGTATCCTATTTTAAATTTTACCATTAAAAATAAAGGCAGAGACTTCACATAAAGAGGATGGTCCTGCCGACCAGCCAGAGAATCAAGGGCATGTCTGCTTGTAGTGGTCCTGGGAGCCTCAAGTGAATTTTCCACTGTTCATGCAGTTGATTGTCTGCATTGGAGCTTCATCTTCTCTGATGTATGATCGCCAGCTTCCATATGCTGGCAATCCTGGAACCATGACAATTGAGGAGGCTTAGAGTAAAGATCAGTACATTTGGTGACCAGTGTAATCAATCAGGTAGGCCCTGATGAACAGGGAGCATCTCTTGCGAAGGCAGGGGTATTTCCCCATTGGTCACAGGGTGGATAAAGAGGATGAAGCACACCCCACTGAGACAGCAGGGAAGCTGGCACGTTTTACCAGGCAGCAAAATGCTAAAGTGTCACTATTATAGTCCTGGCGCTGTTGAGAAGATGCTCTTAGGTAGCCTTTAATTGACCATCTGGGCTAGCTACTGCCTACCTTGCTATTGATAAAATACCAGAATAGGCAGGAAGGTACTGCGTAAGGGCGGCACGGTGGCTCAATGGTTTAGCACTGCTGCCCCACAGTGCCAGGGATCTGGGTTCAATTCCACTATCAGTAGATTGTCTGCATGTAGTTTGCACATTCTCCCCATGTCTACACGGATTTCCTCCAGGTGCTCCAGTTTCCACCTACAGTCCGAAGATGAGCAGGTTAGGTAGATTGGCCATGCTAAATTGCCCATAGTGTATGGGAATGTGTAGGCTAGGTGGATTAGCCATGGGAAATGCAGGGTTACAGAGATAGGGTAGGGCAGAGGGTCTGGGTGGGATGCTCTTCGCAGGGTTGGTGTAGACTTGATGGACCAAATGGCCTGCTTCCATACTGTAGGGATTCTTAGGGCATGGCACTTCCATCTCCCAGGGGGACATAAAATTCTAAATAAAGGCTTATTTGTTTTAGTCAGGATTGCTATCTTGTTATTTTAGGTGGGACTCCAATTCCAATAAGTTTAAATGAATCAATATTTAGTTTAAATCTAGTTCCAAAGCTCATTAGCCATTGATCAGACTGAATTTGACCTGGCTGTGTGACTGAAGTGATTGGATGAGGCTATCCAGTGTATACCTGGATAAAGTTAGAAAATCAGGAAGGCCAAATTGGTCTAAGAGGCCTGGAAAGTATCTCGCCTGTGAAATTATGAAATTCCAAAAGGGCCATCTTTGTGGATGTGTCCAAATAATTTAATGTCTAATTTTGTAAAATGTAAAATAGAATAGAATAGCCATTACTGTCACATGTACTCGAATGAGTGCAGTGAAAAGTTTGTAATATCGCCTGTCGGAGCCATATTAGGTACAGGGTATCCAGGTGCAGATATTTTAAGTGTTGTCTCAGAACTGTAGAAAAAAAATAAACTATCATGGGAAGACAGAGTTTAAAAGTCCTGAAATGAGAATAAAAAGTGTCTTTACTCAAGTTATAATCCTTTACTACTGAATTCGTTCCTGCCAGGCTTCAGAACATGAGGCCTCCCCTCTGTCCCAGACTTGCCTCCAGGACTCATCCCCCTGGTCAGCCTGCGCTCTCTCTGCTCCCCGCCCCAGGATACGGCCCACGCTCGCTCTGCTCCCCGCTCCGGGATTCGGCCCGCACTCGCTCTGCTCCCCGCTCCGGGATACGGCCCGCGTTCGCTCTGCTCCCCGCTCCGGGATACGGCCCGCGCTCGCTCTGCTCCCCGCTCCGGGATATGGCCCGCGCTTGCTCTGCTCCCCGCTCCGGGATACAGCCCATGCCTTGTCCCCCTTTGTCTTGCCTCCATTAGTTTAAGAAGTTAAAAATTGGGGGGCATAAGAAAAACTGCTGTAATGAGGTAAAAAAAAGAAAAAGGAAAAGGAACTAGCGAGTGGAGGAGCTCCAGCTGGAGCCATCTTGACTTTGAGCTAATATTTCAAATAGTTGAAGCTTTTGCCTCAGTGGACAGAATTTTAGAGGGCTCTCAGTGGTGTGGGTTATGACAAGATTTGTGGCAGAATTGAGCGAAAAGTCTGGCCAAATCCATCTTGCCATTGAGAGCTCTTGCTCCGTCTTTTATGTTTTTCATGAGTGGTGTAGTGAGTTTCACACTGGGCAGTAGCAAGTTGCCAATGAAGAGGGACCAAATGGGCTGAACAAGCCAGACCTCGAAAAAGTTGAACATGGAAATCAGAGAGGGTACCCGGTGTTTTAAGCTCGCCACTTTCTCCGAAGGATCTCTTTGTTGGACACACTTCAGGGCACACTTCATGGGCATTGACCACGCATACCTCACATCCACAGACATTGGCATCCAATATCTAAGATCCTTCACGGCACACTTCCCATCCACTGGGAGGGTACTTTGCCACTTCATTGCTGCACCTCAGGCTGCACCAGTAAGCAGCATTGTAACGCTGCAGCAAGGACACTGTGCACTCAGAAACTATATTTCTCTGCACCCATCTAGATGACCTGTTCCCTCAGCCAGAGAGATCAGGCTCATATTGCTTCTGTCTTGCCTCGCTGTTTATCATAGACACGATGAAACATGCTTGTCATGTTTGTCAACAGACCTCTGTCGAGTCAAGGGGCAACAGTGTTTGTTCAGGATGACCAGGACAGTACATGAGGGCTCCCTTAGGGCAGTCAGTGTCAGGATCTGTCCCATATAAAGGGTGAGAAACTGAATGACACACCATCTGTCCTAACACTTCCTGCCTTATTGTGGGCTTTTTCCTCTTAACTGAGAGAGAAGCAGATACTACAAGAGATGAAAGTGGCTGGCACATCTATTACTATAGGTGCAGATGGGTAAATGTCTCAAACAAGTGAGTACGCCGTGCAGATAGTATGCAATGTTAGTATGTCAGGGGCCATGGTGGATCACAAAGAATGAGGGAAGATGTTATCGGCTTTAGAGTTGTACAGCATGGTCCATACTGGGAGGTGGATGCAGTAGCAGAGACAGAGTAAGTGCGGGATATCAGAAAAAAAGATGGTGGGACCTAAGGTGGTGGAGTGGAGCAGGTCATTGACTTTCTTCCTACAATACTATATATTCCTCCAAATGCCAAACACTGCTTAGACCTAGGTGGCAACCTGGGACCAGGCTGTGGTGGTCCTGAGGAAGAGAAAGTCCCAACCTGTCCAGCAGTACCTCCAGCACTCTGCTTGCGAAGCATCGATTTCCCCACCTGCCATGTTTGAGGCAACTGGCAGAAACCATGCAGGGTTGCTCCCGTTTGACTGTGTTTGTCCGAATGTTTAAATATGGTGCAGGCGCAAGGAATGCTGGTGAATTCAGGGATATCCGACAGATTGTTTTGAGAGTGACATGTGGTATGATGATGGATGCCATAAGGTGCCTGGTTAATGAAGTGTGTCTGGTAAGATACAGTGAGGAAACTTGTTAGGCCTCAAGGCAGAAATCTCTCTACAGATCTTGCGCAACTTGGACTTAAACCGAATAAAATTCAGCTCAGTGACTTTGTGGTCAGAACAGAAAGATCAGGTCTGCCTTCCTTTAGCAGCTGAAGAAGGTGAGCTCAACATAAAATTAAATATGGAGCATGATCTGGAAGGTCAAGACTTTTCCTTTATGGAATGAAAATGAAGTGACAATTGTCAAAAGTATGAAGTTGATTTGTTAATATTAATCACTAGAGTAAGATCTGAAATTTAATGCCAATTGAAGATAAATTATACACATTTACCTTTCAGAAATTAACATAATAAATAACTTGAGTTCTTTTTTCTAATATAATGGGGGATTTTGTGTAATCCAGAATGGCATCAAAAGCAGAAGTTTAATCCCCATACGAGTTGAGATAGTTTCTGGGGTCTCCCTCCTCACTCTGGCTCACAGTGGTATCGTGGTATAAGCCTTGATCTTCTAACCATGGGAAATGAGTGTAAAATGTGATGAGAGGGAATGAGAATGGGGTAGGGGAGGGGAGCTGGAGTTTACTATTATTCAGTGTTTTATCCAGTGGTCAGTGAAAAATATTACAAACTCCAACCGGTGAGAGGAGATGAGCACTGCTGCACTTCTGCAACTAAAAGAGCAAGAAAAAGTAATGTTAAACGGGACAGCTACACTCCAAAGATTGAATGCAAAGTTTGTAAGAAAGGTCTGTGTGAGCTGCTGGAACCCCTGGTCTGGGGATTGGATGGTGGATAGGAAGAGAGGTAGTTACACTCCTTCTAGCAAGGTCAAAACAGGATTTCCATTGTGGCTGCTGTAAACTGGCAAGTCAAAGATAATGAGACAACACAGTGTGGAACTGGATGAATACAGCAGGCCAAGCAGCATCAGAGGAGCAGGATAGCTGACGTTTCGGGTCTGGACCCTTCTTTTTTAGTTCTCTCTGGTACTGTCGCCAGTGTCTTTCAAACTAAAGCATCCAAAGATCAAGTTTTCGACTGAATTTGCAACCTGAGGGGATGTAGTGGGGTCCCATAGCATTTCCATAATGATTAGCATTAGACACTGCATTCGATTTTCCACCTTGCTCCACTGTACCAGAGGAAAATGCAGCCCCCAAAAAAAGGTCGCTTAAGCCAGAGATTTACTGACTAGTAGCTACAATACTCTATCAATGCACCAGCGACAATTACCAGCTCCTTTGAATATTGAGGACGTAAACAGCACTGTGGCATTTTGAGTACCAATGTGCAGTATTAAGGAGGACAGAGATTAATCATGTTGAGTTGCCTGAGTCCGTTAATTGCCCTATGAAAGGGATGGCAGTCAGTCTGCATGTACTGAGCTTCTTGCAGAAAAAAAACTGAAAGTAGATCCAGTAATGGTTTTTGAGTGGCTATTCTTATTATTGCGTCCTCTTTGTGTCATGTCTAGGAAAGCTTCAAATGGAGACAATTACAAGAAAAATGTGATTTTGCCTTAAATGAAGTATCTAAACTGTTTAAAAAACATTGTGAATACTCACTGGAATGCAAGAGGGGAGGCGATGGCCTAGTGGTGTTATCAATAGACTGTTAATCCAGAGACCCAGATAATGTCCTGGGGGCCCGGGTTTGAATCCCTCCACGGCGGATGGTGGAATTTGAATTCAATAAATATCTGGAAGATATTCTATAAGAATCTAATAATGACCATGAATCCATTGTCGATTGTTGGGAAAAACCCATCTGGTTCACTAATGTCCTTTAGGGAAGGAAGCTGCCATCCTTACCTGGTCTGACCTCCATGTGACTCCAGACCCACAGTAATGTGGATGACTCTGAACTGCCCTCTGGGCTATTAGGGATGGGCAATAAATGGGCCAGTGACGCTCTCATCCCGTAAATGAATTTTTAAAAATTGAATATGGAATGCATAAATGAATCAATCCAGAGAGATAGTGACAAATTAGAATGTAGCAATCAAATTGATTATGAATGCAATGAATTTCATAACCTTGAATGCTATCTTTACAATGCTTATTCTTTAAGGATTTTTTTTCCTATAATGTTATCTTTTAGTTAATAAGTGTACTTCTGTGGAATACATAGAGGACACTCTAGATTTGTGTACTGCATATACATTTTCAAAACAGCCAACATCTAGTTCTTTGCATAAGGAAATATCACCAATGTTCTAGTTATTGCTCCTCATTTGTGTTTATGCATATGCAAGCCTCATACCTCCAGTACAATAGATATTAGATAAAGGAAGGTGGTAAATTATGCTAATGTAATTGAACTAGAAATCTAGGTGCAGAGGCTAATGCTTTGGACGTATGGGTTTGAATCCCATATAGTGACATGTAAAATCCATTCATAAAGCTGGAATTAAACGTTCTCCTAAAAATCAAGGTGACACCATAATTTTTGCGATTTGTCATAAAAGATCATTAGTTTCACTACACCCTTTCATGGAAAGTAGTCTCCTGTCCCTTCCGTACCTGGTTTGGTCTCCATTTCTTTTTCTTTATTCAGTCATGGGATGAGGGTGTCACTGGCTAGGCAGCATTTAATGCCCATCCCTAATTTCCCAGAGGGCAGTTAAGAGTCAACCACATTGCTGTGGGTCTGGAGTCACATGTAAGCCAGACCAGGTAAGGATGGCAGTTTCCTTCCCTAAAGGACATTAGTGAACTAGATGGGGTTTTTCCTGACAATCAGCAATGGACTCATGGTCATCATCAGATTCTTGATTCCAGAATATTATTATATTCAAATTCCACCATCTGCTGTGGCAGGATTCGAACCTCGGTCCCCAGAGCATTATCTGGGTTTCTAGATTAACAGTCCAGAAATAATACCACTAGGCTGTCGCCTCCCAACTCCAGATCCACACTACTGACCTAGCTATTCAGCTCTATCAAATTGAAATTAAGCCTCAGAAAAGAAATGGGAACAGCCACCATTGACCCATGGACTAGAAATGACAATGGCAATTAGTGTAGTCATAATTATGAAATAATACCTTACAGACACCACCATCTGTTCCACCAACAGGATGGGCCTACCAGAGACAGTGGCACAGTGGTATACAGTCAGGCAGCAGTTGCCCTGAGATTCTTCAGCATTGGCTAGGATCACATGATGTTTCATGGACAGAAAGCATAGCCCAGTTTCTGAACTTAACAAGAATGGCTATTTATTCCAAATCAATAGATTCCAACTGCAAATAAACAATTATGAACCTTTCAAATATAAATCTGCTAGGTAAAACTCTGGTCAACTCATAAAGTTCTGCTTTATACACACATGCAAGCAAACACATAAAAACACATGGGTGTTGTGGACGGAGGGAATGACTGGGAAAGTAGTTCAGTTGTCTTCATCCACAGGGTTTGGAGAATGATCATTTTGCTGATCAGAATGCTGTTTCTCGATCCTTCTTCTCCAAATGAGAGACCCAGATAAGAGAGAGAGAAGAAACAATCTAACCACCCCTCCTCGACATTCAACGACATTACCATCACTGAATCCCCTATTATCAATATCTTAGGGGTTACCATTGGCCTAGCCATGTAAGTGCAATGGTTACAAGAGCAGGCCAGAGGCTAGGAATACTGCAACTTGTAACTAACCTCCTGACTCCTCAAGACCTGTCTCTGTCCACAAAGCATAAGTCAGGTGTGTGATAGAATACTCCACGCTTGCCTGGATGAGTCCAGCTCCAAAAAAAACTCAATTTGACACCATCTAGATCAAGCAGCCCGCTTAATTGGCCCCACATCCACAAACATCCACTCCCTCCAATATCAATGCTCAGTAGCAGCAGTGAGTACACCATCTAGAAGAAATTCACCAGAGCATTCTTTATAGCACCTTCCAAATGCATGATCACTTCCATTATGAAGGACCCAGGGAGCAGATACATGGAAATACCAATATTTGCAAGTTCCCCTCCAAGCCATTCACCATCCTGACTTGTAAATATACCGTCATTCCTTCACGGTCACTCAGTCAAAGTCCTGGAATTCCCTCCCTAACAGCATTATGGGTCAACTGACAGCACTTAGACTGCAGTGGTTAAGAAGGCAGCTCGAGGGAGCCCAAGGATGGGCAATAAATACTGGCCGAACCAGTAATGTCCTAATCCCATGAATGAATAAAATATATCTCAGATGCTAATCTAGCAATTTCATTTTTGATTCATTCATGGGATGATGGTGGCTCTGGCTAGGCCAGCATTTATCACTCATCCCTAGTTGCCCAGAGGACAGTTAAGCATCAACCACATCGCAACATTGCAATATGGTGCAACTGTTTCCAATTAACTTTGGTAACTTCGCCAATTTCAGATGTACAAACCCTAGTGCACCCTAAAGCTTCTTTTCCTCCCCACAGGGACTTTAAAACTTATTCCTCTGCTCACCTCCTCTGCTCACCTTTCAGCCCTCGCTAAGGTCACCAATCCTTCCCTTTCAATGTTGTCTCCTTGCCTGGTTTGAGTCTGAATCTGAGTCCTGAAGGTTTTAGTCTTAGGACTGCTTGGAGTCCTGGCAGCACCTATGACTGAGCTTGGTGCTGCTGGTGAGGCAGATTGGCTGGCAGCTTCAGAAGGTGGGTATTCCTCCCACTGTGAAATCCCAGCACATCATGGCTGTTGGCAGGTTCCTTCTGAATTCTGTCTACTCACCACCCTTGTCCAGCAAACACCATCCCCAACCTTGTAAACCTTTATTAAGAATTTAAGTGAGCTTTGTCAAGTCATATGATTTCTCCTTTTTTGATGTTGTAGACTATTTCGCAGTTTTAAAGACAACAAGTATGTTTACATGCTGTTGGAAGCTTGTCTTGGAGGAGAGATTTGGAGCATCCTTAGAGATAGGTGAGCTGACCTAATATCTGTGCAAAGACATTTTACTCATCTTTCTGACACAAGCTTTGTTAAATTTTTATAGTAAATGTCTATCTTATCCGAAAAGTTTGACTGACAATGTGCCTCAGTGTATTCCTTTTGCCACAGAGGTTGCTTTGATGAGTTCACGGCAAAATTTTGTACTTCTTGTGTGACTGAAGCATTTGATTACCTGCATCATATTGGAGTCATCTACAGGGATCTGAAGCCAGAGAATCTGATGCTAGATAGTGAAGGATACATAAAGCTGGTAAATATCAAATATTATATTAATTCTTAAGAATTAAATGCACTTGCACATATTAGTTTCATGGCACTAGACTAGAAACCTGGAGCTGATGAGTTTTAATACCTCCATTCCATCTTGTGAAATTTAATCCAATAAATTTTGTCATTTGTGGGAAAGATGCTCATTCATCTGCTGAATTGTTTAATATAAAATTATTTAATTAAGTAATCCTGATCTTGAAAAACAAATATTAAAGAAAAGTTTCCTTCAGTCTCTCAGGCATGTTTCAATGCAGCGTTGCAACATAGAGTCAGGTTCAACACAATCATTCTTGTTGGTTAACATGATGCTATTTTATATCAAGCCCCAGCTTCAATGGTCTTTCTTAACAATTCTGCCCTATGTCTAGATTTTGTTAGATCAATGGTACACCGTAACAACAAAATGAATGGTTCTGCACATTTTTATATTCTTGTAAGGTTTGGTACTGTCTGTTTTCTGCTAAGTCCTGGTTAGTTTAGGATTTAACTTGTGGCCTTGGATTTGCTACTGAAGCTGAAGGTTTTCATGCTGTCATAGAGTCATAGTGTCATATAGCATGGAAACAGACCCTTCAGCCCAACTCATCCATGCTGACCAAGTTTTCCAAACTAAACTATTTGCCTCCATTTGGCTCATATCCCTCGCTAATGTCACAACAGTTTATTATTCATGATAGCCAGGGGCACAGTAAAGGGAGGGAAAAGACTTCTGGTTTAAAGTGCATTCATTTCAATGCATGAGGCCTGACTGGTAAGGCAGATAAGCTCAGAGCATGGATTGGCTCTGGAGACTGGGATGTTATAGCTATAACAGAAACATGGCTGAGAGAAAGGCAGGACTGGCAGCTCAATGTTCCAGGATACAGAGACTACAGGCGTGACAGAAATACAAGTAAGCAAGGAGGGGGAGTTGCCCTTTTGATAAGGGGGGACATAACAACAGTGCTTAGAGAGGATATTCTTAAGGGGTCATCAAATGAGGCCATATGGTTAGTATTTAGAAACAAAAAGGGGATGGTCACTCTGATGCGATTGTATTATAGACCCCCAAATAGCCAGCGGGTACTAGATGAGCAAATGTGTGGAGAGATTGCAGATACCTGTAGGAATAATAGAGTAGTATTGGTTGGAGATTTTAATTTCCCTGTATTGACTGGGCCACCCAGAGTGTAAAAGGCCTGGACGGGGTAGAATTTGTCAAATGTATCCAAAAAGTTTCCGAAATCAATATGTAGAGGGCCCTATTCGGGAGAGTGCAACACTGGACCTCCTCTTAGGAAACGAGGTCGGGCAAGTGACTGAAGTGGCAGTCAGGGAGCACTTTGTGTCCAGTAATCATAACTCTCTTAGTTTTAACACAGTTATGGAAAAAGATAGGACAGGTCCACAGGTTGAGGTACTAAACTGGAGAAGGGCCAATTTTGGGCCCATTAGGCAGGATCTGGCATCAGTCGATTGGGTGAGTCTGTTTGAAGGAAATGGAATGACTGGCAAATGGGAGGCTTTTAAAAGTGTGTTATCAAAAGTCCAGGGACAGGATGTCGCTGTTAGGGTGAAGGGAAAACCTGGCAGGTTTAGGGATCCCTGGCCGACAAGAGATATTGAGGCTCTGGTCAGGAAAACGGTATACATTGGGTTTAAGCTATCGGGCTCAAATGAATCCCTAGATGACTATAAAAAGTGTAGGAGCACACTCGAGGGAAATCAGAAGAGCAAAAAGAGGGTATGAGTTGGATCTGGCAGATAAGGTTAAAGATAATCCCAAGAGGTTCTATAGCAATATTAAAAGTAAAAAAGGGCTAGGGAGAGAATTGGTCCCCTTAAAGATCAGTATGGCCATCTATGTGTGGAACCATAGGAGATGGGGGAGATTTTTACTGAATATTTCTCCTTAGTGTTTACTGAGGAGAGAATCATGGATGCTAAGGAAATAAGAGAAACAGGTGGGGATGTTTTGAACAACATACACATTATCAGAAAGGAGGTGTTTGCAGCCTTAAATCACATTAAGGCGGATAAATCCCCTGATCAAGTCCATCCTCAGACATTGTGGGAGGCTAGGGAAGAAATTACAGAAGCCCTTGCAGAGGTTTTTACTTCATCTTTAGCCACGGGTGAAGTTCCAGAAGACTGGGAGGTGGCTATGGTTTAAGAAAGGTAGCAAAGACAAGCCAGGGAACTACAGGCCAGTGTTATTGGAGGCAACTTATTGGAGAGGATACTGAGCGACAGGATCAGCCAACATTTGGATAGTCAAGGTCTGATTAGGGATGGTCAGCACAGATTTGTGCATGGTAAGTCATGTCTGACAAATATTTTAGAGTTTTTTGAAGAGGTAAACAAGAGGATAAAGAAGGGTAAGACAGTGGATGTTGTCTGTATGGACTTTAATAAGGCTTTTGACAAGGCTCCACACAGCAGGCCAGTCATGAAAGTTAGGTTGCATGGGATCCAGGGAGGGCTAGTTAATTGGATTCAAAATTGGCTCAAAGGTAGGAAGCAGAGGGTGATGGTTGACGGTTGTTTCTTGGACTAAAGATCTGTGACTGGTGGTGTGCCACAGGGTTGGTGTTGGGACCTTTGTTATTTGTTATTTACATAAATGACCTAGATGTGAATGACAAGGCATGATTTATAAGTTTGCGGATGACACAAAATTAGGAGGTATCGTTGATAGCGAAGAAGGTTATCAAAAATTACAGAGGGGTCTTGATCAGATGCAGAAGTGGACTGAGGATTGGCAACTGCAATTCAATACAGCTAAGTGTGTGGTGTTGCACTTTGGAAAGTCAAACCAAGGTAGGACTTATACAGTAAATGGTAAGGCCCTGAGGAGTGTTGTAGAGCAGAGAGACGTAGGAGTACAAGTACATGGTTCATTGAAAGCAACATGACAGGTGGACACTGTGGTGAAGAAGGCATTTAGCATGCTAGCCTTCTTCGGTCAAGGTTTTGAGTATAGGAGTTGGGACGTTTTGTTACAATTGTATAAATCATTGGTGAGGCCGCACTTGGAATATTGTGTACAGTTTTGGTCACCCTGTTATAGGAAAGGCATGGTTAAACTGGAAAGTGTGCAAAGAAGATTCACGAGGATGTTGCCAGGGCTAGTAGGCCTAAGTTATAGGGAGAGGTTGGCCAGGATAGGACTTTATTCTTTGGAACGTAGGAGATAGAGGTATAACCTTACTGAGGTGTATAAAATCATGAGGGGCATAGACAGGATGAATCCATAAAGTATTTTTCCCAGGGATGGGGAATTGAAAACTGGAGGGCGTAGGTTTCAGGTGAGAGGATAGATTTAAGAAGGACCTGAGGGGCAACTTCTTTACACAGAGAGTAGTGCATGTATGGAATAGGCTGCCGGAGAAAGTGGTTGAGGCAGGTACAATAGCAACATTTAAAAAACATTTGGATAGGTACATGAACGGGAAAGGTTTAGAGGGATATGAACCCAATGTGGGCAATTGGAACTCTATGATTCTGATATGTATTTAGATATTTTTAAGTGTGCTTTATTCCATTATTATTATTACACTGCAATATTAGTAAGGATTGGCAAATACAATTCAATACAGATAAGTGTGTGGTGTTGCACTTTGGAAAGGCAAACCAAGTTTGGACTTTCACAGTAAATGGTAAGGTCCTGAGGAGTGTTGTGGAACAGAGGGGCCTGGGAGTACAAGTATAGAGTTCATTGAAAACAGCGTCACAGGTGGACAAGGTGGTGAGGAAGGCATTTAGCATTCTGGCCTTCATCGATCGACACACCAGTATAGGAGCTGGGACGTTATGTTACAGTTATATAAGTCATTGCTGAGGCCACATTTGGGAGTATTGTGTACAGTTTTGGTCACCCTGTTATAGGAAAGGCATGGTTAAACTGGAAAGTGTGCAAAGAAGATTCACGAGGATGTTGCCAGGGCTAGTAGGCCTGAGTTATAGGGAGAGATTGGCCAGGAGAGGACTTTATTCTTTGGAATGTTGGAGATAGAGGGGTGACCTTACTGAGGTGTATAAAATCATGAGGGGCATAGATAGGATGAATGCTTATAATTTTTTTCCAAGGGATGAGGGATTGAAAACTAGAGGGCGTAGGTTTAAGATGAGAGGGGTTAGATTTAAGAAGGACCTGAGGGGCAACTTCTTCATGCAGACAGTGGTGTGTATATGGAATGGGCTGCCAGAGAAAGTGGCTGAGGCAGGTACAATAGCAACATTTAATAAACATTTGGATAGGTACGCGGATGAGAAGGGTTTAGAGGGATAGAGGGATAGAGGGATATGGACCAAATGTGGGCAATTGGAGCTAGCTGAGTGGGTACCATGGTCAGCATGGACCACTTTGGGCCAAAGGGCCTGTTTCCATGCTGTATTACTCTATGACTCTATGATTCTGATATGCATTTAGATATTTTTAAGTGTGCTTTGTTCCATTATTATTATTACACTGCAATATTAGAAAGCCAATGGCATTTGAAGCAGCAGGGCCACATACTCCCTATGTGTATCCCTATCAAGGACAATGTAGCCTCAGACCAGTGATGGCACACCCAGTAGGACCTGGTATGCCAGCCTCTCAAAGAAAGTCCTCATGAGCAACTTCTGAGGTTCAGGATAGGGTTCTAATTTGGATCTCCCAAGAACAGACAATTTAAGAAGTACCTACAATTTCCTTTAAGGAGCGAACAAGGTAAGTTAGAATTCTTGGCCTGCCTGTCCACCATAGGGGAAATGCCAAATGCTCCTTAGTGGTGTAGGCACTTAGTTTTGCCATCCAGAATAACTAACCTTCTTTCCACCATTCCCTATTACTGGAAAGTCAAATTAATGTTTGAGGTTCTGGTCCATGAGGATCACAGATCAGAATCTTTTCATCACTAGCACAACTTTAGAATGCGAAGTGTGGATAAATGGAAGATTAAATTTTACTGGTCCTCTGTTTTCAGGTTGACTTTGGATTTGCTAAGAAAATTGGCAAAGGTCAGAAAACATGGACATTTTGTGGCACTCCTGAATATGTAGCACCCGAGATCATCTTGAACAAGGGCCACGATTTTGCTGTAGACTTCTGGTCACTAGGAATTCTAGTTTTTGAGCTTCTTAATGGAAGGTAAACAGCCCGTTTATGTAATTGACTCTGTCTGTAAATGCAGCATGATGATAAATAAAAACTAAAAAGTTAAATCTTATCAAACTATTGGGTTTATGTTGAGTTAACTGATCTCAGCCAACGTAGCAATCGGATGGTATAATTGATTATTATATCTACTGGTCAGTGAGAGTCAAAATGATTTAAATACAGATTAGATTTGTTTTAGAAGTAACATTTTGCAATTTGGCATACGAGTAATTTGAGATACGGCATGTGGTAATTGTAACTGGCTTTGAAGGTTTAAGATTGCCTTGGCACCTACAGTTCTCAAAGCTCTCCAGCTCTGGGGTTTTTCTTAGTTATTGAAAAGCCTGTTGTACATAATTTGATATCAATTATTTGCAATGATTACAATGGTCAAATGTTGAGCTACCATTGTATTATGCGATTATGGGTTGGTTAGCTGGACAGCTGGTTTGCGATGCAGAATGATGCCAACAGTGTGGGCTCAATTCCTGCATGGGCTGAGGTTACCTTGAGGTCATCCTTTCTCAAACTTGCCCCTTGCCTGAAGCTTGGTGATCTTCAGGTTAAATGTGTCCCAGTTGTCTATCACTCATGAGAGAGCAACCTATGAGACTAAGGTGATTTTACCTTTATGTGACTACCAAGATATTAAAAGGCGAAGAGTGTGAGATCTTGGTCTTTTTGTATCACCAATTCTTTGCTCTTTGGTTTATGACTTCTATCCCAATGACCTAGACCATAAGACAGAAGACTTAGAGGGACGCTTTTCAGCACATCAGGTCCGCTGTCATTTAATGACATCACAGCTGATGTGATAATGTTTAATTGCTGCTTTGTCTCTTGTTGGTTAAAAAGATTACCTTAGCCTTGAACATAATTTAACAACCCAGCTTCTAAAGGCCTCTAAGGTAAAAGATTCCATAGACTGGCTACTCTCGACAAAAGAAATTCCTCCTCATCTCTGTCTTAAATGGGCAACCTGTTATTCTGAGATTATGTCTTCTGATCCTTGACTGTTCCACAAAGGGAAACTACCTTTCCGCATCTCCCTATCAAGTCTGCTAAGAATCTTGTATCTTTCAATAAAGTTGCCTCTCATAAGGATCCATGTTGTTGGACTTAGTATACCAGTGTAGAGAAAAGATTGGGCAACTAATAGAAGGCAGGGGCTTGTAATAAGTGGATATTTTTAGGATGGCAACCTGTAACTAGTGAAGTGCTGGGATCACCAAATGTATCTTCCCTGGACTGCCTTCAGTGCCAATATATCTTTCCAGAGGGCATTGTCTCATAATAAATGGGTGCCAATTTAAAACTGAGATGAAAAGGAATTTCTTTGTGAATCTTTGGATCTCCTTACCACAGAGAACTGTGGGAGTAGAGTTCTTGTGTATATTTAAGGCTGAGGTAGATAGATTATTGATCAGGAGGGGAATCAAGGGTTACAAGGAAAGGGCAGGAAAGAGGACATGAAGGATACGGATCACCCACTATCCTATTGAATGGTAGAGCAAGCTTAAGGGAATGAATGGCCTACTATTGTTCCTGTTTCTTATGACCTTATGGTCCTTTAGACAAGGGCACCAAAACTGTTCACTGTATTCCAGGTGTGGTCTAACTTGTGCCTTGTATACTTTTATCAAGACCTCCCTATTTCTATTCTCTTTTCCATTTGAAATCAAGACCAACATTCCATTTGCCTTCCCTAATATCTGCCGCATTTGAACTGCTTACCTGCTAAGGTAGCTTTGTGATTTATGTTCAAGGACTCCCAAATCCCTCTATTCTGTAGCTTTCTGCAGACTTTCGTCAGATAAGTAATATTCAACTCCTCTATTCTTCCAGCCAAAGTGCATAACCTCACATTTTCCCACATTATTTTCCATCAATGAAGTTTTGCTCTCTCTCTTAACCTTTCCATATGCCTCTGCATTCTGTTTATGTCATCCTCACCACTTTCCCTCCCACTTACTTTTGTGGCATCTGCAGACTTGGCTGTAGTACGTTCACTTCCTCATCCAAGCCATTAATATAATACAAATAATGTGGCCCCAGTACTGACCCTGTGCGTCTCCACCAGTTATAGGTTGCCATCCTGAAACTACAACGCCCCTGCACTTATCCCAATTCTCTGTCTTCTATTAATTAGCTAATCACCTATCCAAGCTAATATACCACCTCCAATGCTGGAGGTTCTTTCTTAAGTGGCGTAATGTGTGATACCTTATTGAATGATATCTAGAAATCCAAATACATTATAGCCGCTGTGCTCCCTTTAGCTATCATCCTTTCACTCTCCTCAAAAAATTCTAATAAATTTGTAGAGCATGATTTCCCTTTTGTGACGCCATGCTGACACTATTATGTCTTTCTAAATGTTCTGCGACTAGATCTTTTAGAAGAGATTCTAACATTTTCCCAGCAACATGCTGGAAAATTTTTGTATGTAGATTTCAGTTGAGAACTGTAGTGACTGTAATGAGATCAACCAAATGGACATCATAGAATGAGTTCCCTGATTAGGACTGTTAATCTGGTCCAGTCGGGGAGCCCTGGTTGGCAGATATCAACAGCAGTATCAGAGGTTCTGTTCACTATGAGAATTGGTTCTAAGGAGGCTAGATCATTGTCAAGGAATCTTCATGTGTAAATAAAGGGTGACTTGGTAATGGGATACCGGCCTCTGTGGAGTTATTTCAGTGGCAACGAGAGTGGAATTAATGACGTAACTATGCAAAGCCCCACTAGCTGAAGCCCAACTGGACTTCAACAGGTGCTACAATTGGCTTTATTATTGGAAAATGCAGCAAGTGGAGCATATGAGTTACAGGCTATTCCGATGGAAGTAGACACCCTTGCTAGTCTGATTGAGATTGGGAAACACCACTTGAGTAAAGGCAATTGCACAACCTCACTCAGGACATATCCTGAACCAGAGGGACTCTACGTGAACGTGCAGCAAAGCCCCAAAACAAATCCAAACCTCAGCCAAATGGTTAAAATTTTCTTCGGGTTCTGGGCCAGCAAGCCATTGTAGTTGCTGCTGGAATGCGCACTCAAGTCAGCAAGTAAGTCCCACTAGACCTAAATTGAGCAAGAGAACTCATAGGCCGGTATCCAGAAGAGAGAGCACCCTGTAAAATGCTCCTACATCTGATGTGGAACAGTTAAATTGCTTAGCAACATCCAAATCAGAAACAATCAAAATAAACATCTGGTTAAATGATGAGCCAGTTCTAATGGAGTCGATACCAACACAGCCATTATAATGATCGCAGAAGCAGCCTTCAACAAAATTCGCTCTGGATTGCAGCCCTTAAGTTTGTGCCCTTAAGTTTGTGCAGACCTCGGCTAGACTGAGAACCCGTACCAGGGAACCCTTATAGATTAAGGGTACGACTTCGTTTCCAGTCTCTTATGATAAGCACCTGGTTCAGTTACCACTGATGGTAGCAAAAGGCTTGGGCCCAAGCTTGATGGTGTGAAATTGGTTGAGAAAGATTCACCTAGATCCACTCAACATTTTTCAATGAGGAAATGGTTGCCTGAGTGAAGTCCTAAGTAAATAAACAGAATTTTTTCAGGAAGGTTTAGGGACTATCAAAGGAGCCAATGCCACCTTGCATGTTGACCAGGAAACAATTCGATGATTCTGCAAGACCCACCCAGAGCCATTTGCCTTTCGGGCAAAAGTAGAGGCAAAAATCAGAATGCTGGAAAGTGAACGAATCATCAGTTTGCAGAAATGGCAGCACCATTGTACCCACTGTGAAACCCTATGGGTCGGTTCACCTTTGTAGGGATTTTAAACAAAGAGTAAACTGCTTTTCACAGCTGGATAACCCAATCCTTCACATAAAGGATTTATTCACAAAGCTGGCAGGGAGGCTGTCCTTCATGTAGCTGGACATGAGCCATGTGTATTTGCAGTTGCGGTTAGAAGAGGATTCCCAGAAGTATGCTACAATTAATACCCATAAGAGTTTGTACCGATAGACTAGACTGCCATTTTGGGTATCATCAACCTGTGCAATTTGTCAGCAGGTGATTGAGAATGTTTTACAAGGTCTACCCCAGGTCACCATTTATTTAGATGATGTGCTAATAACAGGGAAGACTAATAAGGAGCACTTAGAGAATTTGGACATAGTTTTTCCCAGGCAAGTGCACTCATTAAAATGGGAAAAATATGTGTTCCGGACACCCCAAATGATCTAATTGTGCTACTGAGTCAACAAGACGGGGTCATACCCGTTGGAAGATAGTGATCAAAGTTGCCCCGGATCCCACTTCTGTACCGAAGCTTAGGTCTTTCCTTGGCCTTGTGAATTATTACAGAAAATTCATACATTACGTGGCCTCCATCCTGGCACCTTTGCATCAACCCTTAAAAAAGGGTCAACTTTGGAAATGATCACATAGACAAGCCACAACTTTCAGGGAAGTGAAGAAAAACAGCTATCATTTTCTAAGGTGTTGGCACACTATGGTCCCAAGCATGATCTGGTATTGGCATGCGATGTTTTCCTGTACAGCATTGGGGTAGTATTAGATTGTAGGTGGCCCAATGGAGAGAAACACGCAATACTGTGTGCATCCAGAACTTCGGCTAATGCAGAATGTAAATATGCCCAGATAGAGAAGGAATAGAGAAGGATATTTGGAATCAGGAAGTTTGACCAATACATTTACGCATGTAAATTTGTAATAATAACAGACCACAAACCGCTGCTAGGTTTGAAAGATTATCAGGAACCACCATTGCCAGATTTTCCATATCCACAAAAGCCAACAACTATTTTTGCTGATCCTGGAAAGCCCACTGAGAAAAAACATAAGGACCTGTATTCTCTCTGGGTCAGCAGATAAGCAGATGGCAAACTGTGCCAGCTGCGCTCGGAATACTTGTGACTATCTTGTTGTTGAAGGTTGCAACATGAAAAATTAAGGATTGAAATATAAAAGTTGACACCTGTGGAAATAAATTTTTTTATGTGTAGGAAACTTTCTTTTATTAGTTGCGGCATTGAATACAAGAGCAAAGAGTTATGACAGAGCTTTGTTAACTTTAGTTAGACCACAGCAGGGGTACTGTATGCAGGTCTGGTCGCTACACTGCAGGAAGAATGTGATTGCATTGAGAAGGTGAGGAGGAGATTCACCAGGATGTTACCTGGGCTAGAGTGATTCAGCTATGAAGAGAGACTGGATAGGCTGGGGTTGTTTTCCTGAGACTAGAGAAGGCTGAGGGGTGATCTGAATGAGGTGTACACAATTCTGAGTGGCATAAACAGGAGAGAAAAGGAAAATCTCTTCCTGTTAGTAGAGAGGTCAGTAACAAGGGGGCACAGTTTAAGGTAAGGGAGCAGGAGATTTGGAGAGGATTTTCAGAAAATTTTGTTCACTCAGAGGGTTATGAGTATCTGGAACTCAATGCTTAAAAGGGTGGTAAGAGGCAGAATCCTCAAGATATTTCACAACTACTGTACTTAGATGAACACATGAAACACCATAGTATATAAAGCTATTGACCAAGTGCTGGAAAATGGGATTAGAGAAAATGAATGTTTGACCACCAGCGTGCACTCGATGGAACAAAGGGCTTCTTTTCATGCTGTAAAATTTCTATGACTTTATTTGCAATATGCCAAGTATATGTTACTGCTTGGCCACACAGACCACATCTTGGAGCAGCTTATATGGCATGGTGTCAAATACATTGTTCTAGATATTTATTGGGGTTGGTTATATAGCCAAGAACAGAGTGGGTGGAGTTCTAGACAGGAAACCCAGAACTAAAGGCTTTGTTCAGGCTGTGAAGTCTTAATTCTGCAGCCTGTATTTTTTTTTCGTCCCAACGGGTTCCAGCCCAAAAGTCAGCCTTACTGATAGAGTTACCTTCCAATCTGGTAGGGAGCTCTCTCAAACAAGTAGCAGAAACAAACCTGTCAGATCTATGATCCTGCTGGGATTGTGTGAGGATGCCTGATTCCAAACCCAAGTAGTGTTCTCATTTCCAGGTCACAGTGAGAAGGGATGGAAGACTGTTATCCGATTCAGGGGTCTTTTTGTGGGTTAGGTGCGACAAAACGGAAATTGGACTCTGGAGAAAAACACTCCTGCTCTTTTTGGCCCAGAGGCAGTGCTTTGAAAAACTTACCTTCACCTCAGAGTTGTCTTTAAGCTGCCAGGTTTCCAGATGTCTGACAAACTTAATTTTAGACCCTCTCTGAGTGAGTTATAACACCTCTTTAGACCCTGCAAAGCAGGTTAAATCTGAGGCTGCCAGCTTCGTTAAAATGGCTAAAATGCTAATGTCTCCAGGAAGCACATAAGCTGCCCACCACATCTCCTGCCCAGATGTAAGTGGTTAGAACTGGTTTCCAGAATTTATCTCCAATTTACAACTTTCCCACCACAAACACCAACAACCTGTACCCAGTCCCAGGCATTCACCTTTGTTAAAATTCCTCCCATCATTTCCATTTCACTGGATCTCTGTGGTTACCATATTTATTTGTAGAAATTAATCTTTCACAGTTCAGCAGCTCACGAGCTAGAACCCTGCAAACACAGAGGAGGCGGGTTGGCATGAAGTGTTCATTGGTTGAGGAGACTGGTGGAAGGGTAGGATTGAGGGACTTCTCCCAACTCCACACTTCTCAAACTTAACTACTTAAAAGCATTTTGGCTGTCCCCTGAAAAGTTAACGATGTCACTAAATAACCTGATTCAATTGAATGGTGCATTCACATTATCTCTTTTGGACTAATTTTAATCGAGGTGCCACAACTGATGACCAGACTTTGATTTGCATTTAATGCAACTCTGTTGCACAGAGAATCTTGGATTTTGGCAGTGGGGCCATGTATAGGGGAGGTTGGCACTGGAGATGTGAAATTTGTCATCCAGTATTGATTTTATGCCTAAAGAACAGGCATAACAATAATGAATTTCTCCAGCACTGATCAAAGAACTATATAAAATGTGAGTAGTTCAAAATACCGTCAATACTTAACATTAATATTTTAGAATTATTTTATTGATGATTATATTAGAAATTCTCTGGGCATTGAAAGACAACGAGCAGTTGTAAAAATCTTCAGTTATGTGCATTTGGATTAGAATTCTTGCAGTGCATTGCCTTAACATTAATTACCTTTTACCTTTGTTTAACAGTCCGCCATTTTCTGGCTTCGACCAGATGATGACATACAACTTGATTCTCAAAGGAATAGAAAAACTGGATTTTCCTAAGAAAATAACAAAACGCCCTGAAGAAATGATTCGTAGACTGTGCAAGTGAGAAGTAATTTTTTTTTTAAATTGTGATGTTGTAGCCATGGACCTGGATTTGCTCCAGAATTTGAGGAATTGAATAATTCAGAAAGTACTACTTACCAACTGATTATTCCCATAAATTGTAACATTGGAATAACCGGTCAGCTGTTATTTATTCTCAGTACAAGCCTTTGTAAGAAGGAAATTGGGTGTATAATTGAAAAGCAAAAGCTTGCAGAGCTCTGGAATGACATCAATTTCAATTGTATTTTAAATGAAATGCCACATGCATAATGGGCCAAATGGCCACCTCCTGTACTTTTGTATTCAATATGCTTCTACCTTATTTTTGCATTTCATAAGAAAAGGATGACCCTATTAATTAAATGAACCCCATATTTACTTAAATGGAGACATATATAGATTATTACATCATTGGGTACATCAGAGAATTGATTTTAACCCCAAAAGGAATTGTGCAAGGGGGATGGTAAAGGGAGTGGCTAACTATCAGATGTCCTGCAACATGACACCCAGGATTTTATAAACACACAAGCCTGGTGAGGATGGTTGGCGTGTCATGGTCAAGAAATGCACAAAGAAACTTGGGGGAGAGTAAGCCAAAAGTTCATTGTGGGGCTGGAGGAGCATTGCTGTCTGATGTATCTCTGTTAACTCCTTTTACTCCCAGTTTGGCATGGTTGAGAATCCTCAAGAACCTTCTGATGCCAGTTTTGGTTTCAGAAATGGTTTAAAATCCTCAGAATCAATCTGTGCGTTTAAATCTGCATCCTGTTGTCTTCTGGCAGTAAACCAATTTCCTGGTTGGAAAATGTACTATCTATGTGATGACAATAGGATCAATGGAGAGAAGTGGCTCCAGCCATTTCACTCGAGCTTGGCTTCAGCCAAGCAGACAGGGTTAAAATCAGATGTGTCGGCAAGCAGTATACGGATCAGTGGGATTGTATAATGCCGACAAATTGTTAGCATCTTTAGTGATACTGAGAAAGGTTTCTTCTGTTTTCATTGTGCCATCTGCAGTAAATTTGTACAACGTACATGTATTTAGAGGAAATACTTCCCTGATTTACCACAAGATTAGTGTTCATTCGAAGGGAGAATTAAACTAAGTAGTCAGGCAATTGACAGCTAATATTGCTTCAGTAACCTCTGAAGTGAGATTCTGTGAAGGATAATCTGAGTAACTGTAATTTTTTTCACAGATTCTACAGAATTTTATAAAGAACGGAAAAAGTTTGGCTTAATGGAACGGGATAGCATCTCATTATAGGCCTCTGGAGCAGAATCCAATATTGTTGTCTGATTTATGAACCAAACAATCCTTGGTTTCCCTTAAGTCATTGGGGCAAAATAATTGGTGGTGAGAACCATTTCTGAATCCCAATCCCATGTTTGATGACAGCCTGGCTTTATAGTAAGCAGCCACCTAATGGCCACGAGCCCATCCGCCATCTAAAGAAGGACAGTGGGCATGCGCTCTTAGCTGTAGGTCCAATCAGAGGGCCCACAGCTTTGCAAGTAGGCAGAGGTGAGAACTGAAAAGGCTTCCATTTCTTCATATTAAAAGCAACCACAGTTGCCAGGCTTTCATTATGGTACAGGGGAAGACTCCTCCACAGGATTGTTCGCAATCCCAGCTGTGGTTGGTTGATCACTGCCATTCAGGTGAGTAAGCACAGATAGCCTCACAACCCATTCCACCCATCCCCCCACCCTCCCCAACACTTAGCCAACCATTGGCAACCCACTGTAAAGACTCTGCTGACCATAGTTTCAGTGATGACGGTGGGGGTGCAGGATAGAGTTAGGGGAAGAAATGGCGGGATGTCTACTTCCAGGAAGATCTTGGCAGCTTTCCAGTTAGCCCACAGTTGGGCACTTACAAGTTCAAATGGGCTACCTGCCACCGCTGGTTTGTCTGTTCCTCCAGCGAGATTGGGCTGAGGTGTGAACTCGTTGGCCCCCTGATCCAGCATCCTCCTGCCCTGCCTTTCTCCTGGTTTGATCATTGAGGCCACTTCAGCAGAGCCAGTAAAATTCTATCCAATGAGCGAATTATTTTGTGTGGGATTGGAAACAAGTATAAGTTATTTTGGTCACGTACTTTCTGAAAAGGCCATTAATGAATCAGCTGTTTTACGACAATTCAAAATGTTTTATGATAATTTTATCTGGTGTCACCTTTCAATGTACCAGATTTATTAAGTTCAATTTCCTAGTTCTCCTTGGAATATGAGCTTGATGTGCTCATTCGGTACTAGAACCACAAGACTACCATATCCAATAGCAGTCCATGACATTCTGCTCATTTGTAATGTGGTTCTGATCCACAAAGGTATCAAAATCCACATTTGCACAGTCTATGAATATGAGGTAAGCCATTTTAGGACTGATATGAGGCTAAACTTCTTTGCCCTGAGCCTGGTGAGCCTGTGGAATTCTCTGCCACAGAAAGTGGTTGAGAACAAAACTTGAATATTTTCAAGAAGGAGTTAGATATTGTTCTTAGAGCTGAAGAGATCAAAGGGTAAAGGAGAAAGCGGGAAGATGGTACGAAGTTAGATGATCAGCTGTGTTCATATTGAATGGCAGAGCAACCTTCAAAGAACAAATGGCCTACTCCTGCTCCTATTTTCTATGTCTCTATGTTTCACACACAACCTGTTGTACTCTACTCAGTGGTAGCCTCTTAAATTAACCCTGGTCTGTGAAAGGAATGTATCAACCAAAAGGCCAGGAGTGATATCAGTGGAAATCTTTAGTAAGGGTTTGTTGCTTTACTACCATTTTAACAGGGAATTAATCCATTCGAAGTGAGTTTTGTTCTGCAGCAGTTTCTGTTTCTGACAGGCATTTGATGAACAATGAGGGTTCATGGTTTTGAAGACAAGATTGAGTTTGGCTGTGTTGCTGTACTCTCAGTACCCTGTCAAACGTCACCGTCAATGTTCCAACGTAAAGCATGAGTTCTGGAAGGCTGCAGAATGCACGAAGCCATCACCCAGCATCAGACAGACACTCCAGGGGACTAGGGTGAGAAGAATAGAGAGAGTGAGATTTGGAAAAAAACTTATTGTATTTTTTCTGTGACATCCTTTATTGCAGACAAAGCCCAACCGAACGCCTGGGAAATCTGAAAAATGGAATCAATGATATAAAAAAGCACAGGTAACTTTTATCCACGAAGACTTGCATAGATCTTATAGACATTTGGCAAAATCAGAATAATTAGATTGGGGTTGGCACGGTTGGATGTTGGAGCTGAGTTGGCAAAGTTTCTGAGTAGATGCCTGGAAGGTCCCTGCACTCTATGGATTTTTGACTTCACAGCATCTGCAGTTCCGCTTTGATAACTTTGCTATCGAGAAGTGATCTGATTGACAGGCTTGGTTTCAAGTAAGCTGGGGGTACTCTGCAGGAGGCTGAAGTTGCAAAAAGAGATTGTGAAGGGGAGTGTGATGCCTGACGTCAGAGGAAGGAGTCTGAGCCCCAACCTCAGAAGAAGATTGAATCTCCCTGACACGATGGCTTGTTGGGGGGTATGGTGGTGGGTGGGGGGTCTGGAGTGTGCACGAAGCTAGTTTGAGTTAGGATATTGGTGGAGTTTGGGAGAGATCTAGGAAGCATTGACCATCTCCACGTATTTGTTCTTCCCTCTCTTCAATGCTGGATTGCTGGAGGTCTGAGAAACCATGCTGCCATGGTAAAGCCTGTATAACACGTTAAATCCGAGGCTCCTGGTCTCTGTAAAGTATTTACATCATTAACTTGCCATCTGGAAGTGGGTTATCTGACTCCTTTTGTATCACACTGATTACAGCAGCGAGTGGGTGAGTTGGAGGCAGCACAGGGCTTGGTTATAGAGTTTAAAGCTTTAACATCTCTGTAAATTGACAGTTCACTCATCGCCTCAGGAAAATACTGTAGCTGAAAGAAAAGACATGCTGTCAAAACTTTTCATCTTCCTCTGATCAGGGCAGACACAAGAATGCCAAATTTCAAAAGGAGGATCAATTTATACTGCTCTCAGATAGGTTAAGGCATTGCCACGGAGAATACAGCAGGGAACAATTGACCCTCATGCTTTTGTTTAGTTCAACAATATATTATGCCATGTCTGGACACATTCCTTTTCCCTACAGAGGATAGATCCCCAAGTATGTATTTGTGTACCTACTAGCAGATGTAAATATGCTACATTGTGTGCCAATTTGATCATTGTAAAGTGATTGTTTGTGCAATACTTAGCACAGTTGGATTATTCAGTAAATTTTGTAAAATTGAGGAATCACATCTAATTTTAAACAATGGCCCAGATCTTCTGGTGGGAAGACAGATCTTACAGCAATGTGAAAAGGAGTTGCACATCAAGACCCTGTGAAATCATTAATGAACATTGAATGTAAAATCAGAGAAATAAATAAAATTTTGAATATTAAATTACAGGGACATTAAGTATTTTTTAAAAATCATTACACTTCAAATTAATCAATTAAAATAGCATTAAATGTTTAATAGGAACAGATAAGAATAATACTGAGCTGTGTAATACAAGCAGAAGTTTCATTGTACTTACTTTTCTGTGGCAATATCTATTGTGTTTGCTGCTACCCTTAACGCATGTTCCGAAGTCCTCTGGTTTCATGGGGTGGTGTGGGTTCACATCCGTTGGATGAGGTTGAGACCTAAAGAACAGGCTGCGATGGAGATGTCTAAGAATGGCCCAATTCAGAAGTCTGGACGCAGAAAAAGTGGAAAGTTAAGTGGATGTTGTTTGATATGATTGCCATTGAATGGATCTGTTCTCGAAGTATCAGAAGTTCTGGACTGTTATATTTTGCATTTTGACTGCATAGGCTAATTAAGTAGAGAAAGTACTCTGGCTATTGCAAACAGTCAAAAGCTGTGTGATATAATCCACCTGTTTTTATGATGTACAGTCGATATACCCAACATCAAACGCAACCATAATATTCATGAACCATATCATTCATTTTTGCTGAGCTTTTTGGTTGGTGAAGCTATATCCTGTCATCGGGAAATAGCTAGTTTATTGATAGTACATTGTAGCAGCATGAAGTGGTTAACTTGTTATTTAATGTTTTGAGATATCTGCCTGCTTTTCCAGGTCAATTTGTGATAGATTTGCACTTTTCAAGTCTGAAAGTGTCAGGTATGGACCCATTCCTAAGTTTGTGCAAAGTACAGTAAGTGACAGCCTGATTGGCGTAACTATTTTCCTGCGGTATAGCTTTGATGTACCTTATTTTAGTATCAAGGTTGCATGCTGGATGAATGGCTTGAGCCCAATTTACAAGATTGTCAATAAGGCGAATCTCTTAGCACATACAATTGTAAGAATCCCAACTCATTTTTGACCTTGAAAGAAAGGCTTATGGTAAACAGTAGTGGAGAACCCTTGGCAGATTTTTCAACCAGCACATTGTGGAAATGGAGTTTGTTAGACTGTTAAAAAAAATTGTGTGTGAGGCGGATTGCATTAAGGAGTGTAAGGAAATGCTTACACCAGCTACACATTCAAAGATGCTAAACATATCATCTGTATATTAGAAATATGCAAGGACAAGAGTTAGAAGATCCTCAAAAACAAGTTTCTCATGGAAACTAAAAAAAATGTAAGCGAGATCTGGACCTAGAGGGGATCCATTGCAACACCATGTTGACTTAAGTTCTGTGCCAAGAGGACTGCCAGCCCTGTCAGAGAGTCACAGGCATTAGTTGAAACTGAACTCTGCAGGAATTGTGAAGTTCATAAGTTTAATTCAGAAAATAGTGATGCATCCAGAATATCAAGAGATAGTGACATGTAATAGCTTCTTTGAGAGACTCATTAGTGAATAAGCTCATAATGTCAAACGAACACATAAACACGACATTGCTGTAGATAAGCCAGTCACAAATAATTTTCACGAAATTGAAGGAATCCTTCATCGTACACATGGAAAACTTACTGTGCAAATTGGATGTCAAAATAGAGTCTGTCAAAGATTCCCTGTGAGAAGAGGCTACCCCAGTCATTGCTCGTTATTTATCTCACAATCCCAGACCTGAAAAGTACACAGTCTACCTCAGATTACCCAAGAGGTTTCTCAAACATTTGAGGAAAAAGTGAACCTAGCTATCTGACTTTGGGTTGAGTCTTATTTTCTTTGGCTTAAGTTTGAGTTAAGTGTTTTGAAGGGTTTTACACCACAAAGCCTAATGAGTTCTCTCACCATATCTTACCAAACTAACACCCTAAGCTACCCCTCATCCTATCCTTCATATCCAATTCCAGCCCCTTTTTATCTTTGCACCATTCCAACCACTTGCACCGATGCCATCTTTACAAGCCGCTGTGCACTGTGCAGTTGAGCACTACCATTCCAAAGCTGTGCTGTTTAGCCATAGACATGTTCAGAAGATGTTGGAGAAGATGGCCCGTGACTCTCTGACAGGGCTAGCAGTCCTCTTTGCACAGATCTGGCAGAAGAGGCCACATCGCCAGACCCTGGCAATGTAGGTCAGTGCAGAGGAATGGCCAGCATTTGCATGAAATGATCAGTGACCTTCTCCACTCTGCCAGGGTAAGTGTCATAGTCTTCTCTGTCCTACCTCAAACTGACTTTCCCTCTGCTACTGCACCCACGTTCCTCCAAGATTCATACTCTGTCATACTCAGTATTGCATGAAATCTCTTCCCTCATTCACTCTCATCTTCACTATCCACCCACTCTTGCGTGCCAACTGCACTGCCTACTCATCCCCATGAAACACCTCACTCACATATGCTAGCAGTAACAACTATGCCACCCGCTTTCATTTAAGTTAATTTGTCCCTTTCTCTCATGACAGGAAGGAGAGCCTGGGCGGGTGGAGAGTGCCTGAAATTAGTCTCCTTGCAGGAGAAGACCAGGACTGCTCCTGTGGGGATGGACACAGTGCCTTGTCTCTCTTTGTCTTCCAGGATCTGCTAGCTTGCCCACCACCTCTGCAGTGAAACAGCCCACTCTCCCAGACCATGGCCTCTGAGGATGACAGTACTGACTCCTCAGAGAGAACATCAGCATGGCCCACTCTTGCAATCCCCATCAGGTCAAATACGGACACCTCAGTAGGAATATCAGGTTTCGTTGGGAGTTGGGAGCACAAGCTGGTGAGCATCACCCTGCAACAGCCCTACAACTGACCAAACAAGAAATACCCCAGGCCCTTGGCATACAGAGGACTGCAGAGGGCAGGCACCTGTTCAGTGCCAGGCAGGAGAGGACTCTGTAAAGTTGGCAATCTGGGACCTTGTCCACATGTACAAGGAGGAACAGGAACAGCAGATGGGTACAGGGGCACATGTAACTGTCTGCCTGCTTCCATTGGCAGATAGATTGGCAGCTGTCCTGAAGAACCCGGTCCAGCTCCCTCAGAGCCTAGCCATTGGTCCTCAGGACCGAGACATGGACACAGTGGGACGGAGAACTTGCCGTGCCTTCCAGGTGTCTCTGCCTCACAAGGACACAGGGTAGTGCCAGTAGGCACCCAGCAGGAGGGGGAAGTACCTGCAGCCCCCTGACAATTCCCCACTAAGGGCACTCCAGACGTGGCCAGGCCCTTTGCCAACACATTTCCTATTCCCCGCGAAACCAAGCAGTCCACACTGAGAAGTGTCAACTTACAACTGATAAGATGACCCTCATCATATCTGGCCCTTCCAGACACAAGCACCCCAGGATCACTTGACCAAATCTCCAAAGCCCCACTGCTAAGCAGGCTGCCTCCACCCCAGCTGTGGAACCAGAGCACACCAAAATGGAGTGGGAGGAAGAGGAGAAACAATTTATTGAGGTTACTTTGGTGGCAGGGGTAACAATACACTGTGCAAGATTTGACACTTATTTATAAATGGCTCCACTTGACCTTTCATCTGGTTGTTTGTTTCTCTCTGTAGCCTTGAATGTAACTGTTCCAGTATGAAGCACAACCTCATGTCCATACAGAATGTACCATGGATTGAGGCCTGTGTTGAGAGCCTGTTGCAGTATCAGGACACAAGAGGAACAAGGTGTTCAGAGAACAATGGCTCCTGTTGACACGACTGGCTCTCATCCTACAATTTCACGCTTTGTTCTAGGCCTCTGTGTCCAAAGGTGTTTGTGTGAATGAGTGAGCAAC
Source organism: Rhincodon typus (assembly GCF_021869965.1). NCBI lineage: Eukaryota > Metazoa > Chordata > Chondrichthyes > Orectolobiformes > Rhincodontidae > Rhincodon > Rhincodon typus. The sequence continues at coordinate 109,062,272 of NC_063332.1, forward strand.
AGGAAGGCCCTGTATTAGGATGGCCACGGGTTAGGGACTCCACAGGTCTGTGTCCTGTACAGTGCATGGATCTGTGTGTAATGCTGCTTCCCTTGAAATAGCCTTATGTCAGTGGGTATTGTAGCTCCTTCCCTCCCTTACTTGCACGCCTAAATGTGGCTGCAGCTATTTTCTTCCCTACTGTTCACTTGCCATTTCCTGTGCAGCATAAGGTGACAGTGAACACTCCTCGACTTTGTAGCCTTTACATCTTAGCTAGAGCCCAAATATTGAAGTCCTCTTGTTGGTTGATCATCCCATAAATCCCACAGGCTTTGCACTTCTCCGTGTCCCCACCCAACCTGTCTACCTCAAATGAACACATGGAAATGGCCAATTCCCTGAACTGATGTTGGAAACTGCCCCAACTTTTTGTGACAGGACCTGCTGAATGATGGATGCCTTTGTGGACTTTGGTGAGGACTGATCCCCTAAGACTTTGAGACATGGCTGCTTATTTGCTGCATGTTGAGTGTGTTTGTCAGGTAAGCTGCTGTAATGTGGTGCAGGGTGAGACTGACACAGCACACTGCTGTACAACAAGTACACCCTAGTGACTGAGCGCTGCTGACCAGCAAGGCAGGCTGCCTGGTTATGTGACTGTGCTAATTGGCACGGCAAGGCAAGACAAGGCAGGGATGTTATGAGCAGGTATATGCAGGTAGGCTGTAAGTGACCAAGTGCTAAGAGAACAAGTGAGCAGCCTTGAGATGCATTTTGGAAAAATCCATGTGTTGGTCCCTGTTTGTGCATGCACAATGCTGCAATCTTTCAATGCTAGCTGCCTGCACACCCTGCAAGCAGGTCTGTTCTTCATAAACGGCCTGCCAGTGTGGTGCTGAGCCAGTGTGTTGGTCAGCTGCAATGATGGATGTGAGGGATTAGAAAGCATTGGATGAGGCGTATGTAGGGTCAGCGCCCGTGGGGTGCGTCCTGAGACACTGCTTGGCCCTATGTAATAAGGACGTCCTTTGGACCAAGCGGTAATTGATGTTGCCAAGTACCTGCTGTGATTTCTGAGTCAGGGTTCCTTGATGGTGTTGTTTAGTGTGATTGGTAAGATAGGAGGCTGAACAGTAATGAAATGAGTTGGGCCGTTAACAAAGCGTTTAACAAGCAATAATCCTTTGAATTGATAACTTACCGCTGCCTGGCAAGAAATTTGGTATACAGCTTGACAAAAACATAAAATATGGAGTGAGGAGCTCCTGACACCAAATTAATCCATGTCTGACTACTTGTCTAATTCTGCCACAAATCATGCCAAAACACACATTGCTCAGATAATATTATGCACATTGCTACTATACAGTAGAGACATAGAGTTATACAGCACGGAAACAGACCATTCAGTCCAACACATCCACGCCAACCATATTCTCTAGACTGATCGAGTCGCATTTGCCAGCATTTGGCTCATATCCCTCTAAACCCTTCCCATTCATGTACGCATCCAGATACCTTTTTAAATGTTGTTATTGTACCTGCATTCACCACTTCCTCTGGCAGCTCATTCCATATGTTCACTATCCTTTGCATGAAAAAGTTGCCCCTTAGGTCCCTTTTAAATCTTTTCCCCTCACCTTAAACCCATGCCCTCTAGCTTCGGATTTCCCTACCCTGGTGGAAAAAAACTTGATTATTCACCCTATATATGGCCCTCATGATTTTATAAACTTCTATAAGGTCATCCCCCAGTCTCTGGCGCTCCAAGTAAAAAAATCCTCAGGGTGGCACCTTGGCACAGTAGTTAGCACCGCTGCCTCACAGTGCCAGGGACCTGGGTTCAATTCCATCCTTGGGGGATTGTCTGTGTGGAGTTTGCACATTCTCCCCATGTCTGCGTGGGTTTCTTCCAGGTGCTCCGGATTCCTCCACAGTCCAAAGATGTGCAGCTTAGGTGATTGGCTGTGTTAAATTGCCCAGTGTCCGTGGATGTGCAAGCTAGGTAGATTAGCCATGGCAGATAAAGAATTACAGGGATAAGGTAGGGGGCTGAGTTGGGATGGGATGACCTTCTAAGGGTTGGTATGGGCTGAAGTGGCTGTTTCCACACTGTGGGGATTCTATGATTCTATTCAGCCTCTCCCTATAGCTCAAATTCTCCAATCCTCGTAGCATCCTTGTAAATCTTTTCTGAACCCTTTCAAGTTTAACAACATCTTTCCTATGCCAGAGAGATCAGAATTAAATGCAGTATTCTAAAAGTGGCCTTACCAATGTCCTGTTCAGCCACATCATGCTGCCCCAAGCCCTATACTCAATGCACTGACGAATAAATGTAAGCATGCCAAACACCTTCTTCACTGCCCTGTCTTCCTGCGACTCTACTTTCAAGGAACTATGTACACCTTTTGTTCGGCAACACTCCCCAGGGCTGTACCATTAACTGTATAAGTCCTGCCCTGGTTTGCCTTACCTAAATGCAACTTCTCTCATTTATCTGAATTAAACGCCATTTGCCACTCCTCAGCCCAATGGCCCATCTGAGCAAGACATCGTTGTATTTTAAGATAACCTTATTCAACTTCCTCTACACCACCTATTTTGGCGTCATCTGCAAACTTACTGACACAATCTCGATATTCTTCTGACACAATGCTGCCATTAAGCCATAAAAAGTCATGTTGGCCACCACACAAATGTGTAATAGTGTGATGTGAATTTCAGTAATCCTCAGTATGTAGGCCAGATGTCCCAATGACTGGCAGAGGTTACCAAACATCCCACCCCTTCACAACAGGCAAAGTATTGATTGTATTCAAGTAGCACATTCTTGAAAAGCTCAGAATAAAATACCTAGCATTAAATGTGAATCCACAATAGAGCTCATTTACTGAGTAATCCCATGTATGCTAAGAATTGCATGAAAGCCAGTTTAAGATTATCAGTCAGGCCCGCATTGTGGCTCACTTATGCTTACTAGAAGATATAAATATTCCCACTCATTAAGGTCTCCTTTAGAAATTAAAACAAAAATCCAGGCATCTTGCCTTTATTAGAATTAAACAAAAGCATGGGGTCAATAGTTCCCTTGTTCATTCTCCACAACAAAGCCATGATGAACCAATGTCAATCTGCCAACCAATCAACACCATTTTCTCATGCAGTACAAACTGTTAGCCCCTCTAGTGTTCTTGACTCTGCCCTGATTAGTGCAACATGAAAGGTTTCTTTTACCAGCAACATTCCATTTTTGAACCATCAAATAACCATATGTACTATTAAAGGATGCATCCAGTTCCAAGATGGGTTTAAATTAAATATGACTTTCATACTTTGTAATTGGATCTGCTCCTTATACAATAAGTAAAGAAGCATGAAGATAATAAAATGCTGAATGAAACTGAGAATTATTACTACTTCTTTAATCACAGGATGTGGGTATCACTGACTGGGCCAACATTTATTACCAATCCCCAGCTGTCTTTGACAAGGTGGTGGTGAGCTGCCTTCTTGAACAATTGAAGTCCATTTGCTTTAGGTAAACCCCCAATGTCACTGGGGAGACAGTTCAAGGATTTTGACCGAGCAACACTGAAGAAACATCAGTATATTTCCACATCAAATAATGGGTGGCTTGGAGAGAAATTTGCAGGATGTGGTAGTGATTGTGAGTCTGAAAGATGCTGCTGAAGGAGCCTTGATGATTTTGCCAAACATCTAGTAGATGGTACACACTGCTTCTACTGGCAGTCAGTGGTGGAGTGATTGAATGTTTCTAAATTGTCCCAATTGATGTGGTTGCCTTGTCATGGATGGCTTCAAATTTCTTGGGTGCTGTTGGAGCTACAGTCATATTATCACACTCCTGATTGGTGTCTTGTAAATAGTGGACATACTTTGCTGGGTAAGGTGATGAGTTACTCACTGCCTCTGACCTGCTCTTCTAGCCACTGTATTTATATAGCTTGTCCAGTTCAGTTTCTGGCCAATGGTAATCTCCAGGATGTTGTTAGGATTCAGTGATGATGATGCCATTGAATGTCAAGAGGAGGTGGTTAGATTCTCTGTTTTTGGAGATTACCATTATCTGGCCATTGTGTGATGCAATGTTACTTGCCCCATGTCATCCCAAGCCTGGATATTGTCTAGGACCTGCTATATTTGAGCACGGACTGCTTCAGTATCTGAGGAGTCACGAATGGTGCTGAACATTGTGCAATCACTTCCGTGAACGTCCCCTCTTCTGACCTTATGATGGAAGGAAGGTCATTGATAAAGCTGCTGACGATTGTTGGGCCCAGGACACCACTGTGAGAACCCCCGCAGTGTGGTTCCAGAGCTGAGATAACTGAACTCCAACAATCACAATCATCTTCCTTAGTGCCAGATATGACTCCAACCAGCGGATCATTCTTTTCCTGATTCACGTTGACTCCAGGAACAAAAACAGAAATTGCTGGAAAAGCTCAGCAAGTCTGGCATCATCTGTGAAGAAAAAAATCAGAGTTAACGTTTCGGGTCCAGTGATCTTTCCTCAGAACTGGACCCAAAACGTTAACTCTGATTTTTTTCTTCACAGATGCTGCCAGATCTGCTGAACTTTTCCAACAATTTCTGTTTTTGTTCGTGATTTACAGCATGCGCAGTTCTTTCGGTTTTCACATTGAATTCAGTTTTGCTGAAGCTCCTTGATGCCATCCTTGAGTGAAAATAGTAATTGAAACATGTGTATAATGTGAAGTGTTTGTATATTTTATTTTTGGACAGCTAACTTTTTATATTTTCTATTGAAAGTTAAACAGTTAAGTAAGCAATGATCAGATGTCCCTTCTGGCACTTTTCTCTTCATTGATCTTTCCTTTTCTATTTTTATCAATTTCCTTTGGTTGAATAACCTCCATCCTTATTAGAAAATTAAACAAGGAATCAATTACAACAAACAAACAGAATTTGTAGAAATCGTTTTTATAGCCCTACTCTTATGGTCATAATTTTATTTGTTCTTTGATTTTCACTTAAGGATGAAAGTTATTTCAAGGAAAGGAAATTGATTGATGAAGAGAAGTAATCCAAGAAAATTATACTAAATAGAGTTTGGACAGTGGGAGATAGAATGAAGAATCTTCTTAATGGTTGCTATCACAAGTTTGACTATTGCTTGTTTATCTGGTGATGTACAAGATCTATTGCTGGCAGAAGTATAGATTTTAACAGATAAGCCATTTCCATGCATTTTTCACTCAATCTGTCATAATAAATATTCCTGCTGTGAACTGATTTACAAGGTTCATATGCCATTACATTGATAGATAAATAATTACATGAAAAATAAAATAGGATTTCTTTCTTTATAAATGCTAAGGAGAAAAGGAACGTATTTTGTGTCAATTTACTTTCCTGTTTGTAGAGAGTGCAGAGTGATACATAAATTAGATGTGATACACCAATGATGTTATTGCTGTGACATTGACTCAATATCCCTGTGTGATATACATCACTGTTGAGCCATGACACGAAAAGTACAGTGTCCTGTTCTGCTGAAACCCACTCTTCTACTGGTTTTCCTTTCACTTGTGCATTCAGGCCATATAACAGCATGCTGTAATGATTTTTGTTTCTGTGTTGTAAGCACATTGCTGTTCCGAAATGCTTCTTATTGATCAATACATTCACAAATAGGTCTATGTCAATTATCGCCATTTTGTGCAGGAGTAACCAAAACAATACACAGAAACAGTCAAATAATTACCAAATGTATGAAAAGAAAATCTATAATTCTATATTCAGAAAAGAAACAAATTTTGTTCTTTGCAACATGATTACCCAAATATTTTAATGGTTACTGTTACAACTGTGATTCTTTTTTTACCCAAATAAAATTTATTTGCTGTTAGCAGGCATGATCTCTCGTTACAAGATCATGTGACAATAGCTACAAATATTTTTGCAAAGTAAGTCACAGAGCATCATTCAGCTGAAAACATCAAATGAAATTTCCTTTGAAAGCTTTTCCCACATTGCTATTAGACTAATGGAAGTTATGTTTTATATAAACAAGGCTCAGCAATAGCCTTGTGAATTTTTCATACTATTATCTTCTATTATCTTCTTCCTCTTGCTCTTTTGTTTTCCCAGTTTTAGAAGTAATTATTTGGTTATGCTACAGATCATAAAAATATTTCCTTTCCTGCCAAGCCTTTCCAACCTGAGTTGTTACTTATTATGTATTTTAATATTATCCTCATAATCCAGCCCAATCAAACTAGAATTAGAAAAACAATGTGGCATCTTTGGTCAAAATCTATCATTGATCTTTCCCACAAAAATTTGTATATATTTACTTCATCTGTAAACTTTGCTTCAATTTGTATTTGCATATTAGTTCTCGCAGCAAATGTATTTTTAACCACCAATCAAAAACAAAACTCAAGAATTGTAATTCAAATAACATTCAGCTAACTCACTTTGATCTGCCACCTGATAAGTCAAAAAATACATTGTTAATTATCTTGGTTTCTTCAAGTGAAACAATCATTTTTGACAAGAATGTTCAAATACCAAAAGACTGGCTTTGGCACATCAAGAATATAAACTTATTTAAATGGTGCAATTTAACCAGGAAGAATAAATCAATTAAAGAAAAAGAAACTAGATATCTTTATTGGAGTTTGAGAAAAGCAAACGCAAAAGCAAAACCTGAACTTATTTTCAAAGCATTTGTAATAAATGAGTTGGGAAAATTAGCAAAGGATTTTTCCATTTTATCATTGCTCACTAATGATTGTTTAGTGTGCAGTGGCATCCTTGGCAAGTAATATTCATACCACACAAATGGCAGTCAATGACTATCTCCAACAAAACAGAATCTGGCCATCTCCCTTTGACATTCAATGGCATTAATATCACTGAATCTCTTACCACCAAAATCCTGAAGATTACCATACACCCAAAACTTAACTGGGCCAGCTATACAAATACTCTGGTTAAAGGAAAACAGGTTAGAGGCTGGGAATTCTGCAACAAACATTTCACCTTCCAACTCCCTAAAAGACTGTAGATCAATTAGAAGGCACAAGTCATGAGTGTGATGGAATTCACTCCTCCCCAACAATAGTTTGCACAGCCTAAACAATGCACCACAGCAACTTGCCAAAATTCCTTCAAAGCACCTTCCAAACCTACGACCTCTACTGCCTTGAAGAACAAAGGCAGTTGATGCGTGGTAACACCATTACCTGCAAATCCCCCTCAAAGCTACACACCATTTTGACTTGGAGCTATATCATTGTTTCTTCACTTTAACTAGAACAAAAAGCTGAAATTCCCTTCCTAATGTAACTGAGGTGGACCTATACTACACGGACTGCAGCAGTACAAAAAGGTGTCTCAGCAACACTTTCTCAGGAGCAATTGGGGATGGACAACAAATGCCAGGATAGTAGAGACATTCATATCCCGTAAACAATAACAAAATATATCCAAATAATTTTTAGTAATATGTTGACCTAGTATTCCAAAAGCTACACAATTTTAGCTCAGAAATGTCGGTTAGGCTGTATACATGGAAAATATGTGTGGACCTCTTAGATACAGATCCCATTTAAATAAATTCATTTTCTTCAAATACAGATGGTTCAGTGGATTTAACTGGGAAGGATTGAAAGCCAGAACATTACCATCGCCTTTAAAAAGAGAGGTACTTTGCTTATTATTATTTTACCTATGACATAAGTATGTCATGATTTTGCACATTCTTGTACTCTGTTATATGCAAAAATAAGTGGTGTACAATTGGGACTAAGTAACTCAATAAACAATTAGCTCTCTATCTATTCATGAACCATGATACTTTGTTCTTACCCAACATAACATTGACAATCCTAGTGAAGAGCCGTTCCCTACTGCTGTAGCCCATGTGATAGGATGAGCTGTGGAATCAGGCCCAGTTTAGGTTGATAGTTCCAAAATTGCAGGCTGGGCTGAATATTCCAATTCCATTCTCATTGATGAGTGCAAACGTTGCAGAGAGAAGCAAAGGTTTTGTCACCACTAAAGCATATTCAAAAACTGGCACCACTTTTAATAGAATTAGCAATCTCATTCAGAAAAGTAGTAATAGTGACTTGCATAGGATCTGGGAACACCTGGACTAATGCAGAAGAGGGTATTCTATTGGGATCTGGTTTAAGGTTTTTTTTTAATTAATTCGTGGGATGTGGGCATTGCTGGTTGGACCAGCATTTATTGCCCATCCTTAATTGCCCAGAGGGCAGTTAAGAGGCAACTACATTGCTGTGGGTCTGGAGTCACATATAGGCCAGACCAGGTCAGGATGGGAGATTTCCTTCGCTAAAGGACACTAGTGAACCAGATCGGTTTTTCCCAACAATCGACAATGGATTCATGGTTATCATTAGATTGTTAATTCCAGATATTTATTGAATTCAAATTCCACCATCTGCTGTTGCTAGATTCGAACCCAGGTCCCCAGAACATTACCTGGGTCTCTGGATTAATAATCTAGTGATAATACCACTAGGCCATCGCCGACCCAAATCCTGTTGGTGGTACACATCAGATGGTGAAATGCTGGAGAAACTCAGCAGGTCTGACAGTGTCTGTGGACAGAGAAACGGGGTTAAGTTTGAGTCTGGTCTGACTTCTTCAGAACTCAACTTGAGTTCTGCAGCAGTTTCTCTGGCATTTTCTGTTTTACTTTCAGATTTACAGCATTTGCAGTATTTTAATTTTACCTCAGAGGATGACTTACTCCGAATCTGACTGCATATACCGTCCTAGTAAGTATCTGATGCTGTCACTGGGGGATCAGTTTTATTCATTGGGCTATTTGTCAGTGAGTGCACATTGGTTACCTTCCTCATGTTGGAGTGGCTTTGGCTTCATTTTCAATTGCCTGTTGATATAACAATGCAACTTGCTGAGCCCCAACTGACACAATATGAAATGACTTGCCTGTTGTATCACTCCTTGGACATGTCATTGAGCAGGGAATAAAAATGGAGAAGAGGAGTCCAGTGCATTAGTTCTGAAGGAGTGATGAGTCTAGTAATTCCATTTTGAAATCCTTAATGTTGATTTTGCTAAGGTAAAATCACATCTTTGAAATGCAAAATACAAATCTATTCTGAACACTAATGTCTTCATTCATGTTGTATAAAACAAATAATCATATAATACATTATTAAGTTCACAGACAACAATTTAAACTTTTAATTGTACAATGATTTCTTCATTATGTAAACTTATCTGGAAAAAGCAATGGTCAATGAAGGAAATATTTTGGAAATGCGGTTACTGTACTGTGATAAACATTTAGCAGAAATGTTATTGGAACAGAAAGCTTAAAACTATCAGGATACGCACAGCCAGATGTGACATTTTTCTTTTATTGGCTGCTAGAGCTTTTTAAGATGATAGCTTACAATAGGGAGGTATAAAGAAGCATTTTCACTTGTGGTGCAAATCAATGGGTCAGAAACATAAGGTGATCACTAATCAATCCAATAAGAATTTCAAGAGAGCTTTTGTGCTCAGAGTGTTTGGTTAAAACATGGAACTTGCTAATACGTGGAATTGTTGAGGCAAATAACACAGGTACACTTAAGGGCAAGTTAAATAAGTACATGGATAGAGAAGGAATAAGGCTACACTGATCAGAGTTTGATGAAGTAGGATAAGAGGATATTTGTCAGAGCATAAACACCAGGGCAGGCAGACTGAATCAAATAGCCTACTTTCATACTGTAAATTATAGAAGCGTAGAATCACTACAATGTGGAAGCAGGCCATTTGGCCCATCAGGTCCACACTGACCATCCAAAGAGTATCCTTCCCAGACCCACCCCTGCACCAACCCCCCCAAACCCCCCCACCGCCCCAGCCTACCCTATCCCTGTATTTCCCATGGCTAATCCACCTAGCCTGCATATCCCTGGACACAATGGGCAATTTAGCATGGCCTATCCACCTGACCTGCACAGTCTGTGGGAAGAAACCCACATGGACACAGAGAGAATGTTCAAACTCTAAACAGTCACCCAAGCCTGGTATCAAACTCGGGTCCTGGTGCTGTGAGGCAGCAGTGCTAACCACTGAGCCAACAGACCACCCCAAATTATATTCACTTTTTCTTATCATATCTATTTAAATGAATTAATTAACACACCAACAAGTTTGGTCAAGGCAGAAACTCTGTAATTGCTGAGTTGCAACAGGACAGTTTATGTACCAGATGGGAGAGGCTGGTGGTCCAAGAAAGCCAAATCTAAGCTTTTTTACTGATGTACTGATGAGAACCATTAATAACTAACGTAACAATTTAATAGCTTTGTTTTCCAGGATAGGGTCTTGCTGAGTAATGTATTTTCCTTTCTTTCCAAGCTTAAAGGTCCTACAGATTATAGATACTTTGACAAGTATCCTCCTGATAAGGATATCCCTCCAGATGAACTTTCAGGCTGGGACAAGGATTTCTAAATCAATGACAAGTCACCTACTACATGGGGATAAGAAGGCTCCAACTGTTACTCTTGTTCAATGATCATAAACAAACTGAACAATTTCCTGTTATATGGTATTGATAGAAGCCAACCAGCAGCAGCTTCTACAAAATAAAGAATTAACAATGAATATGATAAAGAAGGAAAGAAATAACTTTAAAAAAATCACAAATCAGTAAAGGTTTCTTCTGGTGTTAACTAGAAAAAACATTTTCTATTTAAATAGCTGCTATAGGTCAAATATGGCTTGTGCAAATAATTCTTTCGGCTGTAGTAAGATGGTTGCACTCTGTGGGCAGAAGCATGTGGAGATATTGAATAGCCAGGATAAACAGTCGAACAGCTGCAGTCAGTAGCAGTATTTGTACTGCAACATTTCTTCCCAGTATGCACATGCTGAGATCTCCAAGCCACGACATCTTTGATCAGGCAGAAGTTTTGTTTTTATATTAAGACCTCACAGGCTTTCTACGCATTATGCTGATTTCACCTGCAGAGTATGTTTCTGGTGGACTGCGTACAATCACGTTCCTTCCTGGCTTGGCGATAATATCATTTCCTGAGAGGCTACCCTGACAAGCCACTTCAGAACATTGTATATTTCAATTAGATAACCCCTCATTGTTCTAAACTCCAGGGAATATAGGCCCAATTTAGCCATTCATCATTAGAATGATCATTTCATCCAAATACTAATCTAGTGAACCTTCTCTGTACTGCCTCCAGTACAAATACAGGTGTATCCTTCCTTAAAGATGAAGGCCAAAACTACACACTGTGCTCTATGTGTGGTCACACCAATGTGCTGTTAAATAGTAGGAAGGCTTCCATTTATTGTAATACAGGCCCAATGCAATAAAGACAAATATGCTATTTGCCTTCCTAGCTGTGTCCTATACTTGCACGTCGATTTATTTCCATTCTTCATATGAGTACTCCCAAGTTCCCTGAACATCAACATCTATAAGTTTCACATTTAAAAAAAAAATTCTGCTTTTCTTGTGACCAAAATAAATAACCTAATATTTTGCCACTTTGTACTTCATCTTGTGCATTTACTTAACCTGCCTGTACTTCTTTGCAGCAACGCTGTGTTTTTCTCTCACGTTATCTTTCTACCCACTTTTATTTCATCAGCAAACTTACTCTCATTACTTTCTACCTCTTGGTTTAAGTCATTAATGTAGATTATAAATAGCTGAGGCCTCAGAACTGATGCTTGTGGCACTTCACATAAGAACATAAGAACGTAAGAACTAGGAGCAGGAGTAGGCCATCTGGCCCCTCAAGCCTGCCCCGCCATTTAATAAGATCATGGCTGATCTTTGAGACTCAGCTCCACTTACCCGCCCACTCACGATAACCCTTAATTCCTTCGCTGTTCAAAAATTTATCTAGCCTTGCCTTAAAAACATTCAGTGAGGTAGCTTCAACCACCTCACTGGGCAGGGAATTCCACAGATTCACAATCCTTTGGGTGAAGAAGTTCCTCCTGACCTCAGTCCTACATCTGCTTCCCTTTATTTTGAGGCGATGCCCTCTAGTCCTAGTTTCACCTGCTAGCGGAAACAACCTCCCTGCCTCCACTTTATCTATTCCCTTCATAATCTTATATGTTTCTGTAAGATCTCCCCTCATTCTTCTGAATTCCAATGAGTATAATCCCAGTCTACTCAGTCTCTCCTCATAATCCAACCCTCTCAACTCTGGAATCAACTGAGTGAATCTCCTCTGCACCCCCTCCAGCGCTAGTATATCTCTTCTCGAGTAAGGAGACCAAAACTGCACACAGTACTCCAGGTGTGGCCTCACCAGGACCCTATACAGCTGCAGCATAGCCTCCCTGTTTTTAAACTCCATCCCTCGAGCAATGACAGACAAAATTCCATTTGCCTTTTTAATCACCTGCTGCACCTGCAATCCCACATTCAGCGATTCATGCACAAGGACACCCAAGTCCCTTTGCACAGCAGCGTGCTGCAATTTTTTACCATTTAAAACATAGTCCATTTTGCTGTTATTCCTACCAAAATGGATGACCTCACACTTATCAACATTGTACTCCATCTGCCAGACCTTTGCCCACTCACTTCGACTATCTATATCCCTCTGCAGACTTTCAGTGTCTTCTGCACACTTTGCTCTACCACTCACCTTAGTGTCATCTGCAAATTTTGACACACCACACTTAGTCCCCAACTCCAAATCATCTATGTAAATTGTAAACAATTGAGGTCCCAACACTGATCCCTGAGGCACACCACTAGCCACTGACCGCCAACCAGAAAAACACCCATTTACCCCTACTCTTTGCTTTCTACTGGTCAACCGATCCTCTATCCATGCCAATACATTACCTGTAATGCCATGCAACTTTATCTTATGTAGCAGCCTTTGGTGTGGCACCTTGTCAAATGCCTTCTGGAAATCCAGATACACCACATCCACAGGTTCCCCATTGTCCACCATGCAAGTAATGTCCTCAAAGAATTCCACCAAATTAGTTAAACATGACCTACCCTTCATGAACCCATGCTGGGTGTTCCCAATGGGACAATTTAAATCCAGATGTCTTGCTATTTCTTCCTTAATGATAGATTCAAGCATTTTCCCCACTACCGAAGTTAAGCTAACTGGCCTATAGTTACCTGCTTTTTGTCTACTTCCTTTTTTAAACAGTGGCGTCACATTGGCTGTTTTCCAATCTGCGGGAACCACCCCAGAGTCCAGTGAATTTTGGTAAATAATTACTAGTGCCTTTGCTATTTCCCCCATCACCTCTTTTAGTACCCTGGGATGCATTTCATCAGGGCCAGGAGACTTGTCTACCTTTAGCCCCATTAGCTTGCCCAGCACTGCCTCCTTAGTAATAATGATAGTTTCTAGGTCCTCACCTGCTATAACCTTCTTGCCATTAGTTTTCAGCATGTTATTTGTGTCTTCCACTGTGAAGACCGACACAAGATAACTGTTTAATGTCTTGGCTATTTCCTCATTTCCAGTAATTAAAGTGGCCTTCTCATCCTCTAAAGGACCAATGTTTACCTTCGCCACTCTTTTACGATTTACATATTTATAGAAACTTATGCTGCCTGTTTTTATATTCTGAGCTAGTTTACTCTCATAATCTATCTTACTTCTCTTTATAACTTTTTTTGTGGCTTTCTGTTGGCCTTTAAAGATTTCCCAGTCTACTAGTTTCCCACTACTCTTTGCTTTTTTGTATGTGTTTTTTTTCAATCCGATACTTTCCTTTATTTCCTTAGACATCCATGGCTGGCTGTCTCTTTTCCGAAAGTTCTTCCTTATCACTGGAATATACTTCTGCTGAGCACTGTGAAAAATTGTTTTGAAAGTCCTCCACTGTTCCTCAATTGACCCACCATAAAGTTTTTGCTCCCATTCTACCTTAGCTAACTCCTTCCTCATTCCTTCATAGTCTCCTTTGTTTAAGCACAGGACATAGGTACTGGATTTAACCTTCTCACCTTCGATCTGTATTTTAAATTTGATCATACTGTGATCGCTCCTTCCGAGAGGATCCCTAACTGCGAGAGCATTAATTATTCCTGTCTCATTACACAGGACTAGATCTAGGATAGCTTGCTCCCTCGTAGGTTCCATTACATATTGTTCAAGGAAATTATCACAGATGCATTCTATGAACCTCTCCTCAAGGCTGCCATGACCGACCTGGTTTGACCAATCAATATGTAGATTAAAATTCCCCATGATAATTGCTGTAACGTTTTTACATGCATTAGCTATTTCTATGTTTATTGCCCGCCCCACCACGATGTCGTTATTTGGTGGCCTATAGACCACGCCTATCAGTGACTTCTTCTTCCTGCTATTGCTAATTTCCACCCAAATGGATTCAACGTTTTGTTCAGTGGAACTTCTATCATCTCTCACTACTGCCCTGATATCATCCTTAAAAATCAGAGCAACACCACCTCCCTTACCTTCCTGTCTGTCCTTCCGAACAGTTTGATACCCCTGGATATTTAACTGCCAGTCATGACCATCCTGTAACTATGTCTCTGTAATGGCCACTAAATCATACCCATTTGCCATGATTTGCAGCGTCAACTCATCCACCTTGTTTCAAATGCTCCGAGCATGCAGATAAAGTGCCCTTATGCCAGTTTTTGCACCTTCTTTTTGGGTCCTATTACCTCCATTGCTAACAACTCTTGAGTTCTCCTTCCCTTTAACTTTTTTCCTAATTTTCAATGGAATTGAAGCTTCCTCGTCACCTGCTAACCTGCTGTTTTGCCTTACATTGTTATTCTCCCTCTACACTCACTTCTCCCTTCCACCCTACTTACTAGTTTAAAGTCCTATTAACCACCCCATTTACCCTTTTTGCCAGAACACTGGTCCCAGCCTTGTTTATGTGGAGTCCATCCCAGCGGTATAGATCCCTCCTGTCCCAGAACTGATGCCAGTGCCCCACGAAAAGGAAACCCTCTTTCTCAAACCACTCTTTTAGCCACGTGTTTACTTCCCTGATCCTCGCCTCCCTATGCCAATTTGCACGTGGCTCAGGCAGCAATCAGAGATTATGACCCTTGAAGACCTGTTTTTTTAATTTTGTTCCTAGCTTTTCATAATCCAGAAACAGGTCTTTTTTCCTCGTCCTGCCTATGTTGTTGGTACCTACGTGGACCACAACAACCGGACCCTCCCCTTCCCTCTCTAGTATCCTCTCAAGCCGGTCAGAGATGTCTCGCACCCTGGCGCCGGGCAGGCAACACACCATGTGGGATTGTTAACTCCCAAATTTACTGGGTGGAAGCTTTCCTTCCCAGGCTGCCCTCGCGCTTCGTCCCGGACTCCCACCGCTGAAACAACTGAAAGGCCACTGTCACGCAAGGTAAGACTTTTATAATCGAAAAGCTTACCTTCCCAGGCTGCCCTCGCGCTTCCTCCCAGACTCCTGCCGCTGAAACAACTGACCGCCGCTGAAAGAACTGAAACAATACTAGTCATTACCTACCAATGTGTATCTACTTGCAAGTGTCTGCTCTTTGCTTCCTAGTCATTAAGCATTCCTCAATCCATGTTGATATAACCTCAACTCCATGAGACTTTATCTTGCCTACTAAACTTCTGCTTGGTATCTTGCTGAACGCCTTTGATATATTACATCTACTGGTTTCCCTGAATCTACTCTATCAGAAACATCCCTCAAAAAAAACGCTAATAAATTTCTCAAACAGGATTTCCCTTGATGTTGACTTGTTTTAATCCAAGTGTATTTTTTATAAATGGTGACGAGCAAAAACTAAAACTCTTGTTCACTTTCCTCCTTGCTGTCCTAGATCAATATGTTTTGTATGTTTCTTAACCCATGAGTCTATGGGCAACTTAAGTAACCAGCAGCATACTTTTCCTGAGTTTAAATCATGAAGATTATCCATTCTTCACAAGTTCATCCCAAAACTTTACAAGTACTTTACTCACTTGATGAAAGTACACTTAGAAAGGATAGTATAGTTTTACAAGTTACAAACAACTAGCTTGTACGCCTCATGATTGGCTCAACTCAGTGCAATTCTCGAGAAGAGGCTCGTTTCCACCCTTGAAATATAGCTAGGTGAATTCCATAACCAATACTGTGTATCAAAGTCATTATAAGGTTCCTCTGAAGAGGTTCATTTTTAAGTAGATCACTAAGTTAGTTGCTTGTAGTTTTATAACCAGGAGGTTGATTTTCTATACTGGCAGCCTTGAAAAGGAACAGCCTGGAGACCTCATGATGTTGCAGCTTTCAGTTTTAAGGCATAAATGTTGCTATCTTTGCTGCTTCTGTTACTTGCTGTGTTACTTGCAGATTGACTGACTGATTTCTCCCCAGTTCTTGGAGTATTTTTTTTAAATCTGTACCAGATGACCACATGATTGGTACTTCTTTTTTCCCATCTAGAATGATTTGAAATTAGAAACCATTGCTACACAATTGGGAATGAATAATGGTCATTCTCATCTACTCATAATGAATTAGTTTCTCCATCATTTCCATCTGTTAAGTTTTGAAATCAAAACAGGAGTCTGGGAACCCATGAATTCTGGGTTTGTGTAAGAGCACAAACAGTGAGAAGTGTGAATTCCACAAATAGTTTTTAGATGATATATTCCCATTTAAGGAAGGTACCTCAAAGGTTATTCTGCTAGGAATGTTCTAGAGACTCAAAATACGTAAAATTTCAAAGTCACCTGACTCTTGGCAGCCACCTTAATAGCACATCAGGGTCCACTTGAAAATAAAGTTGGTTCCGGGAGATTCCAAACCGATTACAGTTCATGTTATAAAAGTTAAAGATAGTATATGCCTCTAATGGACAAAACACATTGTCAACACATCCTTAGTAATAGATTCCAGCAGCTTCCTCATGTTAGCCTAACTGGACTGAAGTTCCAGGTTTTTTCCCTCCCTCCTTTCTTGAAAAAGTGGTGTTACATTTGTCAAATTTAAGCTGGGTACAGTCCAGGTGGGCACAGCTGCCTAGAAGCTGGAATAAAGGGAAAGCATTTTTTAATAAAAATTTGTGCCTCCCCGATACACAAGGGACCATAGGAGCAACACCTGGAATCTAATGGAATGGAACACAAGGACATTCCTAAATACTGTAATGCTGGACATGTACCAGATGTTATAACAGCAAGGGGCAAGTGACTGCTGAAGAGATAATAATAAAGGTGTAGCTATCTGCTGGGTCCAACAAAATAGGGCGTTGTTCCTCTAGTGCCACAAACTCACTGGTGTAAGAACTAAAAGAATAGCTGGCAATGTGGCCCATGGATTTTTGGAGCCAATTGTGAACATTGGTGACCGTGAATGGATTATTGTTTTGACATAGCATGGCCAAAGGCTTTAATTACTAAGCTAGACACAACAATCTGATTTTGGAGGTGTTCCTTTTTAACCTAGACAGTGTACTGTGTTGATCAGTGCTGAAGGGGATGGGATAGAGAGTTTAGGTCTGCTGAATGTAAAAAAAAACTCATTTATGTCTCAGCCTGAAGTATTTTAATATTTGTTTTTTTTGTTTTCCTACTTCAGTTGCTTTCCATAGTGTTGTCCAAAGAGGAAATAATTGTTGTTTTTATTGTAAACAACTATATTTTCTATTGATTAACCCATTATGCTTCAACTAGAATGATAAGGTTTTCAACTAGAGTCAATTTGCTCGGTTCTGGGATGCTAAAAAATAATTTACAGAACCTCGATTAATCTGGAGACTGACTCTCTTAATGTCTATCAATTCTAATGTACTGCTTTAAACAGACTGGAGAATTTGTTCTAGCAAGAAATCTGACATGAGGGGCAGAGGCCTTTTAAATGGGAAATTACAAACCAGCTCATAACAAAGATTCTGGGTTTTTGAGATGACGCAAGAATAGGAAACCATAGGCAAACTTCTGTCTTGAACTGTCCATGTCAGGAATGCAAAAACATGACTCAACTTCTCTCCTAATTTTTTTGGGAGCATCAAAATGATGAAAATTTTCCTGGTTGTAGAACTGCTTATCTGCAATATCATGATGCTACTTTATGTGCAAATTTGACATCATAGTTTCCTGAAAACTCATGAAACCTTGTGTTAGTGTTTATGCATGTGGATTATATTTAGATGCTGCCCTTATGATGTGGACATGTCTTATCATACTACTGTCAGTGTATAACAGGAATAACAGATCTTCATCACAAAGATTCACAGACATTAAATCCTACTATATTTGTGAATGATTTTATGGGGTATTATTATGGGGAAAAATGTTTGTGTACCATGTAGTATATATTACCAATTGATTCACTAGCATAGTAAGGAGTACCATGTATATTGTTCACCATTCATTGGATTCTGGTTGATAAAGCTTTGAGAATAAACTCCAGTTATGAAGAGTTTTAAGAACGTCAGTTGTGAGCATAGTTATCAACAATGAATCAGAATGAAAATGGTTGAAGACAATGTGTGAGATGCTACTCTTCAAATGTTCAAAGGAAATTGCACAGAAGAGAACATAATTCTAACTTAAATTCTTAGTAAAATATAAGTTATAGTAAGTTCTACCTGCTGTTTAAAAATCATAATGAAGTATAAATTTAGATATTTCCACTGGTCAGTGTTGAGAAAAATATGCTTTTGTACTGAAAGTTTTGTTTATATATTTTTAATAAATTTAGATACCAGAAACAAAACATTGTTATGGTTTTTTTTTAATGGAGATATTCTGAATACTTACATATTTCAAAAATGCATTACGAATAAAATCCAGTTAAATTCCACAAACCTTGTCTAAATTGAGATAAATTTACAGAGAATATCAGCCTTACAAACTGATCGAAGAAAATTAGATCTCAGCTAAGGGAAGCAAGAAATCATTTCACTTAATTGAATTAGTTTTTAATATTTTCTTTCATTTGTAACTTATTTTACTCAAATTGTTTTCATTCTTCAAAATATAAGCCTGAAAATTACTGTGTGTTATCATAAAATGGTGCGAAGTAATTGTCTCATGATGCTGTAAAAATGTCATTCAAGGCCATCAAGACAGAAAGGTTAGTTTTGGTCTTCAGCAACATTTATTCTATGCCATAAACTACCAGTAAAATTAGTGTCCCAAGATCTTTGGGACTAGAGAGAAAAGAAAATCTCACGCCTGAAATAGGCAGAAATTTATGGTGGATCCCAGCTAACATTGCAAATCTGTAACTCCACAGGAGCTAGAGACTTTGAGTCTAGTTCCCGAACAGATGGGAGGCGGCCTATTTTCCTAGCAAGAGAACATATTATGGTAAATATTTTGTGCTAACAAAACCAGGCCCAAAATGTTTGGTCAAAGTAGATTCACCAGTTTAAATGGCATTGGTAGTTACCGCAGCTAAATGGATGATGCCCAAAACTTTAAAGGTGTTTTTCAGACACTTGGGAGTCTGCAAAAGGAGAGACAATATAAAAGAAGACACTGGTAAACAGTCCACTGGCTAGTCAGGCCCATAAACTCATATTGTTTTCTGTCAATGAAGTCAGTACTGTATTAGATTGGGGTTACACTGTTGACCAAATGCAGGTTTAGAAAGCACACCACATTTCCAACTCCAGTTGGTTCCCATTTCTTCCACTCAAGTAGTTCAGATGCTGGACCCATTGCAGTATCGAAAATGGCTGAACAGTGGATCTGCGACAGCCAAGGACACATCAAAATTAAAGTGCTGTGGATGCTGAAAATCTGAAATAAATAAACAAAATGCTGGAAATATTGAGCAGCTCTGACAGCATATGTTGAGTGAATTAACATTTAGCTCATGACCTATCCTGTTTAATAATTTATCTTTTGTCACACCCTCCCATTCTTACAAAATCAGGAGACACTTTTGGAATGGGTTGGAGAATTTGCTCACCCTGGATCTCTTTTTTTCATTCATTCCACCAGAAATCTTTCTGAAACCGTCCCCCTGTGTCCGACACATATTAAAGGTGGAAATGCTATTTGCAATTCTGGCCATGTCCACTGAAGCTTAAAAAGAAACAGATATTACAAAATTTACTGTATTAATGCTTGATATGTTAAGTCCCCATCAGCTAAGTTGAGTGATTTAGCACCTTTTCAGGGGTGCTATGTCACCAAATAGGGCTCAAAAATGGTTTTGAAATGTATTTGTGTATGTCCAACTGGAGACGTGCAGGAGGTTTAGAGGAATGCAATTGTACTTGATGCACTGACTAGCTTTCTATGGCCATGTGACCCCTACCTCTATTGTAAGTACCTTCATATAAAATCTGTGGCAGCCATTAAACCCGCTGCTTGAAACTTGGTGTCAGGGATGGTGCAGCTAAAATATATGGATTTTCAAAGCTGTGAAAGATCACGTATTGAACAAAGCAGTCAGGAAGAAGGTAAAAGCAAAGCAATAAGTGTCTGCAGTTCTTAATTTCTAAGTCAAAATGGCTGTGCATTTTATGCTCCCTGACACTGATAT
This sequence comes from Rhincodon typus, assembly GCF_021869965.1. Classification (NCBI taxonomy): domain Eukaryota; kingdom Metazoa; phylum Chordata; class Chondrichthyes; order Orectolobiformes; family Rhincodontidae; genus Rhincodon; species Rhincodon typus. The sequence goes on from NC_063332.1 coordinate 109,082,768, forward strand.
GAGACAGAATCTGAATTGGATGAAATGTCAGAGGATGATGCATTGTATTCGAAGGTAGGTGGGGTGGTATGTGAGGACCAAGGGGACTCAATCCGTATTGTTGCTGTGGGGAGAGGGTTTGAGGACAGAAGTGTGGGAAATGGGGGAGATGCGGTTGTGGGCATCCTTAATAACAGAGGAGGGGAAACTACGTTCTCATCCTGGGAGCAAATGCAGCAGAGGTGGAGGAATTGTGAGTATGGAATAGAATTTTTTCAGGAGAGTGGATGACAGGAGGTGTAATCGAGGAATTTCACCAACACCTTCCATCACCCCCTCACATTCTCCTGGACCATTTCTAACATGTCCTTCCCCTTCCTGGACCTCTCTGTCTCCATCTCTGGTAACAGATTCACCACTGATATCCATTTCAAATCCACTGACTCCCACAATTACGCTGACTACACCTGCTCTCACCCACTCTCCTGCAAAAATTCTATCCCATACTCACAACTCCTCCACCTCTGCTGCAACTGCTCCCAGGATGAGGAGATGTCCTTGTATTTTAGAGACAGTAGTTTCCCCTTCTCTGTTATAAGGATGCCCAAAACCGCATCTCCCCCATTTCCCACACTTCTGCGCTCAAATCCTCTTCCCCCCAACAACAATAAGGATAGAGTCCCCTTGGTCCTCACATACCACCCCACCAACCTCCGAATACATCATCCTCCAACATTTCTGCCAGCTACAATCAGAGCCCACCAGCAAAAAGATATTTCCCTCCCCAACCCTGTCCGCTTTCCACAGGGACCGTTCATTCCACGACTCCCTTGTCAGCTCCACACTCCCCAACAACTTCACCACAGCCGGTACCTTTCCCTGCAACCACAGGAGGTGCTACACCTTCCCCCTCACCTCCATCCGAGGCCTCAAACAATCCTTCCAAATCCGGCAGAAATTCACCTGTACATCACCTAACCTCATCTACTGTATCCATTGCTGTTGGTGTGGTCTCCTCTATATCGGGGAGAACAAACGCAGGCTCAAGGTCTGGTTTGTGGAGCATGTGCGCTCTGCACACACCAACCAACCTGACCTCCTGGTTGCCATCCACTTTAACCCCCCATACAACTTCCCTGGTGACATGTCCATCCTTGGCCTCCTCCACTATCAAAGTGAGGCCAAACATAAACTAGAGGAACAACACCTCATATTTCACCTTGGGAGCTTACAGCCCAGTGGCCTAAATATTGACTTCACCAGCTTCAAAATCTTTCCTCCCCCAATCTGTCCATCTTCTGACTCACCCATCTGCTCCACCCTTCCCACTGACCAAGCACAATAACCCCTACCTGCATCCACCTATCTCCATCTCACTTAACCTCCCCCTCGCGCCACTCCCCTCCCTCAATTTATTTCTGGGCTCCCATCCACCTGCCCAGTCCCGAAGAAGGGTTTCAGACTGAAATGTTGACTTTCCTGTTCCTCAGATGGTGTCTGACCAGCTGTGCTTTTCCAGCTCCACATTTATTGATTCCTTCAGTCAGATGCCAATAGGACAGGATCTGGATTAGTGCTTATTCAGCAAGGACAACCAGTTATTCTGCATCCAGAGTGTTAACATTTGAGGAAGTGTGCCTGGATCTTGTCTTTGTTTTCATTATTTTAAGCAATACCAGTTTTGAAGAGACAAAATGATGGTGGAATTTGATCTGAACTACTTCAAAGTATTATTCTCAAATTGCTTCTATCTGCTCCAAAGTGTTTCCAAAGATTGCTACTTTGTTTGCAGGGTATCATCTCAACGTGACATACAAGCAAGGGAAACATGTACGTTACTGACATGCTGTCAAGTCTAGTGCTCCCTATAAAGAAAATTGAGGATCTTAAGACAAAGTGAAATATTGCAGCTTTATCAAGAAGCAACAACTCCACACACACTGTAGGTGATCAGGCAAGTAAAAAATTGGGTTTGAAATACAAGCATCTTGCTCATAATGAGAAAGTACACAGCAAGATATAACTCGCCAAGTCCTGCAAAAGGTTGTGATTACAGAACATCCTGAAAGCATCATGGATAAGCCTGTGGCTGTGGGAAAGTATTGGGTGTAAAAAGATGAAGTGATAGCCCTAAATGGTAACTTGTAGAAAAGGAAATAGACAGTTATCACTAATGAATTGAGCAAAAGGAGTTGAGTTTGAAGAAGGCAGGAGAAGTGCTGTAAACATGGGTAAAAAGATTAAGGAGCACATCAGCTAGTGCAGTGCTTATAACAAATGCCAGGGTAAGCAAGCTAAAGAGCCACTTACGATGCATGATAACCCAGAAAGTCCATGGATGAAGTGCACGACCTAGCTATCTTGGCACAGTCAACTCCAAAGCTGACTACTGGGAATTAGATTACCTGCCGTCAATGATTACCAGTGAGATTTTAGAATGCTTGAAAATGCACTTCAGTCATAATGGCATTCAATTCATTAGTGATGACTTCAGTACTTCATAAGGTTTAGAAAATCCAACACCATTTATCATGTCCGCATTATCCCCAGTCAAATTGATAGGCTGAGGCAGCTATGAAAATTGCCAAAGGCAACATAAAGAAATCAAGCAAATCTGGTACAGCGTTCTGCAAGACAATTCTCAAATTTGCAAACACAGCTATAGAAGTCTCAGAAATACATCTACTGAAGGCATAGAAAGCAGTCCAGTTCAAAGACTAATATCACACCTCAACCAAACTGCTCTTCCAACAGTGAAAAAAAACTATTGAAGCCAGAGTAGTAACATGTGTAAATGAAAAGCGGCTAAATCATTGCCAGATTGAGCATTGGAGAGTCAGTCAGAGTTCAAGCATTTCACACTCTCAATCAGATTCGGCACATGTGACAATGTGGACTGTGTGTTGAGCAGCATGATTGTACATGATGAACTAAACAATATCGTTCCAACCACAGATTGCAATGTATGACTAGAGAAGAAGCTTGATGATTAGGAAGATGTGACATCGTCACCTACTTAGAGTACAAAATTATATCAAGCCAAGAGGTCTGCTGTTCCCTAACAAGGGAACTGGACCAGCAAAAACAGTTAGAAATGATCAGATGCCAGAAGAACAGCCAAAGAAAACATGCACACATACCATGAGGAGACCTCCATGATTTAAAGACTATATATGCAGTGCTTGTGCAGAAGAATGTTGAACTGACTGGAGATAACATACCGTTTTGTTAATGAATGACAATTTTCTTTGTGACCATTTATGTCAGGTAACTTGCATTATTGTAACTGCAAATGGTAGTTAATGCAATTTTATTATCGAAAGGGAAATGTTTGGAGAAATGCAATTGTCTTTAGTGTACTGGCTGGCCTTCTGTAATCATGTGCTCTCAACCTCTAATGTAGGTGCTTTTGTATGCAGTCAGTGGCAGTCATTAAACACATCACTTGGAATACAGGACACTATCTTGGTTAAAGGGGTTTGCATGCACATGCCTAGCAATGGCCAACAACACACAGCACAATGAGAAGGTGATGCATATGAGTGTGCAATGCTGATTTGAAGCCACCGCTGCCATTTTCAATTCCCACTCTTGTCAGTGATATGCTTTAATTGCATTGCTGAGCACAATGTTGAACAGAATTAAGGAACTCCAGCAAGGCCTTTTTAAGGAGATGGTAAAGTGTCTACACTTGCAGAGTTATTTCGTCTGGCTATTGTTGGTGCAATTTTATGTAAATTTCAAGGAGTACCCATGTTTGGCAAATTTTGAATGCTCTACAAGTGAGTGATCTGGCGAAATAAAAATATTAATGCTGGAAGTAACAGGTCTCAGAGCATCTGTAGTAAGAGAAATAGGGTTAATATTTCAGGTCAATGATCCTTCAAATATCAATGGTTATGGACTGACTGGCATTGTGTAATTCTTTTGTTACATCAAATAATTTACTTTAACAAGTTCCTTCCGGCCTGACAGTGCTTCCTCTGCAAAGTGAATGGAACTTAGAGAACAGAGGTAAAAACAAGGACAAGCTGCTGGAAGGGTGAAAGATGCTGAGAAGGAGCAAATGTAAGTGGGAGGCTAGAACACAAACAGTTCCTGTCTGTCCAGCCTCAACAAGATCAGATTATTAATAAGAAATATCAGTAAACCCAACATCAGCTTTACCTTTGCAAATGATTCCAAACTCCTCACTTGCCATCTCTCATTGACAACCACATCATCCTCTTTCTAACAATATAAAGAACAACAGGAAGTGTAAATTCAGATTCAATGTTATAAATTCACTCATTACATAGAACATTTAAAATAAAACTCATAATGCTTACGTGTTTGAATGGAGCCTGTTTACCACATTCCTTCGCTAGCCTGGTACATCCAGCAAGTAAATCCCCATAGTCAGAGTTTGGCTGGTCTAAGGCTGTCTGCCTTTTTTCCTGTCCTCATTTCCAAGGGTTTGGCTATGGAATTCCAATGGATTGGTCCATGCATGTGGGGATAGTATTGCGGTAGTTTGCCATTGCCTTCTGGAGGATGGCTGACCAGGAGATTCTCCCACTATGATCACCAGGCTTATTGGAAGGATTTACAGGCTGACAATCAACCTACCTGCCAGCATTATAAACATACCTTCCAATCAGCCTGGTGTGAATCACAAATCTGGAGCTTTAGGCTTAGAGGTAGGGATACTACCAATGTATTACAAGACCTCTGGGTGGCAGGGCTGCTGACATGTAATTCAGGAGACATCAGGAGCCTAGGAAAGTGCCCTTGAGTACATTCAGGCCTAGAATTTTTAAATTCATAATGCACCATCTCTTTCTGAGCTATAATAGGTTCATTTAGAGGCAAGTATTGAGATCACAATTGCTGTAATACTGTGATACGCATGAAGTTTGCAGATGACACTAAGATTGGTGGAGTAGCAGATAGTGAAGGGGACTGTCGGAGAATGCAGCAGAATACAGATAGATTGGAGAGTTGGGCGGAGAAATGGCAGATGGAGTTCAATCCAGGCAAATGCGAGGTGATGCATTTTGGAAGATCCAATTCAAGAGCGAACTATGTGGTAAATGGAAAAGCCCTGAGGAAAATTGATGCACAGAGAGATCTGGGTGTTCAGGTCCATTATACCCTGAAGGTGGCAATGCAGGTTGATAGAGTGGTTAAGAAGGCATGCAGCATGCTTTCATTCATCGGACGGGCTATTGAGTACAAGAGTTGGCAGGTCATGTTACAGTTGTATAGGACTTTGGTTCGACCACATTTGGAATACTGCGTACAGTTCTGGTCGCCACATTACCAAAAGGATGTGGATGCTTTGGAGAGGGTGCAGAGGAGGTTCACCAGGATGTTGCCTGGTATGGAGGGTGCTAGCTATGAAGAGAGGTTGAGTAGATTAGGATTATTTACATTAGAAAGGGGGAGGTTGAGGGGGGACCTGATTGAGGTCTACAAAATCATGAGAAGTATATACGGGGTGGATAGCAAGAAGCTTTTTCCCAGAGTGGGTGACCCAATTACTAGGGGTCACGATTTCAAGGTGAGAGGGGAAAAGTTTAAGGGAGATATGCGTGGAAAGTTCTTTACGCAGAGGGTGGTGGGTGCCTGGAACGCGTTGCCAGCGGAGGTGGTAGAGGCAGGCACGATAGCGTCATTTAAGATGTATCTAGACAGATACATGAATGGGCAGGGAGCAGAGGGATACAGATCCTTGGAAAATAGGCAACAGGTTTAGGTAGAGGATCTGGATCAGCGTAGGCTTGGAGGGCCGAAGGGCCTGTTCCTGTACTGTAATTTTCTTTGTTCTTTGTTCTTTGTTCTAAGCCCTTTTGAACAATGACAAACAAAGCTTTGGGGCTGAATTTCCTGCAAAATCTTGGGAACCAGACATAAGGACCATATCTGGGGCCTGGGTTCACATTTTTTGATAGTGCATACAGTCACTGGCTTGGTTCACCATCCAATTCAGGGATGGAGGGTAGGTTCCAGAAAAGTTCAGGAGAAAGCAGCCACTACAAAGAACACTAACAGCCATTGACCAGTGGGAATGCCATTGAGGCCTAAGCAGCAGGAGTAGCTTGGAAGCATTACAGCCACCAGTAACACCAAGAGAACAGCTGAGAGACCATAGGGCTCAAGTCAATTGGTGGTACCCATTTCAATGAAGTTCACTCTCAAAGCCAAGGCTGGGAGATGGAAAGACAAAAGCCTTTACGTTTTTCTGCGACTGTTCATCTCGATCAGATGTGATGCAGCCGCCACCTCCTGTTTTGCAGCCCTCCCCCTCCCCCTTACCTGTTGGGATGTAGACACATTGGTTAGCCCATGTGATACTGGCATATCTAGAAACTTGCAAAATACCCATTTATCATTAATTAACTATTTGTCCACAACCACTATGTGCTTTCTGCTCTCAGCTTCAAGGAAAGCATGAAGAAGCATTTCAAAACTTCCATCCCCCTACCCTGCTTCCAAAGGAGCCTGCATAGCAAAGGCAATGTTCCAGCCATGCTGACAGCAGACTGAGATGACACTGCAGCACTCAAACCTTTGATGGAATTATACCTCAGTAGAAGTTAGCAAAGGAAGAGTTTAATAAGGAATTTCAGCATCCCAGGATCTGCCACTAAAGCCAATGAAACCTCTTCAGACCGAATATTCACGAGTCTTCAGAAAATTAAATCTTTGATTTATAGCAACAGCCCTGCCACCAGAGCTGATAGCTCCACAACAGTTGTTCAGTTGCAAGATAGCCCACTGTTGGTTACAGATATGAACCTGAGACAGGCCAGCCAATCTGAAACTTGCAGTACCTGCAGTGCCATCAGGAGCAGTGACTGCTGCTAGTAATATGTTTGGGTTTTTATCAGTGCTCATTGTGGGATCTGTTGGACAGGGGGAAGGAGGGGTGGGATCACTGACAAGTGGTAGAGGAGATGTTCAGAGAAAAGAACCAGAGGTTATCTCTCAGTGTGACCCCCATTCCAGACACTGAACCCCTCAATCAGGCAACGCGCCTCTAAATAACAGAACCACCCAAAGAGAAAAAAGTTGGAGATTTGTTCAGCCAAGTTATTAAGGAGCAGGGGACAATTGTGGATACACAGGTTTAGTTTCAAGAAAACTGTGATCTCTTTGAAGGATGGAATGAGTTTAAGGAAATAAATGGCCTATTCCCGTTCCTATGATTCTGTGATTATTCTTTTAAGAATTATAATTTAGCTGGCATGTGCAGCTCTGAGAATAAGGGATCAAAATTTTACAGATTGATCAGGGCAGAATAGATGATCCCTTGCTGGGGGTTGGAGTATATGGCAGAAAGTACAGACATTTGATTTATTCCTAGCACAATATTCAACATAAGTATCAGCTTTGTGCAGCTGAGCCTTTCATCTGTTATTCTATATCTAGAGACTACAATTCTCTTTATGAACGTGATTGGAGGAGCGCCACTACTACCACAGAAGTAGTGAAATGTTGCATTTAACAGATGTCAAATTGTTAGTACATTTGAGAACCAGACTGATTGACAAAAACTCAGAGGAAAAGGAAATTTCAGAGGCAAAGAGAGAGTATGAGAAGAGACTGGCAGCTAACATAAAAAGGGATCCAAACGTTGCCTGGTTATACAGAAATTAAATATTGCTGAAAAGAAATACATGGTTGCCAAAGTATGGCTTCTTATTATATTCATCAGGTCAACCTCAGGAACGGTAAATTTGAAACATTCATGACTCTCTATACCAAAGGAGAAAAGAGCTGCTGATTGATTAACAAGCTAACTCTGACCGCCTGATGAAGAAAATATCAGGACCCTATAGGATCCACAAGCTCACAGGTAGTTCAAAAATGGCCCAAAGCTTGAACATGTTCCTTTTGTGTTGCAGAGAATGGATCCCTGTATATGAATGTATTGTAAGCATAAATGAGCTGTGTTAGGAGCTCATCTGGTAAATTGGTTCCTGTTGGGGTTACTAGTAAGTTTATAAGTCCAAGTGCCTGAGTCCAAGGATGGAGAGTTTCATGGAAGGGACATTGGTTTGAGGGTCTTGATGGAAAGGCCAGATGGGGGAGCAGGGTAGGGGAAAGGATGTGTGGCAGTCTCACTTTAGTGCCTCATCCAGCCAGCAGTGGTATTCAGTCAGAGGCAGGTGGGGGACTCACCATACAAGGAGACCAATAGCCAATCCTATTGGGTATTCCTGTGGCCTTGTTGAAGGGAGCCTTTAGTCCCCTGTTATTTTCTTCATTGAAATGCGTTGGGCAGTCAGAGTCAACTTGCCAATCAATCAGCAGCCCTTTTCTCCTTTGGTATAGAGAGTCACGAACGCTTCAAATTTACTGTTCCTAAGGCTGACCTGATGAACGCAATAAGAAGCTGTAAAATCTGTAAAATTTTGATCCCTTATTCTCAGAGCCACATATGCCAGCTAAATTATAATTCTTAAAAGAATAATCACAGAATCATAGGAACGGGAATAGGCCATTTATTTCCTCAAACTCATTCCATCCTTTAAAGAGATCATAGTTTTCTTGAAACTAAACGTGAGTATCCACAATTTTCCCCTGTTCTTTCATAACTTGGCTTAACAAATCTCCAACAATTTGTGATTTTTCAGCACTGTTAATAATTTGATAGCCTTCAACTAAAATTACTGTGAAAATATATTTCATAGAATCCCTACAGTGTGGAAACAGGCCCTTTGGTCCAACAAGTCCATACCAACCTGCAGAGCATTCCCCCCAACCCATCCCTATATGCCACCTAATCTACACATCCATGAACACTATGGGCAATTTAGCATGACCAATCCATCTAGCTCGTACATCTTTGGACTGAAGGAGGAAACTGGAGCATGTGGAGGAAACCCATGCAGACATGGGGAGAATGTGCAAACTCTACACAGACAGTCACCTGAGGATGGAATTGAACCAGGGTCCCTGGTGCTGTGAGGCAGCAGTGCTAACCACGAAGCCATCGTGCCACCCTGTCATAAAAATAGCTGTTTCAAAATTTCTGTAGCACTGAATATTCCACGACCATTTTTAAGGCAAAGAACCTCCCCTGAGGTTAACAGAATTTCAAATAATTTATGCTTTCTTTTATTTAGACCTGTAAAACAACTTTTACACAACTTCATGGATATAAAATTTACAACATTTTAGCCGAATTATCAATTCCTTTATCCAGCAGGTAAAATTAACCTTGGAATTCTTAATTGTTCAAAGGAGGCAAATGTAATTTATGTCTATCTCATACTCAGAAACACTGAACTGTGTGTAGTCTGTAATTCACCCTGTAAGCAGCATACAAAATGCAAAGTTTCTGACTTGGGTTAGAATAAATACAGCTGCCATACACTTAATCTGAAAACTATTTTATAAGTGACTGCACCATCCAACAACCAACAAAAGGTCATCTTAACACAAGTTCACCATCTGCATTCAAAGGGTGTTAACTGGAAACACCCTTTAAGCCACAAGAGATAACTTTGTGAGAAGTAAGTCTCCAGGTATCACTAACAGCTAATTCAATCAATTAATATTTTACTACTATAACAAATTGAATTTGTTTGTGATTCCAGGATGTTGTCTGGTATGGAAGGTTTGAGTTACAAAGAAAAGCTGGATAGGCTGGGACTTTTTTCACTGGAGCATAGGAGGTTGACAGGTGACCTGATGGAAGTTTATAAAATAGTGAGAGGTATAGATAGAGTTAATGGTAGCTGTCTTTTCCCTAAGATAGGGGATTTTAGGATTAGGGGACACGTTTATAAGGTGAGAGGACAGAGATTTAAAAAAGACACGCGATGCAAATTTTTATACAGTTCACGTGTGGAATGAACTTCCTGAGGAAGTGATGGATGTGGGTACAATTACAACATTTAAGAGACATTTGGATAAATACATAAATAGGAAAGGTTTGGAGGGGCATGGGCCAGGAGCAGGCAGGTGGGACTAGTTTAGTTTGGGATTATGTTAGGCATGGACTGGTTGGACCGAAGTGTCTGTTTCCATGCTGTATGACTTTATGGCTATGACTGTATGTGCCCTTGTTGAATATTTCATGTTGCATTATAGGTAGAACAGACAAAAATTCAAGTCAGGGAAGGACCATTATGTCCATCAAACCTCTCCCATACTGGAGTGTATCATGGCTCCCACTTTCCCAATCTCCTGCCAATCTCAGCCATCCATTTTCCGCCTGCTTCACAATCTTCTGGTAAATGCAAAAGACATAAAAACGTCCAGGGCATTTTAGACAAAACTTTATAGAAACTTTGGGATTTCCTCTCCGATAGGTCCAACGGATCACCATGACAAAACATTCAGGGTAACACTGATATATCACTTAATAATACCATCTTAACTCACGAACATAACTTGCTACTTGCAGGACATAGTGCACAGGGAGTATGATTAGATCCAATTACCAGGAGTATATAATATCTTCATTTGAAATACTTCTCACCTTGGCAATACTAGGCATGACAAATGTTAGTTACCAGCTACCAGTCAGACAGATTCATTATGATTTGTAAAATATCCCTTTGATAGATGGATATTCATTTGGGTTTTCTGGAAGGTGGAAGACAAGGTAAATTTCCAAAGGGAGGTTAGCCTGTCAAAAAGGTAGGTAGCACATATATGAAATTACCAAGAGAGGCCGATTCTTCAAAGTTTCTTACAATGTTAACAGAAAATTGACAGGGAAAGATTATTTCCAGGTCAGGATTGCTCTCTTTCTCTACAACTGATTTAAACCAGCAGAAAAATATCCCTGGGAGGTTGGAAGGTAAAAGAACACATTACCATTGACAACCAGAATGCCAACCTAGGAGTTAATGCACAAGCAGCTATATGATCGTCCATGACTTGTGACGTTATGGATTGGAAGGTGTGCCCATGTCCAAGTATATTTTGTAAGTGCCCTGTTGTGGGATATGGGACAATCAACATGAGTTGTATGATCATGTAATGGGTTGGCATGGATGAGGTCTGCATGTGGAAGAGGCAACACTTTGCAGCAGGCAAAGTCTGCCATCCCAAAAATACATCCTTCATTTTCCTTCCCAGATTGATTGCAATCCTCTTAAATGTCTGTATCCAGTTCCTCCAGATTGTGCAAACAGCATTACCGTTATTTACCACATGCTGTCATTAGTGTCCTTTGAACAAAGTACTGTGATATGTCAAACTGGATAGTCTCAGAACTGTCTTATTTAGCTGCACATCCATTCATCAAGTAGAAGGGTGTTGTTTTGTGCCACAGGCAAAACACACAACATTGTGTCTAATATGGCAAGTGACACACATACTTCTAACCGCAGAGAAAACTACTTCCCAGGACCTGCACCTGAAAGACTCTGATTTTATAAAATATAAGTTTTAATCATTGTTTGAGGGCCCCTTTATCTAATATGCCATCATTTCTGACCCACAAAAGGACTTTGAAAAATATTAAATTGAAAAAAAATTAGAACCACATATGAAAAAAGCCAAAGTAATATTATGTTAACTGAAATGCCACTGTTTTTCAGATTAGAGGTTCATCTCCGAAGTATTAGCATATCTCCAACAAAGGCATGATGTTCAAATGTTATTCAAGGCTTCTAATTAAACTCATCATGGACATAATCAATGCTAATCGAAAAACAAAATACTAAATTCACCAACATGGGTAATAAGTGAATACCTAATGAAAGAACAAAGGCCAAGCCTATTTTCTGCTAAGCAATATTGGGATGAAGTTTTTTTTTGGTGAAGTTGAGTAGTGTTGAGTTTTTAGGAAGGCTTTCCCCCAGGAGGCCTGGCATGTCTTCTTACTAAACTCACCTTATTAACCACCAACCAGGGCCATTCACGTCCAAACGCAGCTCCTTTTACCATTGCAAAGTTCCAAAAACTCACCACTCAGGGGATAGCTGCTGAAAGACTTGCACTAATACCATGGTTACAAGACTACTGTGCATCCAGATGAGTACTGTCATTCCAAAGCTGCACTGTTCAGTCAAAAATATGTGCAGAAGATGTCAGGGAAGGAGAGATGACACCATGATTTTGTCTACACTGTTGGTAGAGGGCATGGTGCCAAAGAGGGCAGTCCTCTTCCCGATAGAAGAAGCCACAATCCCAGTCCCTGGTAGCCAAGGTTGAGGTCACCACCCATGTCAGTGCTATCTTCACATGCGGGGAATGGCCAACAGTGCCATAAAAATGTCAATGACCTACTCCACACATTCTTCCCTCTGCAGCCTTACACTCACACTATCTCTGCTACTGTAACAACCTCCTTCTTGCTGTCCCACTCTATTGCCCTCATGTTCCCCCAAGCTCCCATACACCAACTCTACATGTCCTCTGCACTACCTACTCACTCCCTCAGAACACCTCACCTATTTGCTCCTGCGGGGATGCCAAGACATCCAGGTCCTGCTAACCAAGTATATCACATTCTTCTTTCTACTGCAACTCTCACATTAACCCCACCATCAATGTTATTCATTGCACACCAATGTATTTGGATGGCCAGAGAGTAGGGTTTTGATTTGTATCCAGTAACGTCTGTCTATGTTTCCATATGTTGACTCCCTTGTCATTTAACCCATCCATTCTAACTGTGATCACAGCCATGTTCTTCTCATTTGCACACTTCCGATTTCCGGCATGATATACGGCAACTGTGATTGCCCCTCAGTCAGTTGCTTCCAGCCTCCACCTCTACATCTTAGTGAGCCCTCAGGCATCCAAATCCCCTTCCTGGCAGCCCTTCTTATAAACCCCATGGCCTTCACTCCTCCCCAGGACCCCACCCAACTCATCTACATGAGCTTTCACTCACCCATCTTTACTCTCCAGGCTCTGGAATATGAAGTGACCATACCAGCTGTGGTCATACACCGTCCCTCCACAATTCTGAAGCCAGGATGCTTGACAATGGCCAATCCCCTGGACTAGAATCAGAGACTGCATTGAGACACTATGCTGGGACCCCCTGACTGACAGGTGCCTTTCTGAACTTTGGTGAAGACTGCTCTCCGAACGCTTTGAGAGATGGCTGCCTGCTTGCTGTATATGCAGTGTGTTTGCCACGTAAGTTGTGGGCATTAGATGCAAGTGTGAGGTTGATGTAGCACATTGCCACAGCAATATGTTTGTCTCCTTGAATGAGGACTGCCCAATGTTTGGAGTAAGTGCAATGTCTAGTTGTGTGACTGTACTAACTGGCACAGCAAGGTGAGCAAGGGATGATGTGAGCATGCAAGTAGACACCAAGTAAGTGAGCACTAAGTGAGTTTGCAATAACAGCAATAATCCTTGAGATGCGGCCTTGCCCAATCCAGGGCGGCATGGTGGCTCAGTGGTTAGCTCTGCTGCCTCACAGTGCCAGGGACCCGGATTTGATTCCACACTCGGGCAACTACCTGTGTAGAGTTTGCACATTCTCCCTGAGTCTGCATAGGTTTCTGCATGGTGCTCCAGTTTCCTCCCACAGTCCAAAGATGTGCAACTCAGGTGGATTGTCCATGCAAAATTACCCATAGTGTTTAGGTTAGGTGCATTAGCCTTGGGAAATGCAGGATTATAGGGATAGGGAGGGGGATGGGTTTGTGTGAAATGGTCTTCAGAGGGTCAGTGTGGACTTGCTTGACCGAATAGCCTGTTTCCACACTTTAAGGATTCTATGATCTATTTACCTGCGTCTCCCTCCCTGTATACTGTCTCCCTGCAGCAGCCTTTCAATGCTACTTGCCAATGTGCCTTTTGAGCAAGTTTGTGCTTCCAGAGTACCTGGCCAATGTGTAGAGTAGTGCCATGATAGTTGTGCCAGGATAGCAAATGTCAGATGCCTATTTCCATAGATCAGGGCTGAACATGGTTTGTGACTGTAGATGATGCTCTGAGAAGTCACTTGGTTGGAATCAACATGGAGATCCTTTGGAGCAAGCTCAAGGTGAAGTCATCAAGTACCCACTCTGATTTCCACATCAGAGTTTCCTGACATTTGGTACATTTGGTAATACAGAAAACTGAATAGTAATGAGTCAAATTGGACCATCAACAAGGCTTGTAAGAAGCAATAATCCCCTTTAATTGACAACTCACCATTACCTTGTGAGAAACTTACCACACTGCTTGTCCCTCGCGGGACTTTTCTTTACATCTGCCACAAATCTCACCGCAATCCACGTTACTCAAATCCTTATAACATTCCACTAATGGATTTTGATGGGATTAGTTCCTGATGACTCCTGGTGGTGTAACTTGGTAGTTAGATATTTGACAGCCAGCACTGTGGTTAAGATTACTGTTTGGGAAACAACAGGGACAGCTACATAATGTATTGTAATTTTTTTTCTAAATTCAGTTCACTTTATTATAAGGTGTACAAGTAACTGAAAAGGCAGGGAAAGTGAAGGATTTAAAAGGCAAAAAAAATCCCTACTAAATTTCATGTTCCATTTGTCATCATTTCTGTTTTTTAATGAAGTCATTCATCTTTAACTCCTACTTTCCCACTTAGTCTCAGTTTTTAATTTCAATTCTGCTCTTTTCTGGCTTGCTGCCTACTCAAATCTTTTTAGCGTTGTTGTTCTTTGGCCCTAAGTCTATTCCTTTGCCTTTAAAATTCCATTTACAAATTGTTACTTCAGAAACTACATTAATGTCACAATTCTCTTCAAAGGAAATAAATCCTCTTATTCGGATTGCAGTATTTTTCAAATGAAAGCTAATCAAATTAGCATGTTTTCTGCATAGATTTATTTACAGAATAAAATGCAACAAAGATCATTATTATGGTGAATAGGTCCTCACTTATCAATCTCAATTGCTGAAATTCAAAGTTATTCAACATTCTGCTTTTATTATATTGGATTGCTTTATGTATTTTTGTGAATTCTTCTCATATTTCAAATCTGTCACCATAACATTTAAATTGGATCAGTTCCAAAAACAAGAGTGAGGATCATGGTGATTAACCAAGATACAGCCAGCATGTCAAATTCATGCTTCCTGCTTTTCCAAGTGAATGTGAGAGCTGCCTGTGTTACCATTACTGTTCATTGACTGCAGGAGGCTTGATATGGCAAGTAGTTAGTACAGCATAAAGATCCCTCACCTCTTAAATAAGTGGTTTATTTTCACTGCAAGATTTAAAATGTCCATTTTTTGTAAAAATAAATGTTCATATGACTGTTAGCGATATATGAAAGATTGTCATCATTGGCAATCACTAGCTAATGAATATAATTGTCCACCTAGGAAATTCGGTGTCACCGGTCACTGGTTCTGTGGGTCCTTGGCCCAATCCTAGAGTTGCATTTCTGACCACACATTTGGCAGGTACTTCTGGGAGTTGGAATTGGTCCTTTGCCTCAAAATGACTGACATTCCTTTCTCTGGTTCCTTTCCCGCACTTCCTCTTGCCAATGGGAGATTTCAAAGAATTGTGTCCCACAATAGGGGACGTTCCTCCAAGTCAGTTTCTTCTGAGTGAGGACCTCCCAGGCATTGACATCTATGTTGCATTTCATGAGATAAACCTTCATGGAGTCTTTATTGCACTTCCTATGTCCTCCTGTTGTTCGGGTGCCTTTCTTGAGCTGAGCAAAGAGTTGCTTTGGCAGTCAGAACTCAGATATCTTAAACATGCGGCTGGCTCAGTGTGTTGTTTTCGGATGACCATGGTCTCTCTGGTGGCGGTATGTGCTTCTTCATGTTTGTTCATGTTAGTACACCTATCCCCTTAGCTGTTATAGAAGTCTATAAAATCATGAGGGACATGGATAGGGTAAATAGACAAGGTCTTTTCCCCGGAGTGGGGGAATCCATAACAAGAGAGCATACATTTAAGGGGAGAGGGAAAATATCTAAAAGGGACCTAAGGGGCAACTTTTTCATGCAGAACGTGGTGCATGTATGGAATGAGCTAACAGAGGAAGTGGTAGAATCTGGTACAATTACAACATTTAAAAGGCATCTGGATGGATTTATGAATAGGAAGTATTTAGAGGGATATGGGCCAAATGCTTGCAAATGGGACTAGATTTATTTAGGATATCTGGTCAGCATGGACGAGGTGGACTGAAAGGTTTGCTTCCGCGCTGTACGTCTCTATGATGTAGAGAATTCGTTTCTAAAAGCTATAATGGCATGTCTCCAGGGTCTTGAGGTGCTGTCCATATATAGTCCAAGTTTTAGAGGTGATTAGAAGAGTTGGAAGCACAGATATTGGGGTCATTAAAGACTAAAGTACCCGAAGGCAGAGCTCGCAGATTGGATACGGTATTGGATCTCCGCATTGATGTCAGTCTTAGATGAAACGTGGCTTTTAAAGACAGATTTGAAAGGTAAGTAGTGTAGGACTGATGATCATTTTTCTGAGTGTAAATTGCTCCGTTTTCAGTAGATATGCTCATTCTATTGGATCTCTTATACCAACCACAAGCCAGTCTTTAATTAGCTTATATTTTAGTTGAACAAATTCACAAGATTCCGTGAGCTGTATTAATGCAGTCACAAATTGATCATGGATTTTTTTCCATCTCAGGCCCTTGTATTGTACATCAGTTATATTCACTTGGACTTCAAGGTGTCCCTTTAATATTTGAAAAAATTCTGCTGTCTATTTTTTCTGTTCTTCAGAAAGATGTGATTTGCAAACACTTTGAAACAGTATCTCTCCAACAGTGATAATACGGTAGCTACTCACAGATGCCTTAGCCGGTGACTTAACTGAGGCCTGTATCTTTGTTTCTTTCCTTTGGCTTTAGTAGCTTTCAGCAGCTCTGAACATTCCTCTGGTCCTCTTTTAGCAACTGTGACTTGATAAAGATCTTCAATACTCAATCTCAGCTCCACTATGACACAGTATAGTGATCTCACTGAACAACAAGTCTGGATTGTATTGTGTCTTTATTTAACTGGCTGTAAGATTAATGAATGCCACATAGTAGAGGTCACATGGCCATGATAAACCAAGATGCGTATTAGTACAGTACTACATTTCTATCTCAACACCACACACATTTTGATGTATATTTTTAAATCCAGTCCCAGTGTGAGGTTCCCCAATTTGTTGCAGTTCCAAACAGGATACCTCAAACCATTAAGCCTCCAGTTGAGGAAGGATTTACTGTCTACTTCTTAGTTATTCATCCACCTCTTGGCTGGTCACAACAAGGTTAATATTAAAAGGATTCTTTGCCTTGTGAGCGCCTTTTTCCCAGACCCAAATGAACTTAAGTTTTAAAAGGAACCAATGTGACTAGATCTTTTTGAATTCACAAAAGGTGTGATTTCATTAGTTACTAACCATGGAAAGAAACAATTATGTAATATACATGGACGTAGATTGGAAGTGAGTCCAAAAAGAAAGAAGTTTTAAACCCTAATATTCAAATTAGTCTCTGAATTGTTAGTGAAGAACAAATAGTTGAACCTGGTGATCAGTGCAATGAAGGTTACTGGCAGTATTGATATTGGTATTTAAACTGTCATTTCAGAGATTCTTGGCTTTGTCGGTTGATTAAAATTCTTTCATTATGTGTCAGCAGTAGCTGACAGGCAGCTCTCAAACTGAGAGTGGGCCTTTTTTATTTCTTAACCTGCAGTGCAGGGGTTTTTTTAAATGGATTTTGTCAGAGTTGGGACACTGCCAAGAAGGTTGCAAAAGTGTTATGTTTGTTAAAGAGAAACTAATTCAGGGTTTTAATGAAGCAAAAAAAAATTAGAAATGCTGGAGGGTAAGTGAAAGATCTTAGGGTAGGATATCTTCTGGAGTTCTTCTGATTTCCTGTCATGATTCTGTTACATGATCAGCAAAACACAAATAGAGAACTTTTGTAGACGTATTGAGCTAATGTTGTCACCCATCTCGATATCAGACAATAGAGGGGGTGCCATGGCCCAAGCAGAACGGTGACAGAGGAGGAAAAACAATGTTAGCAAAGCCATCCAATTAACAGCTGGAATGTCTAGGGACCGGCAAATAAAGGGGAGCAGGCACAGGGAAGTAAAGGCACCTGAGAAACAAATAGCATGTTTGAAGAGGAGCAACTTCCTGTTGTAAGGCAGCACCAGCAGAGAGGGGAAAGAAATGTCAGGCAAAGGAGGTTGTAGTGAACTGGCAGCTACCAGTGGAAATGTTGTAAATATCAGTGTTCACTTCTTAAGGCTTCTCACATCGCTCAATCTGCATACATAACGCAGATCAGCAAGACCCACCAATCTTCATAACTTTGATGTGCCAACCGTGTTTGCTCAGACTCCAAGTTGTTGATGTCATGCCTCATCCTCCCTGTACTACAACACTGCTGCTTGCAGTGTCTGTCAACACTGATCTGCTGCTGATCTCCTACCTCCTTGTAGCCAGTGATGCTCTGAAACTCCACTCTTCACCTGCGGCCCTGAAAACTGAAAGCCCCCAAGAAATGTCCACTAGCCATATGCAAAGGGATTAATTGGCACATGACACAAATAAGCATGTTCTACACCAGGTGGACTAGCTTCTACCAGAAAACTTCAACAGCGGCGGTAACGTATATCAGTTATTCGTCCATTTGAGACCATTTTTCTGCTCCACCTACCTCCCAGTCCTATAAGCACTGCTTATGAGAAACTTATGCTCACTAGCCCTAATATTGTAGGTAGATCTTAATTGTCTCAGTTATTGACACCTTCAGTCCACAAGTTTGGGACAGATTTACAGATTCTAGGATCTAATTCTCATCTTTAAAACATACCAACAGCATAGTTCTTTTTATCAATTCAGTAAAGATTCCTTGAAGTCATGGTTTTCTTACAATAAAGCATATGTTTTCAATCTGCATTTTAAAAATTCGAGCAGCAGACCACAGTCAGTTCTTATTTGAGGGGATCAATCTTATCCATCTCCCAAACTTAGTAAATGGTCTGCTGCAGCCCTATCTTCAGTACGGTGAGTTTTGGATCAGTCATAATGTGTGACTGCTGTCCCTGATCTCTGTTGTAATTTTCTAAACTTTCCTCCAACAGGTGGCCAAGGTGTTAGATTTGCAGAATATAGACTAACGTTCAAAAAAATGTCAAATTCAAAGTTAAATGATGACTGAACATTTTGGAATTAAAGCTACAAAATGTCATTTAGGTTCACTTCAGAATGTCTTGAAACAGCTATACATTTCTTATAGTATTCCTTATTAGTGGTTGTTTTATTCTAATATGCAGAATATGCCATTCCATAATTTTATCCAGTGGCATGGCTGAAATATTTATTAACTCTGGTTTATGTGCAAGTTTCATTTCAAAGTGGTTCTGATAACCCAACATATCCAGTTTGATCCATTATCATGATATCATAAGGAGTATGTCTTAGAACTTCAAAAGACACAAACAAGTTAGTGGAACAAGTGGACCGGGACCTGATGAGATTAAATACAGAGAGGTCTGAAGTAGTTCACTTTTATAGAAAGGACACAGAGAGAACATACAAGATGAAGGAATCAGTCTCTATTAGAGCGTAGATGCAGAAGGACCTGGATCGATATTGTATGAGTCATTAAAGTTGGCAGGACAGGTTGAAAGAGTAGCTAATAAAGCATAAAGTATCCTAAGCTTTATCGACAGGGACATAGAATACAAAAATGAGGTTTTGTTAGAATTGTATAAAACACTGGTTTAGCCTCAGCTAGTGTACTGTACCCAGATTTAAGTACCAAACTTTAGGAAAAGTGTATTAGAGAGCATATGTAAAATTTTCTTAAGAGTGGAAACAGAGGTGAGAAAGTTCTGTTACGGACTGGAGAATTTCGTGCTGTTTCCTTTGGAGAATGAACGGCTGAAAGGATTCAAATTTATGAGTGGTCTGGACAGATCAGATAGGGAAATACTTTTCCCCTTGGTGGATGGATTGAAAATAAACTAGTTTCAATTTAAAGTAATTGGCAAAAGAAGCATCAGAGAAATAATGAGAAAATTTCTCACACTGTGAACCAGAGAGTCAGAGAGGTCTACAGTGTAGCAGTCTCCTGGCTGCTAAAACACAGATTGCCAACTTGGCCAAATGGCAAGGGATGCTGGGTACATTGACCAAGTGAAACACTGAAATTACAAAACCCACACACCAGACACAGTGCAAACACAGCAGCCAGGTACTAATGACATTAGCATTATGTAAGAGGCAACAGTTAGTCTGTTCAGACACCTCCAACAACTTATCCACTAAACAAAGGGCAGCCCACGCAGAAAGGCACTGGGTCCTGCTACACAAAGAAACTTGACAGTAGCATGCCATCTAAATGATTGACTCTTGTTTCAAACTATTACGTGCATTTCCCTGATGGGTCAGAACTACATAATTTTCCAGAAAACCATCTAAAAGGTATAAAAACAGAGTTCATCTGCAGACCTCTCTCTTGGAACCTCCCTTGGAACTGCTCTTGGAATCGTCTGAGGCCTTCCAAAGAGACCAGCATGGCAAGAGGTGGAGACCAACTGACCATCCAGAGAGAGAGAGGGAGAAAGCAGCTTTGCAGATTCAGAGACAGAGCCACAGAGAGAGCAACTGTGTAAATTTACAAGAGACTTGGGAAGTATTGTATCCGTAAATGGCCAAATAAGATTAGGGATAGTGTGTTTAGTATTAAAAATTATTGTAATTTTGTCCTAATAAAGTGGGAATGTTTTGCTTTGGTATCGGGTTCGACAGTGATTTGACAGCGTTGGTATTGTGGGGCACCTGAGCAAATTGATTCATAACATTCTGGTCGGAGTTGTCTGCAACTTGTTTAAAGTGGAACCAGACAACAACAGCATAGGAAAAAGGCCTTTCAGCCCGTTGAGTCTACACTGGTCAAAAACAAACATCTAACCACTCTTGTTCTAATCATTTGAATGCATTGTCTGAGAGTGCAGTGGAACTAGGTTCAATCATGACTTCCAAGAAGGAATTAGACTAATACCTGAAAAGGAAGAATGGGCAGGGTTACAGTCAGAAGGCAGAGGGTGACACTGAGTGAGTTGCTCCTTTGGAGAGCCAACACACAATATGCAGAATGGCTTCCTCCTGTGCTGTAACCATTCTGTGATTCTGCTTCTTTTTAACTAAATAAATTAATATGATGCATATAGTTATGAATATCTGATTTAACAATTCATAGGTAACATAGAAGGTAACAGATGGAACGAAACAGCACAGGAACAGGTCCTTCAACCCATCATGTCTTGATCATGATGCCATTCTAAACTAATGCATCTGACTACACATAGTCCATGTTCCTCTATTCCTTGTCTGTTCATGTCTCTAACTAAATGTCTGTTAAACGTTGATAATGTATCTGCTTCTGCCACCTTCCTGGCTGCACGTTCCAAGCACCTACCACCTTCTGTGTAAAAAAAAACTTGCACCACACAGCTTCCTTAAACTTTTCCCTTCTCACCTTAAACCTGAAGAAAAGAATCCAACCATCCACCTTATTCATGCATCTCATAATATTTTTATTTCAATCAGTTCATCCCTCAGCTTCTGACACCCAACTTTAAAACAATCTAAGTTTGTCCAACCTTTCTTTGTAGCTAATACACTCCAATCCAGGCAATATTTTGATAAACCTCTTTTGCATCCTCTCCAAAGCCTCCATATCCTTCCTGTAGTGTGACAGTATTTCAAATGTGGTCTAACTAAAGTTTCACACAGCTGCAACATGACTTACAAACTTTTATACTAAATGCCCCGACCAATGAAAGCAAACATGCTGCATGACTTCCTTACAACCTTATCCACTTGTGTTGGCACTTTCTGGGAGTTTTGGACTTACATCCATTGATCCCACTGTATATCAATGCACCTAAGGATCCTGCCATTTACTGTAAACTTTCCTCTTGCTTTTGACCTCCCAAAATACATCACCTCATTAAATTCTATCTGCCATTTCTCTGCTCAAGGTTCTAATGGATCCTTTGAGACATTTCTCACTATCCACAACTTCTCCAATGTTTGTGCTGTCTATACGAATCAGACCATCTACATTTTCATTCAAATCAATTATATTTATTACAAACAACAGAGGTCTCAGCATTGATCCCTATGGAACACCACTGGTCACAGACCTCCAGTCAGAAAAATACCACTCCACAACTATTCTCTGTCTTCTATGATCAAGCCAGATCAGCTTACCAACTCACTGTGGATTTCATGTGACTGAATCTTGTCAGCCTACCATGAGGGACCTTGTCAAATGCTTTAATGAAATTCATGTAGACAACATTCACTCCCCTACCCTCATTAGTCATCTTTGACACTTCCTCAAAAAACCTCAATCAAATTTGTGAAACAAGACTTCCCCACACAAAGCCAACTATCCTCACAAGTCCAATCCACTCAGATTGAGTTTGAGTGAAGTAGACTGAGTGGAGGGTAGTAGAGTGTTTTAAAGTGAGGTGGTGTGAAGAAGTGAATTGAAGTGGAATGGATTGAGTTGGAGTGAGGTAGAGTGATTTGGAGTGAGTTGGGTGAATAGAGTAAGTTGGAGTGAACAACAGAAAGTTCCAGTGAGAAGTAGTGAGGTAAAGTGATTGGAGTGTTTCAGAGTGAATTGGAGCGATGTAGAGGAAGCTGGGGTAATGTACAGGAAGTTGGAGCGAGGTGAACTGAAGAGAGAATTGGATTGAGTTGGAGTAAATGGGAGTGAAGCAGAGTGACCTGTAGTGAGACAGAGTGAGCAGGAATGAAGTAGAATGAGTTTGCAGTGACATAGAGTGAATTGAAATGAGGTAGACCAAGTTGGAGTAAGTTGGAGTGTATTAGGGTGAGTTAGAATGAAGAAGAGAGAATTAAAGTGAGTAGGAGTGAGGTAGAGAAATTTGGAGTGTTTCAGAGTGAAACTGGAAAGATGTAGAGTGTGTTGGAGTATCGTAGAGAGAGTTTGGTGAGATAGAAAGAAGAATGATTTAGAGTGAGTTAGAATGAGTGTGAGAGAGGAAGAGCAATTTGGAGTGAATCAGATTGAATTGGAGAAGTTGAGTGAGTGGGAGTGAGGTGTGGTTATTTGGAGTGACCATGAGTTGGAGAGTTGCATAGCTAAAAGATTTCTTGAAAATTCAGTCTCTGAGTTCTGTATAGAAAAGATGATAAGATGCTGCATCTGTTACATTGGTTGAAACTGGTGGCACTGATGTTTGTCGGTGAGCAGTTGATTTCAAGATGCTTGGTTTTGAACAACAGCTGCAAGTTCTTTGTCCTGTTTCCTTTCGACTGAAGTTTCATTTGCTCATGCTTACAGCAACAAAAGATTTACTTGCTTTTTAACCTGCAGCACAGGAAGACTAGAGGTTTTCTCAGTGTGACCCTCCCAGTATATAATTTCATCCACTAGTACACACTGACCAGGATTGAAATTGACTTTTAACCATTGTTTTTGTGTAATCTTGAATGGAGAAAACACTAACTGTGTCTGCAGTCTGGGACATAAATTCAGGAAATGGCTTTCTGCTGATGGTGGGGTTATTTAGTCAGTCCCTCATCATCACTGTTGATACGGGAGATGTTGTTCAATTTATTTTGACTTATTTTTCTCCCTTTGATGGCTCACTGTTTGCAATTCAGGTATGCCATTCCAGGGTCCCACTCCAAAAAACCATCGAACTTACATTCACAGTCATCTTTTGGCCATATCCTCTTTTCAAAAAGGACATATGCTGTAATTAAAAGTTAAACACGTCCATTAAATAATTTAGCTTTCTGATCTGTTGTCATGATGCTCTTTATTTCAACCAATTGTACTGAGTTTCTTCTCCTTCTAATCACATCCTGCAGCTACACCCCAACTCCAATATCATCATATTCTAGTGAATCAAATCACCATTAATTGCAGTTATGTAAGCCGTGAGATCTACTCTCTGCTTCAATAGTATGTGCTACAAGATTTTATGCATGAAGGCTTGAGTTGTTTAAGGAGTCAGTGAACTGCACAATTGTGTACAGATCTTCATAGATCAGTTGCACAATCATATCATTGAATCTTTTATAATTCATTACAGCTACAGCTTTATGAACAGGAACAGGCATGATGAGCTTTATAAAATGAAGAAGGGCACAGATGAGGTGAATAGCAAAGGTCATTTCTCTAGGGTAGAGGAGTTTAAAACTAGAGGGCATAATTTTAAGGTAAAAGGAGAAAGATTTAAAAGGGACCTAAGGGGCATTTTTTTCACACAGAGGGTGTTTCGTACGTGGAATGAACTGGCAGAGGAAGTGGTAGATGCAGGTACAGTTACAACATTTAAAAGACATTTGGGCAGGTACATGAATAGGCAATACTTAGAGGGATATGGGTCAAATACAGGCAAATGGGACTAGTTTAGTTTGGGAAACCAGGTGGCGTGGACAAGTTGTTCCAAAGGTTCTGTTTCCATGCTGTATGGCTCTCTGATTCTGTGTATGCAATCAATGACATTTTGAACTTTGGTGAATCCTGCAACCTGCAAAACCTTCAGAGCTTATCCTGCTGTTTCTTGAAGTACCTGGTGAAAGTGACAGAAGTGTTAGCTGAGATATGTACAAACTGCAGATGGATTGTTATGACTTTGTGGCAGCATAGAAAGCGCTGGAGATGACAAAACGTTTAGGGTTGTCTAATACTGACTCTGAAAAAGGTTTCATCTGCATTGCTTTATGCAGTGCTCTTTTGCAAAACTATTCAATACCTTTTATTTCAACTACCTTTTCTTCTATAGTAACAAGTTTAAGCTGTGAATATTCTTTATCCCTCATGTCTGTCTGCTGTCCAAAGTATTCTTTTGAAAGCAGTGAGCATTCAAATGTTCCAAGTGCATCCTTACTGAGCAACAACGCAGAATTATGATTTATTGGACTTGAGGTGATCCCACGATTTGATTACGTTTCTAGTGGAAGCTTTACTTTGACATGAATGTATCAAAAATAATTGTAAGTGGCAAATATTTTCCCTTCTATCTTTAGACAAGAGCAGCCTCACATGATTGACTGTCAATGTAGAACACCTAACATCATGTGATATTCTTAATCACATTGATTTCATTCAACTAACATCCCCGCGATCATTTTCATTCAATATAAGTCACTAGTCTTGACCCAATCAATACATTTTAATAATAATATTAAATATATCCTACTCTATCATTAGGACCAACCTGGCTTTTCAACTACTTCATAGCCAAATGACATTCCAAATCGGATTTTGATTAGTGCATAATAATGTTAGAATTTAAAAGACTTGAACCTGAACCTATCGTTAGATACGTGCACTACCTAATATGAAATTAAGTCATACATCTCAGGAACATCCAAATCTAATCTGTCATCTACAGTTACTTGCTGATCTTAGCCAGGTCAGTGATGGGGCAGTGGAGTTACAAAACAGTGACTCACCTAGGGTTTTTGCTCTTGATGTTCCATGATCTGTCAATTTTGACTGTAATACCACTCTGCTGGCACTCACAATCATGTGCACATTGTGTTTTATCTGAGTGAGTCAGTGCCTCCAGAAGGAGATAAAATTGTAAATAGGAAATTTCCTTTCAGAACACTTAGAGAAATAAAATAAACTGAATAAGCAATAACAATTGGCTGTAGAGAATACAGCTTTAACAGAAATAACCACAAAAAGAAAGAAAATAAGTAAGATTTATAAACCATATCTCAAATGGTCAGGATTTAGTTCTGACAAAAAATAACAAGGAAATAATGGTGATTTTGTTAGTTACATAACTAAATTTATTCATTTCCAAAGATTGTGAGGAAGGTTTCCATTAATGCAGTAAAACACTATTGAACAAGAAAGCTAAGACATCAGTAGTGACAAGTGCCCTTCACAGTTTCATTTCAGATGCTTTGTAGTGTTCAGGAAACTAAAGCTCATACTATTACTGTTTTTAATAAACATTCCTGCAACCAAATGGTGAAACTGCGCAAAGAAAAGGGGAGAAAACTGCAGCCAAACATAAAATAAATTAGAAAAGCATTTCAACAGGGTTTCTTACCATATACAAATATGTACTATTTTAAAACATATTGTACAATATTTTATCTCAACTAAATGTTTACAGATAGCTCTTTACAAATGAGTGAAATTTTGATTTTTGAAAAATCTGCTGCAGTCAAATCAAAGTAACACACTAACCAAAACACACACAATTTGAAAATATATTGTCATATATGTTCATAGACATACAAATGCACTTAAAACAATACAAAGCCATTTAATTTCATCCATCCTTAAATATCATTCTTATGGACAAAGTTTATGTTGGAAATATTATTAATTGTATAATGTTTTGATAATCAAATTATAATTAATCAAATTATAATATTTGAATTGAGCGGCAAATTTGCTTTTGAAAACAGAATGAAACACAGGCAAGTTGCTTCACAGATGTTGGTGTATTATAACATATATATTTTTAAAATTTATCACAGAAAAGCATGCAATTTTACTTACACTAGTTTAATGGAGTATAAACTATTCAACTCTGATGGAGAGAAAATGGGAAATATTCATTCAATTAGCCTGTGTTTCAATTGGCAATTGATTTTGGCAGTTTAATAAACATCCACTTTTGTAACAAATCTATGATAGAATTATATACAAAACAAGCTTTAAAATTAATCAACGTACCTACTTAAATAGCGAAAATATATTTGAATTTTTAAAAATGACTGAAAAATTACATGGATGATTACTTCTTCTGAAATGAATATAAAATAATTTCCTCTAACAAAATGTTTGATTATTGCATATACATACAAAGAAATAAAGATTTTCTTTACTGTTATAAAGTGGTGAAAGCGGTTGCCACTGGATCTAGAACTTGTCTTTGGGCACGACATAAGGATAAACTACCAACAGGCAGTACGTATGGTTAGCATAAAAATAATGTTGAAAAATAAAAAGAAAGAGAATACTTTTACTCAACTATATGAACACTCATTAAAATATCAATATTGTTAGGCACTATCCTCAACCATCAATGTTCATAACTTTAATTCCACTTGATTTCAGATCCATACAAGAGGATTTAGCCAGACCTCCCAAGTCTGTGGAGACCAATGTCATGCATGGTATTTGAACTGTTTCAGCCTGAAGGAAGTTTAGTTCCAAATAAAGTCTGGATAACTTCTTCTTTCTCCATCAAATATTTGGAGTGACAAGTGGAATACAATAATTTTAATTTGAATCCTAATCATTCGCACACTTAGGTTGATTATCAATACATTTTATCTTTACATGGAAGAGACAAATGGCATAAGACTTTGGTTTAACGTAAAGGTGGAACTCAAGTTCAGCGAAAATAAAATACAAGGTGATATAAGCTATATATTATCATTGATGGTAATGTTTGCAGCAAAAATGTAGACGCTGCCCATTTTAGGAATATTAATGTATTTTTTACATATGGAAAATGGACGTTCTGGTGATCTAGATAGTGTTGACTTGCATCATATGTGATGACAAATATTTATAAACTATACCAGAGGCTAAATTTAACCCACATATAATTTTTTAAGCATTTTCAATCTCATTTTAATGATTAAATAGATGTTTTCTATTCTTTAAGAACATATATATAGGTATGACATTTCACAAATGACTTCCTTTCCATTGAAAAGTATATTATTCAAACAAAGCAGCATATATTAAGCATAATTAATGAAGGACAGAGTTTGCCTTTCTAATCTCTAATTGGAGCCTACTCCAATCTGTTTAGTCTGAATAAGGTGTAAATTGTAGAAGATTGTATCAACTAATAGTTAAAACAAAATTAAAACTCTAGGTTATGTTGAAAAATAGAACGAATTGAACTAAATATGCAGATTTGATTTGAGGAACAACTAATTGGCTAATTTTGGACCCGATTAAATTTAATACTTTGCTCGAAAGTATCCTGTAATGAATAGGACAGCCTATTGGCAGCATTTAGTGAGAGGAGAATTATTGCAGATGTGATATTCTTACATATCTCTGATTGTTAATTGATTTGGCATTGAGTAAGGCAATTCAGAAGGCAGGAGAAGTGTAGCATCTCTATTTGTCTGTTACTAATTGACGACAATTTTGGCTACCCTAATTTGATTCCTAGAGCTAATAAAACTCTGCTTCCAGCAGTTTTGACAGAGTTGTTTCATTTGGCCATTTGGGCCTGGAATGGATATTTCTGAATCATTGCAATTCTGATAATTACTGGAGCTCCCTGATTTGTTTTAGCTATATCGGATTTGTACTTAGCAATTTAGCAAACATTCTGTAACTCTGTCTGCTTGAAGTGAACTTTTTGAAATCATGCAACAGCTTCACAAATATTTTGCATTAAAATGCACTCACTAATATTAAATTAAAAATTGTGCTCTGAATATGTGGCTTACTGTTGTAGTATTTAACAATTTTTTTTATTTCTCAACTAAAACATTTGCATTGATTTATATAGCTGATTTACATTTTGAATTACTAAATTATTTAAAAGAGTACTGCAATAAAATTCAAAGAATAAAATAAATTGCCCATGACACTCTGTAATTAGCTGGGTGGAAGAGTTGGAATTGAAGGAAGGGGGACATACATCATAAACTGCCAGGAAACACAATATCTTTAGAAGTGCAATGGTAAGTTGTATGAAGGAGTCTTTAAGTACTTAAAAAGAAATTTACAATAAACACAGTTTTATCTCAGAATTCTGAATTCCAGACACAAATGGTCTTCTGCCTTAATTTGTTGTTGGTTCAGAAAGTTGCACTTTTAATGCAGGTGAATGGGTTTGTAAATAAAACGATAAATTATCTTTTATTTCCTTTCATCTGAAGGCACCATTCAGTTTTCATTTGTTGGAAGACTTCCTTTTGATGTTCAGAATGAAAAAGAACAGAAAACAAAATATCAGCAGTGCAAACCCAGAACCAATGAGCATGCCCTGTGGGGTTATCTGCAAGCACATGACTCCACTTTCATGTTTGGGTAGACCTTCAGCACAATATTCTTGTTTTCATCGACAAAGAGGATGCTTAATGATGACATTTTCTCAGGTACGCAGCATGGTTCGGGAATCCCTGGAACTACGCCCACTGCTCTCACTATACTTTGAATCGTAGCATGGTTTGAAGGCCTTAATGACTAAAAGAAAAAGGAAAAAAAATTACAGAGACACATTTTAAATGTTTTAGGCTTCCATTTTTCTTATGGGTGACATCTTGTGATTAAAATACACATTGTGTTCTGGCTCTTAAATCTCTATCATTTTGGAAGGTAAATGGATGTCAGATACAGATTATTCATGATCTAATTGAATAGTTGAACAGATTCAATGAGTTGAATGTCGCACTCCATATTCTTATTAACAAAATCCTTTTACAGATTCAGGATTCAGATTTGTCAAGACAAACTCCTTGTGCTAGAAGTTCACAGGTTTTACAAGATAAATGAAATAAAGAAAACCCCTTAAATTTTTAATTTGTACTATAGAACATTTAACACAATTTTTCAACATCTACAAACAATTTGATGAAAATATGCAGCTTAATGCTGGCAATATTGTCTCTCAAATGCTAACTAAATTTTATTCTGTCACTTTTCCTGTCACCTGATGTAAAGTAGCAGGCCAATGCCTGCATTAAAATAGCAGGATCGTGAATTTGATGAAAATAGATCAAACATTTCATTACACCTCTGAAGGAGCGACTGGTCATCTTCATCCACAGACATCTATTAAGGGCAAATCTGTGTAGCTCATCAGATGATTACAAAATGCCATTGGCAAATGCTCTTAACACATGCCATGTTCAAATGCAACAACATCTGGATAATATCCAAGCTTGGGCTGACAAATTGCAAGTAAATTCACGCTATACTAATGCCAGAAAATGCCCATCTCCATTAAGAGACTATTTAACCACCGCCCTTCAACATTCAATGTGTCACCATCATTAAATCACCCACTATTAACATCTTGGGGTTTACCATTGACTAGAAGCTCATTGGACATGTCATACGGATGCAAGAGCAGGACAGAGGGTAGGAATAGAGCAGCAAGTAACTGACCTCCTGACTCCTCAATGCCTGTCCACCATTTACAAGGCACAAGCCAGGAGTGTGTTGGAATACTTCCCACTTGCCTGGATGGGTGCAGCTCTAACAACACTCAAGAAGCTTGACACCATCCAAGACAAAACAGCCCATTTGATTGGCACTATACCCACAAGCATCCACTCCCTCCACTGTCAATGCTCAGTAGCAGCAGTGAGTAATCTACAAGATGCATTGTAGAAATTCACCAAAGATCATTAGACGGCACCTTCCAAACCTATGACCACTTCCATCCAGAAGGACAAGGACAGCAGATACATGGGAAAACCATCACCTGTGAGTTCCCCTCCAAGCCGCTCACCATCCTGATTTGGAAATGTATCACTGTCCATTCAACGTCACTTCATCAAAATCCTGAAATTCCCTCCCTCAGGACATTTGTGTCAAACTACAGCACATGAACTGCAATGGTTCAAGAAGGAAGTTCACAACCACCTTCCTGAGGGCAAATAGGGATGGGCAATAAATATTGGCCCAGGCAGTGAATCCCAAGCCCCATGAGTATATAAAGAAATTGCTGGGGAATAGGCTCTCTACCAGATTCAAATGATGTGAGTGAAAATATTTTTAAAAAAAGCACCTACCTTGAGCATTGGGAACTGGCAGGCACCTGCACAATAATAGGCATCAAAAGACTTGGGAGAGATTATCCACTCACTCCATCCAATGTCTGCAAAATCCACTTTCAGGTAACGGCGAGCACAGTTTCTGGGTTCATTCCACTGTCTCCGTCTTGCCTTTCTTAATGTTTGTTCATCATACTGAAGAGTCTGTGATTTCTGTCTGTTACCCTTCCTCTGCTTTGACTTCCTCTCCCTGTCTGCTGGCCGAGGATGTAGCTTTTTATATGGCCTTCTTGTCTCCCATGCAGTAGCTTCATTGTACTGGTATTCTGCACCAGGTAATTCGTTGTTGTGCAGGGGCATGAGTAAGTTAGTTGACCGTTTCCTTCTTACTTCAGATGTCCTGTTTGCAGTATTGGTTCTAAAACCCTGCACTTTGGTGACAAATGATCCCTGGCGTCTTTGAAGAGTGCTCACCGCAGTATCCAGTTCTGAAATTGCAGAGTCATTTGCATACACCAAGATATAAGGCGAATGCTTTGAAAGTAACTGTTTCCAGAAGGTTGGAACAGAAGGCATGATCTCAATTCCAATCAAAAGGTCATCATTTGACTTCAGACTGTTAATCACTCGTGTGATGTCTTTCCACTGCCAAGACAGAGAGTCTCGATAAAAAGTGGACGCATTTAGCACATTATGACTCAGAATTCTGGGGATATTGTTAGCAGTGGTAAAAGCCCAAACTGAAAGATCAAAGTTGATTCGTTTTCTGTGTAATCGATGACTGCAGCCCTTGGAGTACGGGCAATTATTGCTATTGTTTACAAGATCAGCTATATAATAATGCAAGGTAGCAGACAAAATGTCTTCAGATTTTGTCAGAGAAGTCAGATTAAAAGTGTGCAGTTGCTTGTCTCCAATCCACCCTATAATAACAAAACAATAAGAGATTGAACATCCATCAGTGTCAAAACTGGCACACAGTAATATTGCAGCATCACGTCAATTATTAAAATTAACTGCTCACTTCATACCAGTTTATTTTATGTCATGCTTGCATAATATCCTTCTGTTTCATAAGAAATGTTATTCCATTGAAGTAGATTAATTGACAAAAATCTATTCACAAATGACAAATTAAGCCATTACTCTTTTGACTTGATGATGAGGCATTATCAACTTAAGTTCTAAAAGTTACATGAAATCAAAATTCTTTTCAAATATTGTATTCTTCTGAAGGTATACATTTGAATAATAAGGGTTACTCACAGCATAAGGGTGATCAGGGTTCCAAACAGTGGTACTGAATGTTACTTCTCATTTTAATATTTTAAAATAGTCAATAGTGTTAAACATGCAGAAGAGTTGAGAGCTGCAAATATTACGAAGGTTGTATTATTGACCAAACCTACATTTCGTCCATTTAATAACTGTTTCTATCACTAGAAGCAATTTTTACTTCTGAATCAGAATACTGAAGGCTGAAGTCAACGATTTGACATTTGTTGGTAATGTGGCCACGATGGTCAACCAAAAATAAAAGCTCGGTAATATTAATAGTTCATTCACATGCAGTCCACCCATTCGAAGCAAATGACTTTTGGGCCACTTGTTTCACAGCCTAAAGGTAAATCTGGGAGGGTCCGGAAGGAGGGTAGAGTGGCAACACTACAGGATGAACAGAACATTATGGAAACAGGGTATCACTTTTGCTCACTGTGGCTTCACAACAGCATTTTTAAAATTTAGATTTTCAATTAAAACTTAACATATAACATGGCACATAAGTTAACCTTTGAAACCTCCATAAATCCTATCAAAAGCAGCTTCAGTTTGTACTCTCAGAATACAATGTGAGGTGGCAATGTGGGTGTAGATGGTCACTATTTTGAGAAAAAGCCATAACACTGGTAATTAAAAGATAATGTTTCATGATTTATTCAATGAATTAAATATAAAGAAACATTTAATCACAACGTGTTTTAAAACTGCCAAATTAATTGTCTTATCTGACACAAAGTGTACATGATATTCATTCTGAATCATTTTGACTGTAGTATCAACATAAGGATCCCATTTTGGATCAGATGTGGTTCTTCACTTTCAGAATCTTCCCTGCACAATAAATCAGCTTCCTCTCTATCCATGAACTGGATAATACACATTTTTTGTACAATCTGATGACACTCTGTGCACTATTGGCATCACACGATTTGATAATTAAAAATATCAAGCAAAACAGAATGCATATTTTGACATTTTTGAAGATCTTCTCTATTGACCATCCAATTATCCTATTTAGTGTGAACATGATCCTTCAAAGATTTTTTGAGGCCATATTCAAAAGTTGAACCATGAACATTTGACTCCACCAGTATAACTGCAAAATGTGAGTGTTATTGCTTTGAAGATGCCTCTTCATCTCACAGTTGATATGGGACCTAAATGTATCCCTCACTCATAAATGCATTTTTTATGTAGACTACCAGGGCACCTACTCCACACATTATCAATCTAAAACCTCACTTCACCCACATCCATCCAAAGTATAGCATTTTGTTGCTAAAAAGAAGGATCAAATTATGAGCCAAGTACATGATTTTTGACATTATCGAAGTGGGGTTGTCTTATACTCTATTTGTGATTGTGGCTGCCTAGCAGCAAAAGTCTTCCCCATGCAACTGGAGATAATTTTCATAGCTTAAACAGTCTTGAAATTTCCACCAGCATATGACGTGTGCCTTTCACTTGCTTAAGGTGGCTGTCCAGGGAGTGGGCCCAAAGAATATAGTGGAATCCAGAAGGCCCATACGGATTGGATAAAGACACTCTTGCTGCTAACTTGGTCATTCTTACGCCTGGTGTGCAACATATATTGGAGTTCGGTGTACAATTTCAGATGACATTCCAATATAGTTCAGATACATTTCAGTTGAAATGTTTAGCTGAGGTTCAGTCTGTCTGATTTGGTGCTTCAGATGGGTGTTCATGATTCTATTTAAACCAGAACAGGAAAGTCTCCTGGTGATATTGTTGATCTTTCCCTCATTCAACTTATTCAGAAATGGATGAACTATTTATCACTGTTGGTGGAAACCTGAATGCTGTATGCAGAATAGTTGAAACGCATAATGAATGCCTTGAGTCATTTCTGAAAGATAAAATGAATAGAGACTGTCTGTGTGGAGTTTGCACATTCTCCCTGTGTCTGCGTGGGTTTCCTTTGGGTTCCCCAGTTTTCTCCCACAGTCCAAAGATTCTCATGCTAGTTGGATTGGTCATGCTAAATTGCCCGTAGTGTTCAGGGATGTGTAGATTAAGTGGGTTATGGGGGGATGGGTCTGGGTGGGGTGCTCTGAGGGTCGGCGTGGACTTATTGGGCCGAAGGGCCTGTTTCCACACTGTAAGGAGTCTATGATTTCTGATCTCACTTTTACAACTGAGAAGCTGCATTTCTCCTTCTGCTCACACGAGATGGCGCTATTGAGCTGTTAACAATGAACTGGTAATGTTACCATTGAATGCAAATTCAGTCGGGTCAGGAGCTACCAGTTACCAACAATGATTAACTAAATTATAGATTTATTTACCCTGTAATAAAGTTGAAAGTTGCTTAACCAGAGAAATATGTTAAGAGATAAACAAAAAGACCTTGGATCAAGCAAACTGACATTTTAAAAAGTATACTATCAAATTCTTGCGGAATGCTGTAACATACGGAACTTAGATAAAAACTATTCTCAGAAACATTTATAATTAAACTGATAGTTTTGGTGACAGCGAGAGTTTCTGTCCCCTCTTGTGTCCAGATAGGAAACAAATGGCAGCTTCTCAGTTATAAAGGCTTCCTCCTTTCGATGTTTATATGATGATTCATTGTATCTTTCAGGAATACGTTATTGACAATGAAGCACTTTAAAATTCAATGACTAATACTATGTAATCAATATTTTTGCTATAAAATTTTCAAAGCAGTTTAACAGCCCTGGAAAATAATTTTCAGCCCAGTCAATGGGAATTTGACCCATTGGAATAGTCATCCCACCGATCCTGTCCTACTTTCCAGGATCTGAGTTATGTGCATAGATTGGTCTGGCACTTGCATCATTTAAGCAGCCGTGTCAACTTAAATGTGGAGGGGATTGACAGTCCAGTTTTACCATTTCACTAAAGCAAGAGCTCAGCCAGCTTAAAACTGTGAAATATTACTCCAAGTCACCAATTTCCAGAGGCTGGTTTTCTTTTTGTCCTATGTGCAATATCCTTTTCAGTTGCATCTCCATCAAAATCAGATTCTGACACGTATATTATCAGAAATCTGGCCTGTAGTTGTGGCCAAGTGATTTAGGTAATTACATTTGAGTGTCCCTGCACAAGTTGCTGACAATCTTGGTGGGAGGGGGCATGTGGAGTTCTTGTGGTGCACTGGTAGTACCCCTACCTCTGGGGCAGAAGGTCCAGGTTCAAGAAATACCCCAGACCTGGAGGTCACAGAATTAAAACGGTTCCTGCACCAGCTCTTCAAATGAAGATCATTTGATCAGTCTCCTGCTTTTCACCCCATGCCCTTGCACACTGTTTCTATTCAAATAATCATCCAATCCCCACCTCACTTTAAGGCAGTGCATTTCATAAAAGTGAAGAAGTTTATTTTGCACATCACATTTGCTCCTTTGCAATCACTTTAAATCTATGCCGTCCAGTTCTAGTTTCTTTTACCAGTGGGAACAATTTATCTCTACCCACCCTATCCAGCTCACTCATGATTTTGAAAATCTCTATCAGGTCTCTTCTCAGCCTTCTTCTCTCCAAGGAGAACAGTCCCAATTTCTTTGCCCTATCCTCATACCTGAAGTTCCTCATGCCTGTAACCATTCTTGTAAATCACTTTTGCACTCTCTCCAATGTGTTCACATTCTTCCTGAAGGTTCTGAAGAAGATTCATACCAGACTTGAAATATTAACTCTGTTTCTCTCTTGATAGATGCTGCCAGACTTGCTGAGTTTCTCCAGCATTCTCCGGGCTTGTTAGTGCCTTGCATAAACTCCAGATAAATGTCTTGCTCTTGCTTTCTATACCCTTCTAAAAGAATAGAGTATGCTAGGCTTTATTATGAACTGCTTTAAACTGTTCTGCCACCTTCAATGACTTGTGTGCACATGCACCCAGATCCCTCTGCTCCAGCAGCCCTTTTAGAGTCCTTCCATTTTATACTGGCTCTCTACGTTTTTCTCATCAAAATAAAACACCCTCTCTTCCCACATTGAACTTTATCTGTTACCTACCACCTAGTCAACCAACTTATTTATGTCCTTTTGAAGTTTTACATTATATTTGTTCTTAATTATATTAGCATCGCTGGTTAGGCTAGAATTTATTGTCCATCCTTAGTTGCCCTTGAGCAGGTGGTAATAAGACACTTTTTGAACTGTTTTGAACTGTTGAGGTATACCCACGACATAATGGTTGAGAGTGTGATTTGGAATCTTGACCCTGGAACAATTAAAGGACGTTGACAAATCTCTAAGTCAGGATGATGTGTGGCATGGAGTGGAACCTGCAGGAAATGATGTTTCAATGAAGCTGTTGCTCTTATGCTTTGAGACAGTGGGGATCAGAGGTTTGGAAGATACTGGCAAAGGAACTTTGGTGAATGCATATTATAGATAAGCATGTCTGTCACTCTGTGTTGCTAGTGTAAGGAATTAATATTTAAGATGGTTGCTGGGGTTCCGGATGAGGTTGGCTACTTTGTCCTTGTTGGTGTTGAGTTTCTGTTCATTGTTGGAGCTGCAATGATCAAGTATTCCAGCAAAGGCCTGATTTGTATCTTGTAGAAGGCAAACAGGCTTTGAGGAGTCAGAAAGACACGGCTAGTTTTTGTTGATCGTCCATGCTCCAACCTGTTCTTGTGGTCACAGTATTCATAGACGTGATAATGTTTAGCCTTTAGTCAATAGTAATGCCCAAGATGTTGGTAGTGAGGGAGATCAGTGATGGTAATGTCATTGTATGAAAAGAGATGATTAGATTTTCTCAGTTTGGTGATGGTCATTGTGA
This sequence comes from Rhincodon typus, assembly GCF_021869965.1. Classification (NCBI taxonomy): domain Eukaryota; kingdom Metazoa; phylum Chordata; class Chondrichthyes; order Orectolobiformes; family Rhincodontidae; genus Rhincodon; species Rhincodon typus. Next base: position 109,119,463 of record NC_063332.1, read on the forward strand.
GGATTTGCGTCTAGCGCACTACCATGGTATATCTACAGAGATATCCTGGGATTGAGATGATCGACCACCAAAAAACACAACCATCTTCTTTTCTGCTAAGTGTGACTTCAACTAGCAGAGATTGTTCCCCCCATTACCATCAATTGCAGTTTTGTTGGGACTCCTTCACGTCATACCTTGTCAAAAATTGCCTTGATTTCAATGTATCTATGGTAATGCTGAAAGCTTCAGGTTTTGTCCCACTGTCTATTTCATTTACCCTAAACATAATGCACAAAGTATATCCAATCTATTGGATTCAGGTTTTTGATGCATTTTCATATATACATATATACATGCTGAAATGTATGGAATTAAATTTCAAATTAGTTAGACTACATATAGCAATAAACAATTGATAAATCAATTTCATAAACACCATTGAGATCAGCACTTGCCTTATAGTACAGTTGAGATCATTTTTATATGGTAGGCCAAAGATTATTCAAATTTGCTTTAATAGTACGTAAAATACAGAAAAAAGATCTAAAATTCCATTTCTAGTTCATCTCCTTTCCCAAATAAAAAGGCTGTAATCAAGATTTTATCTTAAAGGATTTTTTTTTTCAATTTTAAGATATCGTCCCGGAGAATATACCATTGCTGGTAACAATTTAGTTTTGATTATGCTGTTTCTGGTCATAAAATATGAGGTGTATTCTTTCTAACCTCACTCCCAATATGGGGAATGATGAGGTAGTATTATAGGTTGAAACTAGTTAGAGGACAAATTCCACGTCCTGCCTTCACCTAGTATGGTTCCATATCTGGAAAGTAGTATTCATAATCCATGCTGTGTAATTTACTTCCTGGAGTAGAGACACTGGAACTTATAAGGGTACCAACAATAAATCAGAAACATCCAATGTCATAATGCATGATGAGGCAATCCTAGTTCAACCTATGATAGGTATCACTCTTTGACCTTCTGCTTACAAGACACAGGGTTCCAGGTGATCAATCTAGGATAGACTTCCACTGACAGAAGTAGAATGTGAAACTTCAGTACAGGTTTGAGATTATGCAGAATACTAAAATAGCCCTCATGTTTTTTTCTGGAATAGAATAAAAGTTTAGCTTAGTGTTTAGTTATTTGGGTAACAATGTTATAATCACAATTGTGCAGGTTAACAACAACATTTAATATTACAATAAAATTACATTGAAACATACTGTCATAGCACTGAAACAAACAATTCAATCCATTAAACACAAAACATTTAATCTATGCCAATGCTTTTCTTTACCTTTTTCTCTCTCTTCATCTAAATTTACTCTCCTTTCTTCTCACAACTCATACATTCCTCTTTCTCAAGCGTTTTACATCTCGTTCTTGGGATTTCAACCAGGGTGGCACTGCAGTCTTAATCATGCATTTCTAGTTTCCCATGAAATATTAAGAGACAATTACAGAATATACATTCAGTCCCATGTAACCATCACTTCCATGTCATCCCCACCATATTTGCTCTATATGAGTAAGGGAATAACAACTTCGCTTTTCCTTGTTTATAGAACGATAAATGTTTGATCATGAGGTAGTTAGTTCACTGTAAAGGTTCTGATGACGTTTACTCAGTTACACATGTTTCATCCTGAATTATTGGTGAGGATTTTCCCAGCACAAAGTATGTGACCTGACATCGAGACCAATATGGGTCCCAAGCTTGCATGGGCAGTAGTGGTGCCATGGTGGCTGATTAAGAGGACACAATCAGGCTGGCTCTCCATGCCACCAATCCAATTATAGTGCCAGTGGTTCTGCAGCCTCAGCAGTACCACCAAAATAGATCATCACTGCTCAATCTGTAAGGGAATGAGAGAGTGCCTCCATTTTGATCCACCTTTGAAGTGAAGGTGAAGAATCTGATACTGTACTACGGTCAGGCAGACAGACCTGAACGAATGGAGGGGGAGGCCTAACCCACCCCAGGGGGTAAAAACAGTGAACAAAACAGGTGATACTTGGAAATAAACATACTGGGCATGCACTTTGATGTCTCTCATACGATTTGGACCAGAATATCTCATTCTCCAGTCTTACCAGTTTTTCCTGCTGGCACAGAGCTTCTAGAAACCAATATACTACCAAGGGAATCTCCTGCTTTCATGAAGTTGCTGGCCTGCCAATGAGAAATGGGAACCATTTTGCCCATCATGGGAAAATGGTCATCAGTCATTCCTTTCATTGTGTAAACAAATTGCCCTAGTATTGTTAGAAAAATAGCCTGAGTTAGAACTGTTTTGGGGAGCCATCCCAATTGGGCTCACTGGCATTTTACTGGCACTTCCACCACCTCTTATCATGTCACTCATGGGCCTGGTTAAATATCAACCATTGAATTACTATCTTGTGATTCACTGTACATGGTTTATCATCCTTCATATGTTAAATATAATCACAATTTAATTCAGGTTATATAATGTCATCATCTCCGTATCTGTCAGGCAATGTGTGAAGTATAAATATAGTTACACCCAAGTACAGTGAAGCTTGTTCGCATGCACCTCAGAGTTACACAAATTCTTGTTGAATGTGAGTCTTGACTTCTTCTTCTAATTCTGATAATGCTATGTCCAGGTATTCCTACTACATTCATGTTTCATTATAGATAACAGTTTCTAAGTTTCTGCCACTGGAAATACAACAAATCAGATTTGGAGATAAACATTGTGTGAGACCAGCTGACTTACAGATAGATCAACATTGATGACAGACAGAGCTTTTTCACTATTAAATACGAGTTAACCTTCTCAAAAAAAAGTTCACAATTCACTATAATTGACATTAGCAAAGTTTTACAAAATGGAGGGATTCTGAACTTCTGGGAATTTCGGTTTTTATAGTTCAGATGCAATCTGAGTATGAAGGACATTCAAAAAAGAACTATCGTGATATGCTCGATTGAGAGAGATTACTTTCTAAGAAAAATACAGCTGCAAAACAATTAGGTGTTCAGATATCAAAAGATTGCATGACATAAAATGACTAATTGATGCACTGAACTAAAGTTCACCTTGAAGTAGTGATTAAAGTTGAAGGAGTAGAAAAAACTAAATTGCAAAAGATGGTCAAATGATGTAGAATATCATTTATGGTCTTATAGCCTCTCTATTCTAAAGATGTTCAGATGATTCGGATCTTTGTAAGCATCATTAAAGGGACAAAAAAATTCAACAATCATAAGAACCTGAAGATTGTTTCTCTCAAAAGCAAAAGATATGATTTGTATCAATGATGCATATTAATTTAGCAATATCCAGGTCCAAATGGATGTTCTATTTTTAATTAAAATTTAAAAATAACACATTAAAATGATGACAAGTTGAAATTGTTGAATTTATGCAGTCTTGGAGGAATGACAACACAAAACAAATTATAGATTTTTATTGTTATCTGTATATTTAAATTTGTTGTCATTTAAAATTCTTGGAGTTTGTTGTCTTGAAATAAGTAATATAAAAAGATTATGTCAAAATGTCATTAACTAAAAATGACAGCAGCAAGTGAGCGACACAGTATGCTAACCAGAGGATCATAAACCACTTGTACAAGGCATTGGCTATTATTGTGTTTAATGCATGGGCCATGGGTTCACCAATTTAAATGAACATAACAATGACAGAATAAAATAAAAAGGCAGTATTTAAAGTGCTGTTGTCTCTCCATCTCTTTAGATCATCACATACATTGATAATTCATTCTCAGGTACCCAGAAGCAGATTTAGACAGAATTTATGTGAAATGAATGGTTCTCTTTATTTCCTTTCATTTTAAATAGCTCACAGAGATTATAAGCCACTTTGTAGCAAACTCTAAAGTTGTAGTGCAAAGGTGTCAACCAATTCCTGACACTTTACAGTGCTAAACAATGCCTGTGCAATGGTTCACTTATGTCCTTTAGGGAAGGAAACTGCCATCCATACCTGGTCTGACCTACATGTGACTCCAGACCCACAGCAATGTGGTTGACATTTAACTGCCCTCTGGACAATTAAGGATGGGCAATAAATGCTGGCCTAGCCAGTGACACCCTCATTCTGTGAATGATTTTTTAAAAAAAGTTGATTATCCACTCTTTGGATTGAATAGTTGTGCAGTAAGAGTTAACCCATTGCATGGCAAAACAGACAGGAGCACTGGAATCTGAGTGGACTTTAGCCTTTGAGATCAGGCAGGTAGATCGTAACAATGAAAAAATGCTGGAAATGATAGCAAGTCAGGCAGTATTACTGGAGAGAGGGCGAGCTAACATTGAGTCTAGATGACTCTTCACCAGAGCTGCTGCCTGACCTGCTGTGATTTCCAGTATGTTTTGTTTTCAGCACAGATTCCAGCATCTCCAGTAATTTGCTCCTAGATTCTAATTATGTTTCTGGCCTTATGTGTTCAAATCTTATGTAAATTACTTTTTTTTTCAAAAGATTCAACATCAATATGCTGTTCTAGTTTAAATCAGTTAATAATAAATCAGATAACCAATATTGCATAATCCCACAAATTAATTTGGATATAGTATTTATCACATATATTAAATTCTTCTAAAGTAGACTAAAACAAGATGCCCTAACGAAACTCTTTATTTAATGTCATTTGTTGGAAACAAGCTGGAGGGCCAGGGTGAGTCAGAAAGGTAAGCAAGCAGCAATAGCATATAACACCCAAAATTAGACATGCCCCTTTTCTCCACAAGGCCTTGGTGTAACTTTAAAACTGTAATCTAATTTAGGATTCAAATACATATAAACTGCTTGAGTTTTGCTCTCATGGTTTATAATGGTATGGAAATCATTTATTTGATTACAGTTTTATAACTCTCTTCCAAGTATCCCATAATTTCAAATTAAATAATGATTTTGGGTGATATCATAAAGTATGAAAGCAAAAATTTAGAACTCAATTCAGGGCTTAAAAGCATGCCACATTTTCTTCAGGTGACAAATTTTAAAAAGAAAATGTTGTGAATATACTTTAGACAGGTCGTGCTATTAAGAATACAGGTCAAGAGAGTTCTCATCTCCATCATCATTTTGTGCTGCATTTTGAACCATCAGCCAAGTGAGGAGGCAAGACTTGGCCAGAGGTCTTCCTGCTACAGTATGTGTGATGCAGTCATTACAACTACAGGTATTAATACAGGGAGGGTACAATTTTGTCCAGGGTACAGATTGTCAGGTAGTCGAAGGGTTAACAACAACCAGAAAGACAAGGTACGTGGGAAGACCATCACCTGGAAGTCCCCGTCCAAGCCACTCATCATCCTGACTTAGAACATTAGCACCACTCCTGCAGCTTCACTGGGTCAAAATCTTGGAGTTCCCTCTCTGAAGGCATTAGCCCATGGACTGCAGTGGTTCAAGACGGCAGCTCAGCTCTACCTCAAACACATCTAGCGATGGGCAATAAATGCTGGCCCCACCAGCCTTGCCTACATCTGATGAATGATTTTTTAAAACAAAAAGACTTCCTTACCCTTCCTCATATATTAAGGACAATGATTTGCTTGGGGGTGTGGAGGGGAAAACCAGTTGACCGGATGGCGAAGATGTGTCTCAAAATAACACGACAGCACGGGTATCCGTTCTGGCTGCGGGCAAATTTGGAACTTACTTGCTCGCCCTGCCCTTGAGGTTGGAAGGCATTGGCAATCCATCACTGACAAAACCAAACCGCTCAAAATAAAAACGGGTCAAAGAAAGAGAAAACGGTTCAAGATAGAGCAGCCTCTGCACCGAGTTATCCCAAAGCGTTTGATTGATGTACTGATGGCTGTCACACTCACTAAATCTGAGCGCAAGATGAAAAATTCCCTTTTGGAGAATATGAGAGAAAAAAAACTAGAAAATTACGACGAAGTTTGCAGATTTTGGTTTGAGCTAACACTGTCTTAGTCTGTTTTGTTCTTGTCAGCTTAACTGGCTGCTGGGAATAATGCAAAGTGGAGCTTTTGAAAGGTTATTAATCTGTTTGTGGCACTGTTGCTTGAAATGTGTTGAAAAATGTTATGTAATTGATTACAAGATACAACTTGTCCAAGTCCTGAGCACAGTTTACCCGGTGCAACATCGAACAGTTTGATATGCGATTCGAGAAAAGGTGAGTAGATGAGCAGTGACAGTAGTAGGGTTGAAGTTACAACTGGTTATACTTAAGTTTTATTACTTAAATATGTTCATCAGTCCTTAGAAGATAACGGAATTGTTATTGTTTAGTTGCATGAAGAGAGGTCCTTCTCACAATCAATAATTTACAGAGTGAATACTGAAGACGGCAAAGGGACACCAACTTGTTTCTCTGGGTACTGAAGGTTAGAACCACTGTTTGGAATCCCTGAATAATAAATAAACCAGGTTAAAAATCTCCGGGGGTCAAGGCAAGAAGGCTTTCCTATAAAATCACAGACATACTAAATTACGCTCTTATCCATCAATACCCTCCCCCCCGCTCACCCCAAATATAACCTCTTTGCATCCCAATCATCCTCATACACTTACCCAAACTAGCTTTGTAACTGCGGACTGTGTTGCCATCCTTAAACCGGTAGCCAGCTTTGTTGTATTTGTCATAAAGCATCAGCATGTGCTCCGACAGCGTGTCCTGCCACAGGTCTGGTTCTGTGAAGCTGGGGCTTCCCTTCCGGTAGGAAGCGAAATCTCTTGAATTCTCTCCCAAACCACGAATTCTCCTAAGCCCGCGGAAATGATCCTTCAGCAGATCCGAGAAGCCCGCAGTCAAACAGCTCCATCCGACACACACAAACACCAGCGTGTGAAATTTGCCCATCCTCTTTTAAGAAAAAAAAGAGCCGAGAAACAGTTAAGTGGGGATTGATTGTCCTCAGAAAAGGAAGGAATAGTGTTTTTGGAAAACTTCCTAGACTTGTTGAAGCTTGCGTTGTTCGGAGCCGCTGCAGGTAGATTTTGAGGGTAGTTCTCTCAGCTCCTGGTATGTGTGTATGTGGAGCTCGGCTCACTGATGCCGTTAGCCTCTGATCGCTGTTTGTTGCTAGACCCGTCTGTCTGTTTCGGATTCGCCTGTTCTGTTCCTATCTGACTGCAAGCGCACAGTGTTATGTGTCCCAGCTCAGGGCAGAGCTTCAGTCTGGCCAATCAAACTGCTTCCCTGCCTTGAATCAAAGCAGACTTCAAAAAGCCAACTCCATCTCAGATTGTGACTTTATAAATTTTTACATAGTCCCAACTGATTGCCACGAGGTACAGCTCTTACATATAGCACTTTAACAGTTGGTTTGGAGTTTAATAGCAGGCGTTAACTTATGAGGGCCAGGAGATAGTTGAATAATTTTATTGTTGGATTGCGAGAAAGTGTTTCGTGCTCAACTCGCCTGCTCAGTCAGCTTTTTAAATTGTTATTTCTGAACAGCACTATCCCGATAGTGGGCAATCTGAAAGGATAGATATCTGCATCAGTTGGACACTCAGTCAGTGCAAACTCTCACATTAATCAGTGCAAACATGTGGGGTTTTTGTTTTGGCAGGGGACAGAGACGGTATAAACCTTCTTAATCAACAGCTCATCTTCGCGGTCATTGCTTCCAGTCGAGGCTCTTATGAACCTGTTGGATTTTGGCAGGTCGCTCCCCCTACACCGTTGTTACTTACCTGCACGTTCTCAGTGCTGATGTGAAATATATAACCACATAGTCTACAAATTACCCGCTGGGTTGGTTCACACGTTCTTTCAGTAAGTGAACAACCTCATCAGATTATCGACAATTAGTACAATCGAAATTCTCTCGGACTCATCTGGTACACAGTAGCGCAGATCAAGTTGAAAGTGTTTCAGCAAAATTGATTCTGGGGATGGATTGAGGATAATACAGTTTATTCCGGGTTTTAAGTAGGATCTACTTTCTGTTCAGAAATGAATGGCGTTAAGCGGACACATCCTGTAGAGCTCCCCGCCCGGACACAGTCGTTGAGTGTCTCTCATACACCAAATAAAGATAGGAAGAAGACTTTAAATACTCTCTTTCACGGGCATCCATGGGTAACTAATGATTTCCCGTATGCCACGATGTGTATTGGTTGACTCAGATATATTTAGGTTTCTACTCGAATAATTTTAAAAGAGTAAGATGTCAGTTTATTGTTTTAATATGTGAAACAGTTCATACTTTGGATCTATTCACAACTCATATGCCCCATGCTCTGGAGTAGCCAGGGTTGATTTATGGTTTGTCAATTGCGTTTTAAAGTAAATAATACGGTAAAATACAGTGAATAGCTTTAACTGTCACCAGTTTTGAGCAATGTTACTGGCTGCTGTGGGCTGTGGAAAGAGCCTTCCTCTCTCAGTATGCAAACACCAAGTGTCATTAAGTACTGAAGTTCTACCCATCTCCTGTGTTGCAAAGGATAGGACCTGGCCTCCTCGCTGCAGAATGCTCCAAGTAGTTGGATAATTCAGTGTCACCTGTCCTTCATGGAGAACTTTGCAAAGAAAAAACGCCTTTGACCACAAGTCCATGAGGAAGTGGTAGGCACCGGGCACCCTGGAGACCCAGATGGAAAATGAGAAAGTGGATTCTGTCATGTGGCTCCCTGAGCAGACTGTCAAAGTCATTTGGCAGAATGCCTCATCACCAGAACTTTCCAACAAGCACCAAGACATTGCTTTGCTGGTGGTGAGAAGGGCATTACCTGTAAGATCCTTCCTGCATGCCCGGACTCTCTGCAACACTGCATGCTGCCCTACAAGTGGCTGCTGTGAGGTAGAGACTGTCACACATCTCCTGCTGGAATGCGCCTTTGCAAAGGAAGTCTGGAGAATGATGCAGTGGTTTTTGTGGAGGTTCATCCCAAGCACCTTGATGAAGCAGAACTTTGTGCTATACCATCTGTTCCCTATGATGCATAGGGAGACAAACATCAAGTTCACCTGCAGGACCTTCAGCTCAGTGAAAGATGCTTTGGTCTGCCTGAAAGTTGTTGGTATTCCAGAGATAGGATATGACCTTGACTGAGCATTGCAGACTGGCACATCCCAAGGTCCAGGACTATGTGCTGAGGGACTCACGAAAGCTTGGGGCAGCTGCCTGCAAGGCAGAGTGGGCAAAGGCCACTGTTTAAGGTCCTTCTGCCAAAGTTAAATGGGGGTCCATTCAGTTATCAGATACCCTCATGCCTCTAATGCATATAAATAATAGTCTTGTACAAGGAAGAGATGCCTTTCATTTGTTTGTTGGATGGAGTCAAACTCCAGTGTTTGTTTGTTCCTTGATATGTTACTGTACAGAACCAAATTGCGTTAGTAACTATGCATACAGATATTTATGAATAAAGCATATTTTTGAAATAAAAAATTGCAACTGGTGCAGAGTACCCAGGTGTGTATTGAGAACAATGAATGCAAATACTCCAAGATATTCAGGCGTGTTACAGGTAGGTTTATGTCACTAGTCGTCAGTCATCAGCGAACTGTGTCAAATTTAAAGGCAAGTGTATTCCTGAGTTTGGCTCACATTGTGGAGGTCGCTGGGATGCTGTGCTAATCTCCTCACATTATTCTAAACCCATGGCATAAACACAATACTGCATTGTAGCTGCTCCTAAGATGACCAGTTTAACTGAACTGCCAGCAGATTTAAGTTATGCCAATTTTCCTGACACACATTTCACAAATCCCCAAACGGAGAAGCATTGCCAAGAACTGACAGAGTCACCTTTATCTGTATCTGACGTCAGTTGCAATCAGCTTTACATTCCTGGTCTTTGATTGACTGCAGTATACCCAATAGATTGTCTGCTAAACTGATTTGTGAGTAAATGGCTATATTCCTCCCTGATCAACTCTCTGCATTCTCACATGGACAGCAGTTGTAGGATCTGTCCCATTTAGCTGCCTTTCCAACTTTTCAGGAACCTTCTACCGAGATTTGTTGTCCGAAGCTGCGAACCAAACTATATCCCATCATTGTCAATACAGTGTGGAGCTGGAGGAACACAGCAGGTCAGGCAGCTCAGAGGAGCAGGAGAGTCGATCTTTAAGGCCTGAACCCCCGTCATCAGACCTGGGGAGGGGGAAGGGAGCTAGGAAATAAATAGAGGGAGGGGTGGGGCTGGGGGAAATTAAGTGGGATGGCGATAGGTGGATGCAGGTGGAGATAGGTCAGTGGGAAGGGTGGGGTGGATAGGTTGGGAAGATGATGTACATGTAGTGTCAGGTCAAGGAGGTGGGGATGAGAGGGATGGTTGGCATGGGATGAGGCTGGGGTTGGGGAGATTTTGGAATATGAGGTGTTGTTCCTCCAGTTTGCGTGTGGCATCGTTGTGGCACTGGGGGAGGCCCAGGATGGACATGTCACCCAGAGAGTGGGGAGGGGGGGCGTGGGGAGATGTTTAGCAACTGGAAGGTGTTGTTGATTATAGTGTACAGAGTGCAGGTGCTCTGCAAATCTGTCACTGTGTCTATGTTTGGTCTCACTCATGTAGAGGAGGCCACATGGGAGCAATGGATACAGTAGACCAGTTTGGAGGAAGTACAGGAGGATGTCCCATCATTGTACTGCAGGATCCTCTCTGGGCATTACTTGTTTATCTGGTCTTCAGTAGACACGTAAAAAAGACCTGAAAGTCAAATGTGAAATGGTTACAAGATGAAAACAGATGCTCCAAATCTTGGGAATGGGACGGTAATATTTCTACAGCATGCCTGAATGCAGCGTGCACATGCAGGATTTATGTTCCTTGTCTCCAATAATCGGGAAACAGAATTGCTAAAACACCATCTCTGACCATTACTGAACGTAGTCCTAAAAGTTGGCGTATCTCTGTCCTAACACGAACAGTCAATCTTAGATGATGGTACAACTGTTGAAATGGCAGCATGACATTGTTTACTTTAACTGCGCAGTCAGCGAGGAAAGGGTTAATGAGTAATCCCATAAATGTTTCCAAAAACCTTCTTAGGTACGAAATGATTAATAGGGCAGGGCACACTTTTCTTGAAGTTGGACGAGTGCCCAGTATATATCGTCAGGTTGCAACCAAAACAGAATTCGAGGGACGTAAAAAGACAGGTCGATCAGCATTTGAGAAAGGTTAAAGTCTTGGGTGGGACCTTTACATCAGGATGGATTTTATGAAAGTCACAGCCCAAACAGTAACTTGTATTCGTCATTCAGATGTTGTTTGGTTTGTTGTGCTTCTAGCATTTTCTATTCATTCAGATTGCATTAAGTAATGTGCGTGTTTATTTGTAATGTCTGTACATTGGTGTTCACATTCGGGGGTGGGGATGTTGTTAGTAGTGGATCATGCCGTTTAAAAGTGATTCAGATAAATATCAGGCGTAGTTTCGATGGCCAGAGACGCGCCTATATTTTCGTGGAAATGAACAGAGCCAGAATGTATTCAGCAAGCATCTCCTTTGAGCAGAAGTTTCTGGGTTTGCATTTCCCGCTTTGCATTGGGGAAAATTGTTGAGCTCTTAGTATTATTGTTCATTTTAGTATGAGGCAAATGAGCAACATGTCTGTCGTTAATACAATGTTACTACAGTTTATCGTGAAAAAGCTGAGGCACCTACTTTATCAAGAAAGAATTTGGCGGGAAACAAACTCCGTAACTTGAGGCGGGGGAGTGGGGATGGCAAACTGAGGAAATGCAAGAAAAAACCAGCAAGGTGGGCAACATCCAGAGAGATGGAAGACAAACCTGAAACTTTAACTGTCTGTTAATTTTCATGCATGCTGCTTGACCTGCTATTTCCAGCATTTTCTATTTTTATTTTAGATTTTCAGCTTCTGCAGTGTTTTGATTTTGTACCAAACCTATCAAATGAGTTTTCTTTGTTTTACGTTTGAATACAACTTCTGATGTTGAATGAAATTAATAAACTGATGCAATACAATACGTCAACTTAAGCGTGTGAATATTACTAAATACAATCGACTGAACACTTGGCATTATTTCATCTTACATATTCATACTTTCACACGCAAAACATAAAATACATTTAAATGAGGCGCGATGATGTATATTAAGTTTGGTGATTAGTTGAATCTTTCGAACACGGCGTGAAATAATGGTGCAGAAACTACATAGTTAAACTGCTGAAAATCTGTTAGGAAACATCTTTTGCGAGGTACTTCCATTTCTATCCGAGTTACGGCTGATGGTAGCCAAACTGGAAAGATAGCCGTTTGCAAAGTCTGTATTTGCACTCGCAGAGAAGGCGGCAACATTGAGCGAACACAGAAATTGAAGAAAAGTGAGTGAGAATCCAGGCATCACAGTCGGACAGAAAACAAATACCGTGCATGAATTTTAAATAAGACACACAAAAACAGTATAATTGTTAGATCCTTTCTCATTGGAACCAGTTGGGCAGCCATGATGCTGCCCTCCCGTGGCTGCAGGCAGTACCGCATGCCCCTCGTCACAAACCCAAACCCCACAGGTAACACAACGCCCACCAATCACATTACAGAAAAAAACACATGACATCAGCTGCTGCGACGTCACTTTCTAGTGCGGGCACGAGAAGGTGGGTGAATGAAGTACCTGAGCGCGTGCACAGGTTTGGCTTTGGTTCGCTTCGATTTAATTAGAGGATAGCAATATTAAATGTTGTGTTGACCGACATCTGATTATAATACAATTCGGAAAAGGAAACCACATTGTGTTATCAGACTATTTACCTAAATTACTATAGGAATAAATCTGCTGCTTCTAGTCCTGGTTGACCCTGCCTACTTACAAACAGCATTCTTGGCTACTCCAACCTCCTCGCTTGGCTCTTCTCTAACTTCCCTCGTTTGCTGTAGGCTATTCACAGACTTTTTTTTAACCTTTTCCCGCTTGTTATTTTCACCCCACCCATCATTGCCGCTGAAACTCTGCCAAGAGATAAGCAATCACTACCATCTCTGTATTTCCCTCCAGAACATTTATTTGTTTGTGCAAAAGATTCTTATCACTAACAAACTTATTGTGGTGGGAAGTACTTTTACAGAGAGTTGCCCTGTAGATTGCAACACTACTTGTTAATGCCTCTTCTCAACAGCTGTCCTTACAAATTATTACAGTTGTGTTCTCGTTCTTACCACCAAGTTGGTTCAATCCTTTGCCTAATCTTCTGAAATCCTTTTTTCCTTTGATTAACTGACCCTCTTCCACTGTACAGATCTTGAAGTCATAAGCAATGAACTGTAAACCAGACATTTGCTTTTTTTCATTTAGTTTGTCTGTCAAACCTAAACAAGGTTAAAGTGTCAAAATTGTGGAATTGGTTTCACAACCTTGAATACATGACGGTTCAGTGAGGCAGTTTCCTAGTGGTGAAAATAGGCCCCTTTGTCTCCACTGATTTTACTCATTGATTCTGCACTGTCCATTTATCTAGTGCTTCTTGTTGATTACTGCTGCTAATTGTTTATCTGCTATCTAGATTGGAATATCCTGTCTTTTTTTGATGCTTGAAAATCTCATTCTGTCAATCAGCTATCAGCCTTTCCAAGCCCACCATACGTGTCAAATTCAAGAAGGTAAACCAAACAAATATAAACACACAAAAGAACAAATAGAGGATGTTGCATCCAGAAATGTGGAGGCCTATAGGCCAAAGAAATGAAATTACACTTCTATTTGACTGTACTGATAGAGTACTGAAGGGAATTTCCAATTAAATGTAATTCAAGTCATTTCAAAAAGGGAAATAAAGAAGCTTGCTATCTAAAACGATGAATGCCTGTAATAACGTTACAAAGATACCAGAAAAGTGGGAGATTAAGTGCGCAGATTGATTGAATCAATGGCATGAAATGTTTTCACATGAAGAGACTGAACTTTTATGCAGTTGGTCTGGTAGTTTCATACCATTAGATGATGTAACATTTTCATTTTGTTGCAAACTATCGAGCTGAATGAATCTTAATCAAAGTGTTGCATTCTTGGAGTAAGGTCCAATATACTTGAGAAAAAGAGAGAACAGGTATTTGATCTTGTGAGCTGAAAAAAGCCAAAAATGTAGCTCAAGCATATTACAAATAAAAGCGATTACCTTTGTTACAACTTTGGCTCATTTATTCTCTTCACTATAGTGTTTATTGAACTGGAGCCGACTAAGCATTTTCGTCCACAACTAATGACTGAAGATGTGTCTGTTATGTTAAAAAGTTAATTCAGTTTATTTGTTACATCAATTTGCTAAATTTGTAACTAACCTTGTTGCATTCATTTATGTTGATTCGTGTCCATTGCATTTATCTAAGAAAAATGACTTAGTTTCATTTTATATACTGCCCTTGATAATGCTAGGTATTATAGTAGGCAGCGGAAAAAGCCTGGAGGGTGCCACTCTTACACAGAAAGAATATATGTAAATTTCAAATACCCCTATATCTATCTTATAAGTAGCATAAAATGGTACACCTTTAAAACCTTACACCTTCATCTGCTATATGTAAGTTGGAATTACATGTAATGTTATAAGTATTGTTACATTTTATATAAATATAAAGATTGTTGCAAAAAAAGCTTTATTTATACCAGTACAAATTCATCAATGTGTCAAAGCAATTACAAAACACACTGCATCATAAAATAGAGATAACACAGTGTGGAGCTGGAAGAATGCAGCAGGCCAGGCAGCATCAGAGGAGCAGGAAAGTTGACGTTTCTGAAGAAGGAGCAGAAAAGTTGACGTTTCTGAAGAAGGGTCCCGACCTGAAACATCAACTTTCCTGCTCCACTGATGCTGCCCTGGCCTGCTGTGTTCCTCCAGCTCCACACTGTGTTATCTCTGATTCCAGCATCTGCCATTCTTACTATCTCTGAGTGGGTTATAACACCATAAAATAGAGCACCATACACAGGGCATTAAATAAGATTAGTAATTTGACCCAGATTTTTAATTCTATAGTTAAATAGGAGTGATGTTTGAATATTTGCATTAGGTTGTGAAGTTCAATAAAACCCCAGTATCCAGATATGATCCTTTTGCCTGCAGAGGTCAGGACGCTGTGTATGAATATATGTAGCTTCCAACAAGCTTAAGTGGCTACATTATGAGCCTGTCTGAAATTCTTCAATTGGTGTTTAGTGTAATTCTTGGCACATTCAGGATTGTTTAGTATTCTACAGAAATGGTCATTAATTATCACTGTTGCCATCAGTTTCTGCTGCAGTGACATAATGGAAATAACTTAGAGATCTCAATCTAATAAGCAATTACTTAATGAATAGTTACAGTTGCAGCGAAGTTAGCCACTAAATGTACCAATGGGACCCATAAGATAGTAACAAATCAAACTGTATATCTAAAATCAACTTTCATCATGCTGTTATTTTAGTCAGGTCAACATCTCTTCATAAATTAAAAGAACAAACTGTAAATTCTGGAAAACTGAAACAATAACACAAAACATTGGAGATGTGCTGTTAGCTCAGCTGGAAAGTGAAAATGTTTTGGGTTTAGATCCAAAATATTTTCCTTGGGAAAGAAAATTGAAAGGAAATGCCTTAAATCCTATTAAACATAAAAAGAGAGTAGCAGACCAGACACTCCACTCTTAGTAAGCAATTTAATATGATAAATGACCTGTGAACTTCAGAGGGCAGAAAATGGATACACTGTAACCCCTCCAAGCTAAAAAAAAACTTTTGCTTTGAAACACAAGTTGTCTGGAAATATTTTGAGAGACCCAAACAAGTCATGGCATAATTTCATTATAGCACTTTGGGAGAAGAACCATTGGAGATAACTGTATTTAGTGTGAATAAAACAATTTTTATCAGGATGGGATTTTACTCTTTCAATGCCCAGCTGGTTTGTGATCACAAGTAATGGTTCCTGCAGATTTACAACATCCACAAAGCCGCCATGATGATTAAATTCTGCGTAACTTCTAGGTTCTGTGAATAATTTCCCCTACCCAAATCAGTTCCACGATTGATTCATGAGTCACAAGGGGTGCCTCAGCAGGCATGGCTAATGGCCTCAGTGCAGAATGCTCAGACTGATGCCAAACAGCGCTACAATGCAGCATGAGCATTGGCAAGGCCCATTATAGGGAATGGGGCATGTGGACTGACGTCAAGGCTGCTTTTTCTGACCCATTGGATGATTGCCTTCATGGATCAAGCAATGGAATGAAGGATGAGGGCATATCTGGCAGACACTGACTGTTCTGCTAGAACTGGTTTTCCACAGAAACTGTTACCTGGTCCATGCAGTGAGGAACCTGCATGGTCCGAGCCAATCAATCAGACTCCACTGGTTTTCAATCTAGTCTCTGGAGGTTTTCTGACAGTTCATCCAGATGTTTCCTTGCTTTTTGTTTGCATCTCTATTAGCTCACGTATGGCTGAGTCCAGAGGGTCATTGGCTGCATTTGACTCAGCAGGCATCTGCTCTCCAGCACCCTTCTGGGTGTCAAAGACCTTCACTCTGTCTTCTTCCTGTCTGTCTGGGCTATAACAGTGCTCTGCTCACCAGAATGTGACTCTGGGTGTACTCTAGATGCATTAGCTACCAAGGTGAAAGTCTCTGTGCTGATAGAGGATGAGGTGGAATGCCTTGACGGGGCTTCCTCTGAGGGGCAGAGCTGAAACTTCTCAGCCATGTGCTGGATGGGGGTGAGAAAGAAATGGGCATGGGGCTCTTCCTCATCTTCCAAGGGTCTATGCTTGTGATCTGGAAGCTGCAGAAAAAAAAACATTAGGATGAATTGGAGTTACAAGGCCTTACCCTTACCAAGATTACATTGAAGCTTTAATATGCAGATATGAGAAGCTGCTTGGAGGTTTATTCAGTAGATGGCTGGACATATACTAGTTTGCCTTATGCACAGGCTTCATGCTCTCTTGCCAGCTGAGCAGCCTGCTCCTTGAATGTGGCGAGGAAATGAATTCAGGAATGTCAACTTCCTGTGTCTTGAAACACTCTCTTTGGATGTGTGAGCTCTTATCAAGCAGAAGGATAGAGGTATTAAGCAAAATGACCATGGGTGCATGAACAGGTTGCCTGTATTAATAAATATAGTTACAGGTGTGAACCCTCGAAGTTGCAGTTGTCTTTGTGCAATCTAAGTATGAAGAAAATGATGTGACTGAAGTTATGGGAAAGACTTAACTGAAAAGTGGTTGCTTGTAGTTAAAGAGCTGGAATTGATGGATCTCAGTAAAGTTTCACATTATGCGAATGCATGATATTTGGCTGAGGTGTTGATATTCAGGTGAACTTTCTTCGTGGCAACCATTTTTCGATCAGGCCTTTGGTGAGAAAGTACGTGATGGGTTGGTTCTCCTAGTTCCAATGAAAGAAGGGTGAGCTGGTGGTGTGTTAGCTGCTAAATGCTGTAGGTTCCTCAATCTTTGAAGTGTGAACCATAGCAGGTATGTATCACTGTGTTGCACTGAGTGTAAGTTGGTTAGGTGCAATGAAGTGGAAATGCTGAAATGTTTTGAAAGGTGTAGGATGTATCAATTATAACTTAGTTAATTAGCAATCATTGTAATAATGTGTACGTATTAGAGATGACAGCGTAGGTGATTGCAGAATGTGGAATGCTGGTGTGATCCAAGGCAACCATAGCAGTAGTTAGTGCTTGTGGCTGTAGGAACTTTGGTTCAGTTATTGAGCTGAAGGCTGAGCTACAGACGGTATGGCACATCAGGGAGAGGGAAAGTTACCTGGACATTTTATTCTGGGAGTTGGTCACATGCCTTAGGGTGGGGTCTTCTGATTTGTTTAGTGGTCAGGGTCAGGTGAGTGTGACAGCAGCGATGAAGGTAAGGGGACTTAGAGGGCAAAATTGCAGGAGCCTTGTTCTTTGAAATTGTCTAACAGGTTTGAGGTTTTCTTAGCTTGGAGTCAGTGAGGATTTCAGGGTAGATATGCTAACTGGCTATGGTACAGGAAGCCATTCAAAAGGTGAGAAGTAAGATGGAATATAATGGGAATAGACAAAGGTATAATGAGGGAAAATGATACTGTTTGCTGTATATGACTCAAGACAGCTGTGTTCTCTGCCCGGTGCCAGAGTTCAGGGTATCTGGGCTGAAGAAGAACTTAGAGTGCGAAGGGCAGAATCCAGTAGTCCTAGTCTATGTCAGTACTGACAACATAGGCAGAACTGAGGAGGAGGTTCTGATTAGGGAATATGAGAAGTTGGTTGCTAAATCAGAAAGCAGAAACTCAAAGGTAATAATCTCTGAATTACTACCTTAGCCATATGCAAATTGGCATAGAATGAATAAGATTAAAGAAGTGATTGCGAGGCTCAAAGACTGGTGTGGGAGAAGTGGGTTCTATTTTTAGAGTACTGGTATCAATAATGGGTAAATTGGGATTTGTACTGTTTTTGCCAGCTGCACAACTTTGGAAGTAGAGTGGGCTGTAAAGTAAATAAGGTTGGTAAGAAATTGAGCTTGGGAAAATGTAACACATTAAGAAGTAGAGTTGAGGAGGGACAGCATAATAATAGTATGAAGGGTTAAGGTCAGACAATGGCAGGAAGAGACAGAGAGGGAAAATACTTAACAATATGCCAGCAGTTAAGACTAGCTACTACAAAGATAAAAGAAAAACAAAACCCAAAGGTTTGTATCTAACTGCTCATTGCATTCATAATAAATTAATTTAATTGGAGGTCACATTACAGTGAATAAATCACTATTTGATTGCCATTGCAAATTTATGGCTGCAGAATGCCAAGGATTGTATATGATATCCAGGAGAAATAGAAAGTTAGGTAAAGTCTGAGGGTTAGTACTCCTACAGATAACGTTGGTGTAATTGTTAGAGACCACCTTGGTTCAGGAGGTCAGAATGCAGAATCGGTAATGGCGACGATGAAGGGGAACGAAGTCGTAAGTGAAGTGATATCCAGGCCCACGAAACAGTGACTGTACACAAGATGAAATATTGGGTAAATAAAAGTACTGTAATGATGGAGATCTGAAATAAAAGCTAGTCTTGGTATAATGTAGTTTGATAGGATGAATTAATGACCTCAAAGTAAACTCACCTTGAGGAAGCAGCATCCACGATATGATTCAATTTCACATCAATTTGAAAGGGAAAAGAGTGTGTCTATGGCCAATATTAGAAACTTAAATGAGGACAACTATGTGGGTATAAAAAGTAGAGATAGCTGATGTGAACTGGGATATTAGGATAGGGAAAAGTTCATTAGAGATGGAGTGGTGAACATTTAAGGGGATATTTCCATATGCAGGATACTCCTGCTACCAAGAAAAATTCAAAAGGGGAGGAGACACCATTGTGGTTAACTGAAAAGCTTAAGAAAAACATCATACTTGAGAAAACATATAACTGTGTAAAGAAGAGTGACAAATCAAATGATGATCAAAGTACAAAAACTGGCAGAGAATGAGTTAAAGAATAATCAGGACAAATGGAGCACAAGAGAAAGCTAACTGGAGAAGTCGAACAAATAGCATGAGTTTCCAAAGCTATATCAAAAAGAACAGTAAGTAAGGTGAGTGTTGATCTTATAGAGTGAGAATGGAAAGTTAATCGTAGAAAGGTGGATTGGCCATGCTAAATTGCCCAAAGTATTCAGGGATGTGTAGATTAGGTGGGTTATGTGGGGATGAGTCTGGGTTGGATGCACTGAGAGTCATGTGGACTTGTTGGGCTGAAGGGCCTGTTTCCACACTGTAGGGATTCTAAGATTCTCTGAGACATAAAAGAAGGTGGATGTAATTAATAACTATTTTGCCTCTGTCTTCACTATAGACAATAGTTAAAAGAAACACCAGAGTATTGCATTTAAGTCAGGAGGTTGAAAGAAGTGAGAAACTTGGGGAAATTATAATCACAGGGAAAGCAGTACTGAGCAAATTACTGACCGTAAGAATAGGAGCATAAATTAGGCCATTCGGCCCATCAAGTCTGCTCCGCCAATCAATCATGGCTGATAGGTTTCTCAACCCCATTCTCTTGCCTTCTCCCCATAACTTTTGATCCCCTTAACAATAAAGAACGAATCTATCTCTGTATTAAATATACTCAATGATCTGGCCTCCACAGCCTTCTGTGGCAGCGAATTCCATAGACTCACCAGTCGCTTGCTGAAGAAGTTTCTCCTCGTCTTTAGGTTGATGTGTTTCAGGTCCTGATGGACTATCTGAGGGTCTTAAAAAGAAGTGTCTCACAGTAGATATGTTGCTTTTAATTTTTCAAAATTTGTTGAATTCTGGAAACGTTCTATCAGACTGAAAAGTAGCAAATATAACTCTCATTCAGAAAGGGAGTGAGGCAGAAAACAGGAAACAGTGGGTGAGTAAGCTTGATGGGAGAAGTGTTAGAATTGATCATAAGGAAGGTAATAGCTAAGCATTTGGAAAAACACAAGATAAGTGGGAAGAGTTAGCATGATTTTGTGAAAGGAAAATCATGTTTAACTATTTATTAGAATTCTTTGAAGGAGTAATAGAACATAGAACATTACAGCGCAGTACAGGCCCTTCGGCCCTCGATGTTGCGCCGACCTGTGAAACCAATCTGAAGCCCATCTAACCTAAACTATTCCATTATCATCCATATGTTTATCCAATGACCATTTAAATGCCCTTAAAGTGGGCGAGTCTACTATTTTTGCAGGCAGGGCATTCCACGCCCTTACTACTCTCTGAGTAAAGAACCTACCTCTGACATCTGTCCTATATCTGTCACCCCTCAATTTAAAGCTATGTCCCCTCGTGCTAGCCATCACCATCCGAGGAAAAAGGCTCCCACTGTCCACCCTATCTAATCCTCTGATCATCTTGTATGTCTCTATTAAGTCACCTCTTAACCTTCTTCTCTCTAACGAAAACAGCCTCAAGTCCCTCAGCCTTTCCTCATAAGACCTTCCCTCCATACCAGGCAACATCCTGGTAAATCTCCTCTGCACCCTTTCCAATGCTTCCACATCCTTCCTATAATGCGGTGACCAGAACTGTACGCAATACTCCAAGTGCGGCCGCACCAGAGTTTTGTACAGCTGCAACATGACCTCATGGCTCCGAAACTCAATCCCTCTACCAATAAAACCTAACATACTGTACGCCTTCTTAACAACGCTATCAACCTGGGTGGCAACTTTCAGTGATCTATGCACATGGACACCGAGATCTTTCTGCTCATCCACACTACCAAGAATCTTACCATTAGCCCAGTACTCTGTATTCCTGTTACTCCTTCCAAAGTGAATCACCTCACACTTTTCCGCATTAAACTCCATTTGCCACCTCTCAGCCCAGCTCTGCAGCTTATCTATGTCCCTCTGTAACCTACAACATCCTTCTGCACTATCCACAACTCCACCGACTTTGGTGTCATCCGCAAATTTACTAACCCATCCTTCTACGCCCTCATCCAGGTCATTTATAAAAATGACAAACAGCAGTGGCCCCAAAACAGATCCTTGAGGTACACCACTAGTAACTGAACTCCAGGATGAACATTTCCCATCAACCACCACCCTCTGTCTTCTTACAGCTAGCCAATTTCTGATCCAAACCGCTAAATCACCCTCAATCCCATGCCTCCGTATTTTCTGCAATAGCCTACCATGGGGAACCTTATCAAACGCTTTACTGAAATCCAAATACACCACATCAACCGCTTTACCCTCATCCACCTGTTTGGTCACCTTCTCGAAGAACTCAATAAGGTTTGTGAGGCACGACCTACCCTTCACAAAACCGTGTTGACTATCCCTAATCAAATTATTCCTTTCTAGATGATTATAAATCCTATCTCTTATAATCCTTTCCAACACTTTACCCACAACCGAAGTAAGGCTCACTGGTCTATAATTACCAGGGTTGTCTCTACTCCCCTTCTTGAACAAGGGGACAACATTTGCTAGTCTCCAGTCTTCTGGCACTATTCCTGAAGACAATGACGACATAAAGATCAAAGCCAAAGGCTCTGCAATCTCCTCTCTAGCTTCCCAGAGAATCCTAGGATAAATCCCATCCGGCCCAGGGGACTTACCTATTTTCACACCTTCCAGAATTGCTAACACCTCCTCCTTATGAACCTCAATCCCGTCTAGTCTAATAGACTGTATCTCAGTATTCTCCTCGACTACATTGTCTTTTTCCTGTGTGAATACTGACGAAAAATATTCATTTAGCACCTCTCCTATCTCTTCGGACTCCACGCACAACTTCCCACTACTGTCCTTGACCGGCCCTAATCTTACTCTAGTCATTCTTTTATTCCTGACATACCTATAGAAAGCTTTAGGGTTTTCCTTGATCCTACCTGCTAAAGACTTCTCATGTCCCCTCCTGGCACTTCTTAGCTCTCTCTTTAGGTCCTTCCTGGCTAACTTGTAACTCTCAAGCGCCCTCACTGAGCCTTCACGCCTCATCTCTACATAAGCCTCCTTCTTCCTCTTGACAAGAAATTCAACTTCTTTAGTAAACCACGGTTCCCTCGCTCGACCACTTCCTCCCTGCCTGACAGGTACATACTTCTCAAGGACACGCAGTAGCTGTTCCTTGAACAAGCTCCACATTTCAATTGTGCCCAGCCCCTGCAGTTTCCTTCTCCATCCTATGCATCCTAAATCTTGCCTCATCGCCTCATAGTTGCCTTTCCCCCAGCTATAACTCTTGCCCTGCTTTATATACCGATCCCTTTCCATCGCTAAAGTAAACATAACCGAATTGTGGTCACTATCACCAAAGTGCTCTCCTACTTCCAAATCTAACACCTGGCCTGGTTCATTACCCAGTACCAAATCCAATGTGGCCTCGCCTCTTGTTGGCCTATCTACATACTGTGTCAGGAAACCCTCCTGCACACATTGGACAAAAACTGACCCATCTGAAGTACTCGAACTGTAGCGTTTCCAGTCAATATTTGGAAAGTTAAAGTCCCCCATAACAACTACCCTGTTACTTTCGCTCCTATCCAGAATCATCTTTGCAATCTTTTCCTCTACATCTCTGGAACTTCTCGGAGGCCTATAGAAAACTCCCAACAGGGTGACCTCTCCTTTCCTGGTTCTAACCTCAGCCCATACTATCTCAGTAGACGAGTTGTCATCAAACGTCCTTTCTGCCACCGTAATACTGTCCTTGACTAACAATGCCACACCTCCCCCTCTTTTACCACCTTCCCTGATCTTACTGAAACATCTAAACCCCGGAACCTGCAACAACCATTCCTGTCCCTGCTCTATCCATGTCTCCGAAATGGCCACAACATCGAAGTCCCAGGTACCAACCCATGCTGCAAGTTCACCCACCTTATTCCGGATGCTCCTGGCGTTGAAGTAGACACACTTCAAACCACCTTCCTGCCTGCCGGTACACTCCTGCAACCTTGAAACCTTATTTATGACCTCACTACTCTCAACCTCCTGTGCACTGGAGCTACAATTCAGGTTCCCACCCCCCTGTTGAATTAGTTTAAACCCTCCCGAAGAGCATTAGCAAATTTCCCCCCCAGGATATTGGTACCCCTCTGGTTCAGGTGTAGACCATCCCGTTTGTAGAGGTCCCACCTGCCCCAGAATGAGCCCCAATTATCCAGGTATCTGAATCCCTCCCTCCTGCACCATCCCTGTAGCCACGTGTTCAACTGCTCTCTCTCCCTATTCCTCGCCTCGCTAGCACGTGGCACGGGTAACAAACCAGAGATAACAACTCTGTTTGTTCTAGCTCTAAGCTTCCACCCTAGCTCGTTGAATTTCTGCCTTACGTCCCCATCCCTTTTCCTACCTATGTCGTTGGTGCCTATGTGGACCATGACTTGGGGCTGCTCCCCCTCCCCCTTAAGGATCCCGAAAACAGCAAATAAAGCTTGTTGATGTTGTGCACAAAAATTTCCAGACGACAGTTGACAAGATTCACATAAAAAGATACTATGCAAAATAACAGCTGATGGTGCAGGAAGTAACTGTTTCAAATTTGAGGATCACCCTTTCAGGACAGAGGTAAGGGTATTTTTTTCTGAGGACTGTTCAGAATCCTGCCTTGGATGGTGGTAGAGACTGGGTCATTGAATATTTTTAAGGTGAAGGTCAATAGACACTTGGTGAATCAAAGGTTATTGGGTTAGATGAGAATGTGGAATTCAGAATGTTTAGATCAGCTGTGATCTTAATGAGTGGCAGGGCTGAAGTACTGAATGGCCTACTGCTGCTCCTATTTCACGTGTTCATATTACTCTGTCAGATCACAACAGATAATTCATCCTCTTGTGGCACTGCATCCAGTCAACTTCCAGGATGCTTGTATCACAACCACCCCAGCCATCTAAAGTATGTTGCCTTCATCAAGCGGAATGGAAAATGACGACAGAATAGGACGACTCAGTTGGAGCTTGTCCGCTCCATCTGTTTCTTCTCTTTTTCTCTCCTTTTTGTGTTTGTTTTTCCTTTGTTTTGCTTGCCTCCTATCTTTGTGTGAAATCGGCAATGCCCTGGCCTCAGCAACAAGGCATGGCATGGACTGGAGGCTGGGTGTGGGCGTGGACTAGTTGGAAGGGCAGTTTATTCTGAACTTTTTATTTATTTTTCTATGATCTGTAATGCTGGACTTTTGATTTTTTTTAACTTTTTCTCTAAAAATTTGCACTTCAGAATGTGTACCCAGATATCTTTGTACTTAAGATGGCGCCGTACGTGATGACTTGTAAAAATTTCACTGTGTTCATGTGAGTACAAATGACAATGAAACAAATCCTACAATTCTAAGTTCTATTTCTGGCAATGGGGTGTCACTGCATTCAGACACATCCTGCAAGAACAACTCTAGAGACTGATCATGAAATTTCAGGGCTGACTTGTACTTTCTCTCTGCCACCTCCAGGCTTGCGTGGCCGTGGATTGCAGAGAGAGAAGTGTTGTCCACGTGCCCTTTAAATATGGTAACCAGAGGTGGTCTGTGAAAGGCAGTACCTGCTGCGAATAAAATTTGGCATTTTACCCACAATTGCATATTCGTTGAGCTTTAAAAAGTATAATCACCATGAGAAAACCTCACCTTCCACCCCTCCCCCCAGCAGAAGTATCTCCTGCATTTCTGGCTTGCCATGGTACTTCACCTCAGAAAAAAACCCACTTTCTCTCTCCGCACAAACTCCCAGTTCTGGTTCACTGTTTAAGTGTGTCCAATCTCCAATCTTCTGATGTCTTCTCTCACCTTATCCTGCTTTCTCTCCCTTGAGCCTGCATGTCTGATATATATTTTCCTAGATTTCTATGTGCCGCTATATCTCAGTCTCTGCTGTCACAAACATGTCTTTATCTTTATTTGCCAGCCTCTTTCTCTCACCTACCACCTCCCAACCATTTTGCCGTCCTATCTCAACCACCAGCTCTGTCATCCTCAACCACCACCTGTTCCAAGGTTCAATCTACTAACTTATTCCTAAAGTCAGTCTCTGACTCTTTATCTTCTGTTTGAGTTTGTTCCGTTTGACTAATCCTGCTGGAGCTCCAATCTCAGTTGCCTTTACACCCGAGATCTATAGGTTTCTTCTTTCTCACCCTTTCACTTTCCAGTCACTTCTTAGCGGCTCCTAGCTGTTCATGTGTGTAGGTCTGTGGTGTTCTACTGCAGTGTAAAGTCTAAAAGCTTGATCTTCCAGACTGAGAGTAATGGCAAGCTGGAAATTTGTTTCATTTTGTGTCATGTGGGAAAACTAACCACAGGATATGACCATCTGTATATAGCTATAGAACAGGCAGCCTGTTGGATAGCCCTGGCCTGTGATCTGCTTGATTGAAATTTATTATTGAAAGTGGTTGCTATGGCAGGTGATGTTGGACAGCCACTTAATGCATTTATCTCACATTCCTCTTTAGCTATTTTAATCGATGGGTTAAAAATATCTCCAGTAAAATAGCGGGCAGAGAAATACGAAACATCCGTGCAGTAAAATTAGTTAAGTTTCAGTCCTTAGAATTTTCAATGTATGTCCAAGAAGATTACATTGACCATAATTTACATTATACAGTCATAGAGTAATACAGCATGGAAACAGGCCCTTCAGCCCACACTGGTCCATGCTGACCATGGTGCCCACTCAGTTAGTTCCAATTGCCCACATTGGGTTCATATTCCTCTAAACCTTTCCCGTTCATGTACCTATCCAAATGTTTTTTAAATGTTGCTATGGTACCTGCCTCAACCACTTTCTCCGGCAGCCTATTCCATACATGCACTACTCTCTGTGTAAAGAAGTTGCCCCTCAGGTCCTTCTTAAATCTATCTTCTCACCTTAAACCTACGCCCTCTAGTTTTCAATTCCCCATCCCTGGGAAAAAGACTGTATGGATTCATCTTGTCTATGCCCCTCATGATTTTATACACCTCAGTAAGGTTATACCTCCATCTCCTACGTTCCAAAGAATAAAGTCCTATCCTGGCCAACCTCTCCCTATAACTCAGGCCTACTAGTCCTGGCATCATCCTCGTAAATCTTTGCACACTTTCCAGTTTAACCATGCCTTTCCAATAACAGGGTGACCAAAACTGTACACAGTACTCCCAAATGCGGCCTCAGCAATGACTTATTCAACTGTAACATGACGTCCCAGCTCCTATACTGGTGTGTCAATCGATGAAGGCCAGAATGCTAAATGCCTTCTTCACTACCCTGTCCAACTGTGACGCTGTTTTCAATGAACTCTGTACTTGTACTCCTAGGCCCCTCTGTTCCACAACACTCCTCAGGGCCTTACCATTTACTGTGAAAGTCCAAACTTAGTTTGCCTTTCCAAAGTGCAACACCACACACTTAGCTGTACTGAATTGCATTTGCCAATCCTCAGTCCACTTCCGCATCTGATCAAGATCGCTCTGTAATTTTTGATAACCTTCCTCACTATCAATGATATCTCCCAATTTTGTGTCATCCACATACTTATTAATGATGCCTGTACATTCACATCTAGATCATTTATGTTAATAACAAATAACAAAGGTCCCAGCACCGACCCCTGTGGCACACCACTAGTTACAGACCTCTAGTCCAAGAAACAACCTTCAACCATCACCCTCTGCCTCCTGCCATTGAGCCAATTTTGAATCCAGTTAGCTAGCTCTCCCTGGATCCCATGCCACCTCACCTTCATCATTAGCTTGCCGTGCGTGACCTTGTCAAAGGCCTTACTAAAGTCCATATAGACAATATCCACTGCCCTATCCTCATCTATCGGCTTGGTTACCTCTTCGAAAACTCTAAAATATTTGTCAGACATGACTTACCGTGCACAAATCCGTGCTGACTATCCCTAATCTGATATTGACTATCCAAATGTTGATTGATCCTGTCGTTGAGTATGCTCTCCAATAACTTGCTTACCACTGATGTCACGGTCACTGGCGTGTAGTTCCCTGGCTTGTCTTTGCTACCTTTCTTAAACAATGGAACAACATTAGCCACCTCCCAGTCTTCTGCAACTTCACCAATGTTCAAAGATGAAGCAAAAATCTCTGTAAGGGCCTCTGCAATTTCTTCCCTAGCCTCCTACAGCGTCCGAGGATGGACTTGATCAGGCCCAAAGGATTTATCCACCTTAATGCGTTCCTCTCTGGTAATGTGTATGCAGTCCAAAACATCCCCACTTGTTTCCCTTATTTCCGTAGCATCCATGATTCTCTCCTCAGTAAACACTGAGGAGAAATATTCATTAAAAATCTCCTCCATCTCCTGTGGTTCCATGCATAGACGGCCATGCTGATCTTTAAGGGGACCTATTCTCTCCCTAGCCACCCTTTTTACCTTAATATAGCTGTAGAACCTCTTGGGATTATCTTTAACCTTATCTGCAAGATCCATCTGAGATTGTCTGTTTGCTCTTCTGATTTCACTCTTAAATGTGCTGCTACATTTTTTCCAGTCATCTAGGGATTCACTTGAGCCTGATAGCTTAAACCCAATGTATGTCTTCTTTTTCCCGACCAGAGCGTCAATATCCCTCATCAGCCAGGGATCCTTAAACCTGCCAGCTTTTCCCTTCACCCTAACAGGGACACACACTGCAGGCTCTCTCTGACCTGCTGTACAGTTTTGATGACTGCAGCGATGTCTCCCAGAATTCTGCTGTGATGACACTCAGCCACCCTCTGATTTGCTGCCCTTCTTCGCCATCTCATGGAGGGTGTCCTGTGGAGGTCTCCTGTACAGTCATGATGACTGTGGCAGTGTTTCCCAGAATTCCGCTGTGATGGCTCTCAGCTGCCCTCTGAATCACCAAATTACCTTTCCATGCTGATGATTTTATTTGGAAAATAATAATTAGAGCCAATAGAACATACCACAAACGTGGCCACTTGGCATTTGCCTTTCTTTTCTATTATGCTATTTTGATCTAATTTTTGTTTGTGTTTTATTATTTGTCATTTATTTTATCCAGAATTCATCACCACAACAATAAGAAGGTTAAATCTCAGGTAAATCATACGTTGTTTTATAATGCTCCTGTGAAGCACCAAGGGACATTTTATTATGCTTTTGTTGCTTAAGTTATTTTTTGTTGAAAATTCCTGAACAAATCAAACAACATGGATCACAAAAGATAAGCAGTGAAATAAAAAAAGACATCTGCGGCATGTAACTAATGTAGACCAAATTAACCTCCACAACAGCAGAAACAGTCACACTAACCAGTGTTTTTATTGTTTCAAATGAAAAATTATCATAAGCTAAATAGAAGTATGGAGCTGGGCAGGGGGAAACAGGGAACTGTTCCAGCAATGAATATTACTAAAAGCCTGCACGCCCTTAATTTGTTTATATAAACATAACAAACATTTTAAAGTAGTGCCCAACTCAGATCTCTAAGCAGGTTACTGCTTCCTAACTACCTCTATTGGGAATAAAAGTAAATGTTGTCTGTCATCCATTGGGAATATAAACAATTCTCAGTCTATGCAAAACAGAGTGCAGGGGAATATTTTGTCAGTCTGTTTCAGCCTAAGAGTCCAGATTCTTAGACAGGCATATCAAAGTTTTTAAAAGCTAAGCCAAGCATCAAAAACAACAAGCAGAATAGCACAGTCACGCACGTCTCCTGGAAATTATGATGAGGGTCCTCTTTGGTATTCTCAGGAAAAAAAGAGCAAAATGCTCACGTGAAATTACACAATTGTCAAAATTTTATTTTGGTTTTGTACATAACATTAGGATCATAAATTCAGTGGAGCAACCACAGACATTGTGCATGGTGATTTTTTTAGAAAGACATACTGGACAGCTTAAATCTACCTGATCGGATTTAGCTCGACTACCTACACAGTTTTGAATGTTGCTGTGAAGAAAACTCATCACACGCTTCATGACAAGATTTTTATTTCCATTTTATTACAATATGTGGCATTTCTATTTAAATATTTTAGTAAAATGAAGGAAAACATACTCGATATCAGTTAATTTAGTTGTTCTGGTTACTTTTTAAATGGTGATATTCCAGAAACAGTGGGGGTAGAGAGACTTGGAAGTCCAGGCATGTTTGTCATTAAAAATGTTGGGAGCGGAGGGAAGCAAGAAAGGCAAAAAGCAACTTAGATTAAGAGACAATGGGCACATATCCAAATTAGACAGTGACATAAAGATGGGCAGGATTGTATGCAGGATTGATAGAACTATAACATTATGAAGAGGCATAGATATTTAGTGGATAACATTGTGTTAAATGAATTTTAACGTAGACATATGTGAAGTTATCCATTTTGACCCAATGGGATAGAATAGGTTACAGTCTAAAAGGTGAAAAGCTTGAAACAGTGGAAATTCAGAGTCTTGGGGGTTGATGTTCCCAGATCAGTAAAAACAAAACATTCACTTACAGGAAATAATGAAACTGGAAAGTAGAATCCTGGCCTTAGCATCTAAAGGGACAGAATACAAGTGGGTGAAGTTATGTTTCAGCTATACAAAGCCCTGATTAGACCTGTTGTATGGTAAGCCTTTTTGGTCACCACACCTTGGGAGCAAAGGAGACAGAAAAAAGGAAACTGAGTTCAGTTTACAGCTTTAATAAGGAAAATACTGGAATCTACTATTATGAAGGTTATAATGGGGTGCTACGAAAATCTCAATGCAAGGAGGCAGAGTCAACATGATTTTGTGAAAGGGAAATCTTATTTCACCAAATTTTACTGGAGGTCTTTGAGGAAGCAACAAGCAACTTAGAAGAAGGTGAACCTGCAGATGTGCTGTGCTTTGATAACTAGAAAGCATCTGACAACCTGCCCCTTTTCAAAATAAGTGCTTATGGTGTAGGGAATAACATTTGGGTGGACAGAGAATTGGTTGGTTCCGAGGAAACGAAGAGTAGGCATAAATGGGCCATTTTTGGATGTGTGCAGTGCCACAGTGCAGGATCAGCGTTTGGGCCTCAATTATTTTGCAATTTGTTTTAATGACTTCGATGAAGAGAACATGTTTTCTAAATTTGCTGATGATGCAGTGATGTGAAGAGGAAACAAAATCCATAGGATCCCTACAGTGTGGAAACAGGCCCTTCAGCCCAACAAGTCCACAGCGACCATCAGAGCATCCCACCCAGACCCATCCCCCTATAACCCACCTCATCTACACATCTCTGAACACTACGGGCAATTTAGCATGGCCAATCCACCTAGCCTACAAATCTTTGGACTGTGGGAGGAAACCAGAGCACCCGGACGAAACTCGTGCAGACACGGAGAGAATGTGCAAACTCCACACAGACAATCGCCTGAGGGTGGAATCAAACCCGGGTCCCTGGCGCTGTGAGGCAGCAGTGCTAACCACTGAGCCACCGTGCTGGTAATAAGTAGTTTGCAGACGGATAGAGATAGCTTAAATAGTGATCAAAAATACGGCAGAGGGACTATCACGTAGGAAAATGTGAACTTCTCCATTTGACAGGGCGAATAGAAAAGCAGGATGTTATTTAAATAGAGAGGGATTGCAAAACAGATGGATCCAGGTGTTCTGGTATATGATTCACAGAATATTGGCATGCAGGTACGGCAGGTGATCAGGAAGGCATATGGAATGTTGTCATTTTATCGTAAGTAAGGGGAATGGAATATAAAAGTAGTTGCTGCAGTTGTATAGGGCATTGGTGAGACCACATAGAGTCATAGAGTAATACAGCTTGTAAACAGGCCCTTCGGCCCAAACTGGTCCATGCTGACTGTGGTGCCCACTCACCTAGTTCCAATTACCCGCACTGGGTCCATATCCCTCTAAACCCTTCACATCCATGTACCTATCCAAATGTTTTTTTAAATGTTGCTATTGTACCTGCCTCAACCACTTTCTCCGGCAGCCTGTTCTGTACATGCACTACTATCTGTGTGAAGAAGTTGCCCCTCAGGTCTTTCTTAAAACTATTCCCTCTCACCTTAAACCTGTGCCCTCTAGTTTTCAATTCCCCATCCCTGGGAAAAAGACTATATGGATTCATCCTGTCTATGCCCCTCATGATTTTATACACCTCAGTAAGGTCACCCCTCATTCTGCTGTGTTCCAAAGAATAAAGTCATATCCTGCCCAACCTGTCCCTATGACTCCAGTCTACTAGTCCTGGCAACATCCTCATAAATCTTCTTTGCACACTTTCCAGTTTAACTATGTCTTTCCTTTAACAAGACGACCAAAACTGTGCACAATATCTAAGTGCAGCCTCACCAACGACTTATACAACTGTAACATAATGTCCCAACTCCTATATTCGATGCCTAGACCGATGAAGACCAGCATGCTAAATGCCTTCTTCACCACACTGTCCACCTGTGACGCTGCTTTCAATGAACTATGAACTTGTACTCTTAGGCTGTTCTGTTGCACAACAATCCTCAGGACCTTACCATTTACTGTGAAAGTCCAAACTTGGTTTGTCTTTCCAAAGTTGCAACACCACACACTTATCTGTATTGAATTGCATTTGCCAATCCTCAGCCCACTTCCACATCTGATCAAGATCTCTGTGTAATTTTTGATAACCTTCCTCACTATCAATCATGCCTTATACATTCATATCCAGATAATTTATGTAAAGAACAAATAACAAAGGTCCCAGCACTAACCCTTGTGGCACATCACTATCACAGGCCTCCAGTCTGAGAAACAACCTTCAACCATCACCCTCTGCTTCCTACCTTTGAGCCAATTTTGAATCCAATTAGATAGCTCTCCCTGGATCCCATGTGACCTAACTTTCATGACTGGCCTGCCATGCGGGGCATTGTCAAAAGCCTTACTGAAGTCCATACAGACAACATCCACTGTCCTACCCTCATCTATCCTCTTGCTTACCTCTTCGAAAAACTCTAAAATATTTGTCAGACATGACTTCCCACGCACAAATCCATGCTGAATACCTCTAATCAGATGTTGACTGTCCAAATGTCAGTTGATCCTGTCCCTCAGTATCCTCTTCAATAAGTTGCCTACCACTGATTTCAGGCTCACTGTCCTGTGGTTCCCTGTCTTGTCTTTGCTACCCTTCTTAAACAATTTAACAACATTAGCCACCTCCCAGTCTTCTGGAACTTTACCAGTTGCTAATGATGAAGCAAAAATCTCTGCAAGAGCCTGTGCAATTTCTTCCATGGCCTCCCACAATGACTGAGGATGGAATTGATCAGGCCTAGGGGATTTATTCACCTTAATGGGACCTAAGGCTGCAAACACCTCCTCTCTGGTAATATGTATGCCATCCAAAACATCCTCGCTTGTTTCCCATATTTCCTTAGCAACCATGATTCTCTTTTCAGTAGACATTGAGGAGAAATATTCATTAAAAATCTCTCCCATCTCCTGTGGCTTCACACACACATGGCCATGCTGATCTTTAAGGGGACCTATTCTCTCCCTAGCCACCCTTTTACTCTTAATAAAGTTATAGAACCTCTTGGGATTATCTTTAACTTTATCTGCCAGATCCATGTCATACCCTCTTTTTGCTCTTCTGAATTCCCTCTTAAGTGTGCTCCCACACTTTTTATAATCATCTGGAGTATTGTGTACGGTTTTGGTCACTTTTATTTAAGAAAAGATGAAATGTATCATAAGCAGTTCAGAGAACTTCACTCAACTGGTTTCTGGGAATGATGGAGATATTTAATGGAGATTGGGACAGTTTCCATTGGAGTTTAGGAGAACGAGAGGAGATCTTATTGAAACATATAAAGTCATGAGAGGAGTTGACATGGTGAACGCTGAAAGGATGACTCTCTTGTGAAAGGGACTGCAATTAGAGAACATTCAAAAGTAAGTGATAACCCATTTAAGATGGAAATGAGGAGAAACGTTTTCTCTTAGGGTTATGAGTCTTTGAGACTTTCTGTCCCAAAGAGCAGTGAAGGCAGAGTCATTGAATATTGTTGAGGCCAAGGGAAGATGGATTGCTTACTAACTAGGGACTTAAAGGTTGTTTAGGGTAAGTTGTAATGTGGATTTGAGGCCATAATCAGATCAGAGAGTATCTTATTAAATATTGGAATCAGCTTAATGCCTGAGCAACCACTCATTGTCCTATTTTGTACATTTGTGTGGGTTGGTATGTTTTATATGTTTGACCTTTGAGGGCAGTGTAGATTTACCACATGAATCCTATATTTCAAGGCTTAAATTACGAGGAGAGAATACACAAACTGGGGATGCATTTCCTGGAATTTAAAAGGTTAAAAAGTAATTTGATCAAAGTTTTCAAGAGATTTAGGGGAACAGGTCAGGTAGATAGAAAAAATATTTTCACTGGTTGTGGAGTATAGACAAGGTATAGTCAATAGTCTAAAAAATTAAGCCAGAACTTTCAGGATAGAAATTAAGAAATACTTCTTTGCACAAAGGGTGGTAGAATTTTGTAATAGTTTTCCTGAACAGAAATTATTGCTGAATAAATTGTTAATTTTAAATTGGAGATTGATAGATTTTTGTTAGCAAAGGTTTTTTTTCTAATGTTCCCTTGTGCTTGTTGCATTCTGCTTAGTTCTTAACTAAATTAGAATCCTGACATTTTTAGTTTGTGTTTCATTGTAATATTTGTATTCTTATTCATCCATGGAGCTTTAGCTGCGTGATTTGTCTAGTCTGTACACAAACTATTTCTTCCTTGAAAGCTTGCTATGTTTTTGCACTTACTGTTTTCCAATCCTTAGTTTCTGTATCTGTACTTTTCACAGTAATTTAACAGTTAGGTGGTACAGTTGGAACATTGCCTTTTATAATTAATCTGAACACCCTGGGCTAGGAACAGACAATAATGGCCAAGGCTCTGATTCATCATCAATTGATGTCACTTGATGATACCCAGCTCTAGGTGTTAATCTCTCAATAGCTGCTGGTTTCTACGTAACATGAAATATTTTAAGACAATTTCCAATTAATAATAAGGAGAATGAATTTTGTACCAGAACCTGTGATGTAACGGTTATGTTACTTATCTAGTAATCCAGAGATTGGCATAATGAGCCAGAGAATTTGGAATCATGTCATCATAGGAATGTGAATATAGTTTATCGAATCTGAAAAGTAAAGTTGGGAATCAGGTTTAAAAGAAATGACTCTAAAACAATTGGATTATCACTGAGTGGTTCACAAATTTTTTGAGGGTCTTGTATATATGTGATTTTAGTTCCAAACCTTTGAGATGTGGCCTAGTCAGAAACTTATTTTATTCAAACACCTTGACAGGATATCTAGTTATTATATCTGTTTGCAAAGTTTAATTGGATGATAACTTAATAGAAGAATGATATAAATTATTGTCGTTATGCTTATCATATCAAATACATAAAGTTGTACATGTATAATGTTATTGTCAAGTTCAGAATGGAGGAATAATGAGTGTTTGAGCATCTTTTAAAAAATGCCTTACATTTGTATGTTTGATTATCCTTTGGATTTTATTAATGTTATATGGGTGGGTAGTTGGTGGGGTGGGGTGGGGGTTGGTGGTGAGGGGAGATGGGACTATGGGGGAAAAGACAGTTTAATCACATAGGAGTAACTTAGTGTTAGACTTTGCCCAGGACCTACATCAGTTTAAGGCCTGGCCCACTTTTTGCTCCTGAAAATGGACCAGTAGCCCCCACCCCCACACTCGTTTGCCGGTGCTAGTAGCTATAGCTGTCCTGATTGTTGATTTCAAATCCAGAACTGCACTGGGGGAGGCATGCAGCATTTTCAGTACTTTATTCCGTTTCCTTATCCATGTAATGAAGGGAATATGGACCATGGAACAGTACTGAACATTTTGTGGGCTGTATCCTGGGTAGGAGTGCAACCACAAGGCATTTCTGCTGTTTCATCTTTTAAGTTAAGTTGACACAGAATGGCGGGTGGTATAAATTAGAGGAAATCAGAAGATCAGGGACAAATCATGGAGAGTCGAAATAGGAATAATCAAAGGGGAGGAGGCACAGGTAAGAATGGGCAGAAATTGTTTCAACTTGTAGTGGAATCATGTGGCCTGAATCCTCTGGTGTCATTGCAGCCTTTGCACTCTTTCTGCTGTAACCACAGTGAATCAGACAAATATGTGATGAATTCTAGGGTAGGTTGCTTTTGAGTGAAATATTTGGACTGAGAGTGGGAGACGAAATCACTGCAGCATTTGACACAATGGTAGTTGTGGTCTAAAATTAGCAGTTTTCAAATGTTCTTTTACGCTACTCACAAGTGTAATGATTTGCTCTGTCATTGATTGTACTTGACAAGGGAGTAATGTTTAAATTCTTGCTCAGCCTCCTGATGATAGAAACACATTTGCTAAACTGCAGTGATGGCATTTCCCAGTCGTTAACACTTAATTTGAAAATGACAATAGAAATATCAGCAGCCTTATTCTTCTTCAACCATCATGACTCAGAGAAAATCACAAGCGTAGTGAGAGTGGCTTGGAAGCGAGAGGAATGGTAATCTCTCTTATGATTCTTGGTGTCGCCTGTGTTGGAAACACCTCAAAATAGATGTAAAACCCTGAAAAGTTTGGACCCAATTATTTGTTTTGTTTGAAAAATAAGGTGATTGAAGTAATAATTTGTAAACTAGTGGGGGATGTGGGAGAATTTTCCAAGGTGTTCTGTTGTTTGCCTGCCATGTTTGCCCTAAAGTCAGTGACAAATTTGCATGAAACTCATTAAAATACTGTTGCTGAGCTGCAACTGATAAACAGAAACACACAGATGCTGGCAAGAAATTGATCAACTGCTAAATAGAGCCAGCCGGCAGGCCTGGCCTTTGCAGGGGTGTTAGTGGAATTACTACACTCCTTTACATGACTTCCAAAGAAGCTGGCAGAGGACTAGAATTTGCATTGGCTCAGGATGAACACTGGTTCTTTTCTTAGGCTTCCAAAAGTAAATACTGAAAATCCTGGACCTTATTTTCTGTGTTCCGTCAGTGGTCCTTAGATGGTTCAACCAATGAGTCTTCATGGTGTACCTGAATTTCAGAACCAGTGGAGGACATGATTTGCACAGTTGAATCGTCTTTTGTCTGCTTCAGGTGGTCCTCACAGACAACAAAAAGTCCCCTGAGCCCTGATGACACAATTTTGGTATAGTTTGGGCAGGGCAGAGCATTATGTAAAACGGGAAGACTAAAGATAGATTTTTACAATGGAGAAACAAGTGGCCTTGAGTTCAGTGTTCATCAGTGTCTCAACAGTCATAAAAGTAATCTGCAATCAGCCAAATGACTATTTAACCGATGCACACATATAGAGCTGAATTTTTCTCTTACTCCTGAGCAAACCTGTCAGACGACTGGTCATGTATTCATCCAGATTTTTTGAATTGCCAGGTAGAATGCTTGGCTGAGCTCAAAGGCTCCGAAATGGATTCAACTCTTTGGGTTTTTGTTACACAGTGCAGCAAAACAGCTATGTTTGTTTGATTGAGTATGATTACCTTAGAAGTTTACGTTTGTTTGAAGTGGTTTTTCAATGTCTGTTTATTTGGACAAGCTTGGGAGATAAGTGGATTAAAGATGGAGGGCTGAACAACCATGAATAGGTCTGACCTCATGTCACAGTAAATGAAGGCAGAACTATGTTGGCCTTGGCACTTGCCCAACTTTGCTGCCACTGTCACCTTCCCTCAGAAGGTAGCAGTGCTGGCTCTAACTTGCAGCTGATTCTCAGACACCAAAAGCTTTCGATGAAAACACTGACATTCCTAGCATGAGGATGTGTCTGCAGGGAAGGCCTGACTTGTTCTTCCCAAACCAAAGACAAAACTTCAGCCCATAAATTAAGGGAAAGAAAGATTTGCATCTATGTATCACCTTTCTCGGTCAAGGGTGATGTTCAAATTGCCAGTCAATCAAGTACTTTCTGAAGTGTAATGTAGAAAATATAGCAGCCAATTTATGCTCAGCAAACCCTCTCAAAAGAGCAATATAATAATATCCAGGTAGTCTGTTTTTTATGATGTTGATTGAGGGATAAATATTTCTTTGGGCACAGAGCTAAATTTCCAGCTCTTCTTTGGTATTGTGCCATGTGATCTTTTATATCTACCTGAGAGGACAGGGAGGGCCTTAATTTAACATTTCCAACAAGGTACTTGCTGCTAAGCTGGGATATCAATTTTAATTTATGATGTTTATATCTGGAGTCAGGTTTGAACCTTGTCAAAGACTCTGGCTCAGACCCAAGAGAACTAGCCACCGAACATTGGTTGACACTTTCAGTAGGGTTGACCAACATTTTCACAGGGGGTAGAGGGGCTGGTGAGCGAATTTCATGAAAGTAAGGTTTATTATAACAAAAACATGAAATTCAGGAACAAACTTAATTCCAAAGTAGTAAGTTGATCATTTAAATTAATATTTAATCAAAATGACCATTTTTAAAAAGTGCTAAGCAGCAGAGCAGAAAGGAGGTGACTGTTGTTATAATCTCACTGGACTTGTGTGATGTCGGCTAATGCTCTGGGACATAGGTGTGAATCTCACCACGATAGTTGGTGACATTTGATTTTCATAAATTTGGAATTTTAAAAATGGCCAACTAATAAAAGTTTGTTTAAGAAGCGGAGGAGAGTTTTTTTTTTAAAATGGAGTTGTGTTTATGGAGTTTTTGGAGAGGCCAACATATGGACGGCTCTGGAGTGAGTTTTTTTTATCAAATGATTGAAAGCTGTCTGCTAGAACACTTGAGCAGGAGTCTTTTTAAAAGTTTGACTGTTCAGCTGAGTGGTTGATTTTATCTAAGACTTGTATGTTTGATTTATTTTATTTCTTATTTTTTACATGCTTAATATTAACTCTGCACAAAGAAAGGCAGTTTATTTTATATATAAGGTGCCATTGCAAGCCACTTTTTAGGGTAAATGTCATTGACGGTATACAAGAGACACGGGGTGGATGGTTAGTAGATTTAGAGAAGTGATTATACAGTAGGATCAGTCAGATAGATAGATCACTGTCAGGAAAGGTGAGAAGGTAGTTCAGTAGTCTCCGTGGCTATTCCTGTCTCAAACAGATACTCGATTTCGGTAACTGTTGGAAAGGATAGACTCAGACGAAAATACAAGAGACAGTCAGATCTTAGGCACTAAGAATGAATCTTATGTTAGGCAGGGTTTGACAAAACCTATAAGAATAATTGTTATGGGGACTCCCCTGTCAAGGGCACAGACAAGAGATTCAACGCCAGTGAGCATGAATTTACGATTGTATATTGCTTTCCTGGTGCCTGGATTAAGGACATTTCAAAATGTTTAAAGCATTTTTTAAAGGGGAGAATGAGGAACTAGAAGTTATTGCGCACATTGTTAGGAATAACATAGATAGGGAAAAGATTACGGCTTCACTGAGTGAACATAAGACATTAGGTAGAAGATTAAAAAAACAAAACCACAAAAGTAGTAGTCTCTGGTTTACTCCTGGTGCCAAGCTCAAATGAGGGAAAGAATAAAAGGATAACGGCAATAAATTAATGGCTGAAGAGGTGGTGTAGTATTTAGGTTCTTAGATCTTTTGGATCTCTTCTGGGGCAGAAAAGACCTTTTCAAAAAGGATGGGTTTCACATATACAGGAAAGGGACCAATATCCTATGGGGAAGATTTGCTAATTCTATTAAGAAAAACTGTGAACTACTAGAGAGATGGGGTGGACAAATCCTAATTAGCAGAGTAAATAGAAAGATAGATGAGAATGGTTTTACATCTGAAAAGAAAAAGTTAATTAGAAAAGATAGACGAGCAAATCAGAGAACGAAGTCACTCTGAAGAATTAAACTGCCTTTATTTCAATGCAAGGGATATTACAAGTAAGGCTGATGAACTCAGGGCGTGTTTGGGAACATGTGATTGTGACGTCTTAGTTATTACAGAAACTTGGCTGAGGGATCGACAGGACTAACAGCTCAATGTTCTGGGTTTCAGATGCTATAGGAAGGATAGAAAAAGAGGCAAAATGAGGGGAAGTGGTGTTTTTGATTAAGGAAAACATTACTGCTGTACCTAGAGAATATATTTCTGAAAAATTGTCTGGTGAAAATATATGGATTGAAATTAGAAATAAAATTGGAATATCACCTTGATGGGATTGTACTATAGACCTCCCAATAGTCAGAGGAAAATCGGAGGACAAATATGTAGAGAGATCTCAGAAATATGTAAGAATAATAAGGTTATTACAATGGATGATTTTAATTTTCCAAACATTGATTGGGACTGCTGTAGTGTTAAAGGTTTGAATGGTGAAGAATTTGTTAAATGTGTTCAAGAAAATTTTCTTTATCAATGTGTAAATTTTGCTACTAAAGCACAACAAAACCTGACCTCCTCTTGGGTAATAAGACAAGGTATGTGACTGAAGTGATAGTAGGAGAACATTTCAGGTGTAGTGATCATAAAATAGTTATGGAGAAGGATAAATACTCCATAAAAATTTAATTAGAGTAAGGTAAATTTTAATGGTATGAGACAAGACCTTTCAAAAATTAATTGGAGTAGACTGTTTGCACATGAAGGGAAGTCTGATAAGTGGGAGGATTTCAAAAGTGTGACAACGTGAGTCATTATATTCCTGTTAAGAGTGAAAGATAAGACTGGTAGGATTAGAGAACAATGGATGAATGAAGATATTGAGGTTTTTAACAAGAATGAAAAAGGATCATATATTAAGGTATAAACAATTGGATTCGAATGAGTCTCTTTAATAGTATGAAGAGTCTAGGGGCATTCTTTAAGAGGGAGATCAGGAAGGCAAAGACAGGATTTGAGATAGTCTTGGCAAATAGGGTTAAGGATAATCCAAAAAGAATTTGCAAGTACATTAAGAGCAAGAGAGCAATGAGAGAGAGAGTAGGGCCCCTTAAAGATAAAAGCGTTCATCTTTTTGTTGAACGTCAGGAGATGGGTGAGATATTAAATTAATATTTTGCATCAGTTATTATGGTGGGAAAAAATAGAGGCTAGAGAATTCAGGGAACCAAATACTGATGTTTTGAAAACAGTTCACATTATAGAAATAGTGCTTAGAAAATGTAGAGGTGGATAAATCTCCAGGACCTGATCTAGTGTATCCTTAGGACTTTGTGGGAAGTTAGGGATGAAGTTGCAGGGCTTCTTGGAGACATATTTGTATCATCTATAAATATAGGTGAGGTGCAAAATGACTGGAGAGTGGCTAATGTTGTGTCTTTGATTAAGAAGGTTGTAAGAAAAAGGCCAGGAACTATAGACCTGTGAGTCTGACTAAAGTTTGGGGGTTAAGTTGTTGGAAGTGATTCTGAAAGATAGGATTTACATGCATTTGGAGAGGCAGGGAATGGTTAGGGATAGTCAGCATGGTTTTGTGCGAGGGAGATTGTGTCTCACAAACTTGATTGAGTTTTTGTTTTGAGGAAGTAACCAAAAGATTGATAGAGTGGTAGGTATTGTTTACTTGGAATTTAGTAAAGCATTTGACAAGGTTCCACATGGTAGACTAATTAGTAAAGTTAGATCACATGGGATTCAGGGTGAGCTTGCCAATAGGATACAAAATTGACTTAACAGCAGGAGACAGAGAATGATGGTGGAGGGTTGTTTTTCAGACTGGAGGCCTGTGACCAGTGGTGTTCCACAGGGATCAGTGCTGAGTCCACTTTTGTTTATCACTTATACAAATGATTTGGATGAGAATATAGAAAGCATGGTTAGTAAGTTTGCGGATGACGCGAAGATTGGTGGTATAGTGGACAGTGAATACGGCTTTCTGAGACTACAGAGAGATCTTGATCAGTTGGGTCAGTAGGCTGAAGAGTAGCAAATGGAGTTTAATTTGGATAAATGCAAGGTATTGCATTTTGGTAAAACAAATAAAGATAAGACTTATACAGTTAAAAGTAGGGCCTTGGGCAGTGTTATAGAACAGAGAGACCTAGCGGTTCGGGTACACACTTCTATGAATCACATATAGATAAGGTGGTTAAGAAGGCGTTTAACACACTTGCCTTCATTTCTCAGGCCTTTGAGTACAGGAGTTGGGATGTTATGTTGAGGTTGTACAGGACATTGGGTTAGACATGGGAAATGCAGCGAGAGGGGAATGGGCCTTGGTGGGATGCTCTTCGGAGGGGCAGTGTGGATTTGTTAGGCCGAATGGCCTGTTTCCACACTGTAGGGGTTCTATGAAATGTTCTGGCCAATGAAGGCAAGGTGCCAAATTCACCACTTGGTGTACCTGCGACTCCACTTGCAAGGAGCTATGCACCTGCGCCCATAGGTCTCTTTTTTCAGGGCCCAGCCATTAACTGTATATGTCTTGCCCTGATTTGCTTTACCAAAATGCAACACTTCATATTTCATCTAAATTAAACTCCATCTGCCATTCCTCAGCCCATTGACCCTCTGCTCAAGGTACAATTGTATTCTGAGATAATCCTCTTCACTATCCATTACACCATTTCTTCTGTCTAAGAGGACAAGGGTAGCAGACACATGAGAACACCACCAGTTTTCCTCCAAGCCACTCACCATCCTGCCTTAGAAATATATTGCTGTTCTTCAGTGATGCTAGGTCAAACCGTTGAAGTTCTCTCCCTAATAGCATTATGTATCCACTTATAGCATTAGACTGCTGTGATTCTAGAGGCAGCTCACCACCACGTTCTGAAGGGTAATTGGTTCAGCCAGTGATGGCTGCATCCCATGAATGAAGCATCAAAAAAAAGCTCTTCAAAGACCTCAATACAACCGGCACTTAGAAAACTTATACTCATTGGAGTTTGGGAGGATGAGGGGGGGATCTAATTGAAACTTATAGAATACTGAATGGCCTGGACAGAGTGGATGTTGGGAAGATGTTCCCATTGGTAGGAGAAGCTCGGACCCGAAGGCACAGCCTTCGAGTAAAGGGAAGACTTTTTAGAACGGAGATAAGGAGAAACTTCTTTAGCCAGAGAGTGGTGAACCTATGGAATTCACTGCCACAGAAGGCTGTGGAGGCCAGGTCATTGAGTATATTTAAGATGGAGATAGATAGGTTCTTGATTGACAAGGGAATCAAGGGTTACAAGGAGAAAGCGGGAGAATGGGTTTGAGAAACTTATCAACCATGATTGAATGACAGAACAGACTTGATGGGCTGAATGGCCTAATTTCTTTTCCTATGTCTTATTGTCTTAAAAAGAGCCACAACTTTAAGACTGTTGTTGTTTTCCAAGTGGTTACTTGGCACATTATTGATAAATAGTGCTCACTGGAGTTGAACTTTGAGTATGGTGGTTACAGTTAGTAGCTTCAAGCTTAGTAGCTCTGGACTATGAAATTAATAGTAATCATGCTCACTCCGACAGCTTTGACAGTTTTCTGTCTGCTTGTTTATTTTTGTATAGTTAGTTAAAGAGACAACCATCAATTATTTGTGATGTGATTTCCAATTTGATATGTTCAACCTGACTGATGTTGCATTTGATTGCCAGTGTTTCAGTTGTGTGCAATATTGGATGGTTATTTCATTTGCTTCTTACTTGGTGCGTAAGAGTACAATTGCTTTGTACATTGTATTTTTCTTGGTAATGAAATATGCTGTTAGTGCATTTTTTGCTGTTTCTGTGTAACAAAATGGAACTCATAAAAAGTCAGCAGCAACCGTGACAGAATACAACAGACCTTGAGTTACATGCTTAAAATCAAGAAATTAACCAAAAAAAATTGAGACCTTGTTGTTTTCACAAAATTGATTCACATTCTTCTTTGTAGCTTGTGTATTTTTAACTAAAGCTTTGTTTATTGTGTCATGTCTAATCGTGAGTACTTCTGGTTTGTTTTTAGTTCCTAGTTTCAGATACTCCAGACTGATGTTGAGCTGTGATTTTTGATGATCTGGAAAGTCTGTTT
This sequence comes from Rhincodon typus, assembly GCF_021869965.1. Taxonomy (NCBI): domain Eukaryota; kingdom Metazoa; phylum Chordata; class Chondrichthyes; order Orectolobiformes; family Rhincodontidae; genus Rhincodon; species Rhincodon typus. Next base: position 109,162,784 of record NC_063332.1, read on the forward strand.
TCTGTGAATCCAGAAGAGTATTGAGATCATCCTGGCCCCAAAGCTCATAATGTGTATGACCACCCCTGTGCCCCAACTCTGGTGGTTTTTTTTTATTTTATTTTATTCTCTCAGTGGGGATTGCTGGCTCGCTGGCATTTATTGCCTGCACCTAGTTATCCTTGAGAAGGTTGTGGTGAGCTCCTTCCTTGAACTGCTGCAGTCCATGTGCTATAGATAGATATACAATGCTGTTAGGGAGGGAATTCCGGCATCATGAAGGCATGACAGTATATTTCCAAGTCAGAACTCGCAGGTGGTAGTGGTCCTGTCCTTTTGGATGGATGTGGTCATGAATTTTGAAGATGCTGTCTAAAAATCTGTCTAAGGATCAGAAGCAACTGGGAAAAAAAAAAAGCAGGTACTGTTAGACTGGGTCCCTTGTGTCCTAGAATTTTATGGAAGGTCTTTTAAAGGATGGAATTTCTCCCCACAATTTATTAGTTTGCTGACAGCAAGGATCAGACCATAGGTGAAGATTTTATATGATGTGAGTTCCGATTTTCTCAGTTGGGTTGATATTTGATGTTGGATTGGAACTTGTACGTGCAGGGAAATCAACTCTGACCCTCCCAGTGGATGTTCCAGGTATGAATTATAACTTGCATCCCTTTATAAAAGGTAAGTTTGTTTTTAAAGAAATGCTGCATTACATAATATAATGTAATAGTTCTAAAGAGCTTAGTGTTCATAGTACATAGGCTGCACCTATCCTACTGATGTCTGTGGTGGAGACAGTTTTAATTTAGCTTTTGGAAAAAGCAGATGCATCTATAACAGCTTTTTAACATCCTATTGTTATGTCAGATTAGTAATATAATTGTAATTATTGCTATCACATATGAAATCATTTTGTTATCTAAGAAATGTGCCTCTTCTATAAATACTCCATTGTGGTGTATCCTCCACTAGCACTCACGAGATAAGTCCAATAATAAGTAAAGACAAAGGAGGACTGGTGGAAGCGAACCACCAGAAATAACTGTTACCAAATATCACAAGATACCGACTGTGCTAATCTGGGAAAATACCACATGTTTGCACTGGAATGGATCTGACCTCTACCACAAGTGAAGATATCCAGAAGAAAACAATTCAAGCAAGTGAGTTTACCAGTTGAAGAGCATTACTGCTTTAAAAAGATAGTCAGCAGTTAAAGTGCAATTTTTTAAAAAGGGATGGCAGGAGCAATGGAGGCATCAAAATAGCCAGCTCAGCATGTCAAAGGCAAAACTTCATTCAGAAGCTGGTATGAAGCACTGAGCCAAGAGTATGATTTAAGAGTAGAGAGAAAAACTGACTGCATCTGAAGAATTCAGTAGGCCTTGATGACGTAGTCTATGTAAGGCAAACTGGAAGGCTCCAGGAGATAATATTAGAGATCCTTAAACAAAAATGGAATAAACTTTCCAAAAACTGTCCAAGACCAGAAAGGGAAGGCAAAGAAGAGTAATAAAGTATTCTCGCCTCTCATAACAAGCCTTGCTGCCACTGACATTACGGACCATGGGATACAGTTATAAGGAACAGTGAAGGTGCCAGAAAAGAAATTTTGGGGCTACAGTATTAGGAAGGCTTCAGAATTCATTTAAATTGGCAATAAGTGAATTTAAAGTAATGAAATGAAAATGTCCAAGGAAAAAGAACACTCAAGAAAAATCAAAGAGTCAAGCTGCAATTTTAACGGGATGATTTCCGAAGGTCACAGCTTGATTTAAAATTTTTTTCAAAGAAGGTGCTTTGCTGTTTTCGTGAAAGGCAAGAAATGTCCATTTGACCCATGAAAAAATGGGAATGCTCCATCTTGGCTACAAAAGTTGGGAAAACTCTAGAAGTGTGCGCTCACCGTTATGATCATTAAGAAAGGTGGGGAAACCAAGTAAGCAGTGCAGAAATACAGTATTACTAGGAAACAGGAGTAAAAATCTTGAAACCAGTAAGTTACTATAAAACAGTAGGAAATACAATTTGAAGTTTTATTGAAGAGTTTGGAACAGTTTTGAAGCAATATAAACTTAAAGGGTGACAAAGAAATATTATACAAAGTCTAGAAAGCGAAAGCTCTATAGTCATTCAATTTAAAGTATCATTGGTGAGTATAGGATTGCAAGCTATTGAGTAGAGATTGAAACATATGTAATATTTCTGAGGTCCGGGGAGGTTTATATAGAGCACAAGACTGAATTTAATATAGGTGATAATTCTTAAGATGCAGCATGGTCTGAAATTAAACACCAAGGCTGAAGCTGAGCATGTTAATACACCATTACATTCAGTGGGTCCAACTGTACATGTTATTAACACCAAAGCATCAATAAGAGCACAGACACTTTTCAAAATATCCTAAAAGCTGTTGATAATTACATTAATTTAAGATCAAATAACATTCTTGACTCAGCAAGATTTAGCAAAACTGTACAGCTTCTAGGAGAGCCCGTAGATAATTTCATTAATGACTCTACAGATTAGTAGAAAACAATAAATATGGAGTGTTGAAATCAGAATTCATAAGAGGTAGAATTGCTGTTGGAATTTTTGATGAAACATTGTCAGATTTCTTACACTTCAAGGGTGTTTAACTTTGAAGAAAGTTTTTCAAATCATGCTGAAAACAGACTCCTGGACAGATCCTAAGAGGAGTATACAGTCATATAGTACAGAAACAGGCCCTTTGGCCTAACTTGCCAGTGCTGTGGTTTCCTAAACAAAAAAGTCCCATTTGTCTATGTTTGGCCCTATATCCCTTTAAACTTTTCTCATCCTTATACCTGTCCAAATGTTTTTTAAATAATGTAATTGTAACTGCGTCTGTCACTTCCTTTGGTAGCTCATTTCATATACACACCACTCTCTGTGTGAAAACATTGCCCCTCGGGTCCTTTTTAAAACTTTTCCCGCTCACCTTAAATCTATGCCCTGTAGTTTTGGGCTCCTCTACCCTGGGAAAAAGATCCTTGCCAATCAACTTATCTGTGCCATCATGATTTTATAAATCTCCATAAGGTCACCCTTCAGCCTCCTATGCTCCAGACAAAAACGTCTTGGCCTATCCAGCCTCTCCTTATAACTCAAACCTTCCAGTCTCAGTAACATCCTTGTAAATTTTTTCTGCACCCTCTCAAGTTGAACAACATGCTTCCTATAAGAGGGCGACCAGAATTGTACACAGTACTCCAGATGTGGCCTAGTAGTATCTTGTACAACTGTAACATGATGTCCCAACTCTTGTACTCAGTGCTCTGACCGATTGAAAGCAAGCGTGCCAAAGGCTTTCTTCACCACCCTGTCTACCTATGATCCAACTTTCAAGGAACCATGTACTTGCTTACTTAGGTCTCTCTGTTCAACAACACTTCCCAAGGCCCTACCATTAACTGTGTGAATCCTGCCCTGGTTTGACTTATTGAAAAAGCCAACACTACATCAAGGTGGCAAGAATCTAATAACTTTACAAGATATTTGCACTCTAAAGAGGCACATGACAAGTCAAACACATAAAGATCACTGTCAGTGCTGTGGAAAAGACTTTACAGACACAGAAAATGTGCAGATCTAAGAAACACAGTTTCAGAACAGCAGAAGTACTAGTAGCCGTACACAACAGAACACCTACAGCTATTAGAAAAGAAAACTGCATTTGGTTAGACACCTCAATAAAAGAAGATACCTGAGGTGTTTGCAATGGAACTAGCTAAGCAAGACAAGCCAGAATGGACAAAACGTAATATTTCAGTAAAGGAACAGGTGTTACTGTCCTATTAGAAACAGCAGATATTTTGTCCTACAGGGATAAGACTGCATAATACAGGAGAAATAAAGGTAAGGGTAAAGTTGCTATAGACTTATCAGACCATAGGGCTGCTCTTTCATTAGAGAGAGATGACTAGCGGTGGTTGAGGGTCACCACACCTCATACAAGGGGAAAGGTTGAGGAGAGTCTTTCGTAGTAACCTTAGCGAATTGAATCCACCCCATTGGCATCACTTTGCATCACAAATTAGCTGGCCAGACAGCTGAGCTAACCAAATCTCTGCAGGTGAAATAACTGTCGGTTGCATAAGAATTTTATAAATTGAATGTTGAAAACATGTACATTGCATGCAGTCAACTAACTTCACCTTTGACCCTGTATTCTCGAATTCTTGAATTCTCGAGTTGGAGGAGATCAATAATATTCCAGAGAATATCTGGGCCAGATACAAACAGTAGTCCAAACACTTGTCCAGGAACAAACTGTTATTGGCCAACCAGTCAAGAGGCAATGCAGTGAAGACTTCATTGGGTTTCTCAGACTCCTAGTGGAATCCAAACACAATAAATCAAGTAAGATCACTTAAATTAGCATAGAAGAGCTGTTTAATTTTGTCAACATAGTAGAAGTGACAAACTTCACAGGACTGATTTGAAATGTTCAATCCTCTGACTTGTAAACCAGAACAGTCAATGTCAATGATAGTGCTGAGGGAGGAGCAACCTTTCGGCAACACAACTCACAGTTTGAATAAGTTTACTTCATCAGTCAAACAAATACAATGGACAGTTGAAGATGTCCATCCTGATCAACATATCCCTCAGTGCAGCCCAAGAGCATCATTTTAAATTATTTTGTTTAAATCTATTAAGTAAAACTTGAACCCGTGACATTTAGACTCGGAAGCCAGTGTGATCCCCACTGAGTCATAGTTAATGCTCCAATCGTATATTCTCCAGCTAACCTGACAAATTCCTATTAGTAACTGATGAATGCATTCATGATTTAACCTCCATGATTATAGTCCAAGATTTTCAGATTATCTGTGTCCATTTACATAAAGAGAAATATACTACCTTCATGAAAAAAACACTTGAATGATAAGAGCTGCCCATCCTTTTCTGATAATCTTGTGGTCGAATTGTGAATTTGTACACAGAATTGGAAATTTGAAGATAGTTTTTTTTATATTCACTGACTTGACATGGAGAGTAATGGATAAGGATGAATAGTAGACATATCATCTCATCACGCAGTTACCAGATAACTTCTGTGTAAAGATAAACAAACTTATGAAAATTAGATTACAGGCTAAATTCTTTTGTATTGTGGGATCTTGTTCACTGCCAGTGTGTATACAGGTTGAAGGCAAAGTTCCCTGCTATAATGCAAAGTACAGAAAAAATTATTCTGTGCTGCTGTGAAATGTATTTGCTACCTTAATATACACTGCAGAGCTATTCTCAAAAGTAATTTGAATCCATTTGCAAATGCAGGCATCATTTGATCAGAACCAGAATGGGAGATTGTGGGATGGTATTTGGGAGGGGCTAATGGGTGTTGATAGCTGTATAAACTACATTGCTGTGTATGAATTACAGTCCTATTGAAAGATTAATGGCTGTTATAATCATGTCCAAGTTAATCAAATATTGTAGCACATAATGAACATTGTATTTGGAATCTGTGTGCCTGAATTTGTTCCCAATTATTTATTTGTCATTGTTAAATACATAGTGTTAATCTACATGACCATTATTTTATATGCAATCATTAGGTTAGCAGTAGAGCAGTGAAGATACTCTAGTTAGTCTAGTGAATATTTATACAGTATGATATAATCTATGAATTGGCACTAATCTGAAATGTACTTCATGGGTGGTCTTGTATAGTGCTTATTCAAAGCAAGATATTCACCAAGATATTCATAAACAGAAGCTTGATTTTGCTAGAGGTGAGGTTTGCTCCAACTGCTGCCTGTCATTGTAAATGAAGCACAGCAGTTCTTTGAAAACTAACAATTCTGATTGTGGTAAAAAGTATTAATATAACATCCTTTAATCCTCAAAATTACTGGAACAATCTAATTTAATGCATTGTACAGGCATAGTAGCCAAACAATATTATAAATGGACAAGATTTACTATGTTCTTCTAGCTATTAGGGGAATACCACACAGGCCAAAACAACTCCAGCAAATCTTTCTCAAATTATGGCATTAAGAATAGTTAGATTTTATCTTTTATCGAATATATATTTTGAACATTTCCTTTTGAAAACATGCCCTGTCTCTACAACATGTGTGATAAGTTTTCAGCCTCATAAATTCAGTAGAAGCTGTTGTTCAAAAAGATTTTAATTTTGATATTAAACTCTCCAATTATCACAGGAAATTAGTGCCATAATTATTACCATTGAAGACTAGGATGCATTATGTATGTTTGATGCAATATGCAAATAAATTCATAGGGCTTAATTCATTTTCTTGGATGCTGTAGTAATCTTTTGAAGTGTATAGAAACCATTAAACTGTCTTTCAAGGTATCACCAAGTTTGTGTAATAATAGTTATGTCAACATTGCAATAAAACCAAGATTTAAACAAATGCAGCATGAATTTAACTACATGGTTCATTAGCATGGCTGAGATCATTTATGTAGGCTTAAACAATGCTGGCCCCACTCTGTGAGTGTTATTTTTAATTACGTTCAACATTCCTGGTATAGTAGCATGATGTAGAGGGATGGATTCATTCACTCTGCTGACTCCATCATTTCAGTCATGCTATGCGAGGCTAAGATGGGGGTTAGTCACTACTTTGTGGAAGTGAGTGATTGGAAAATTGAAGATAAGCCTTCACTTGGCTTTTGTATATTGTGGGCAACCTCTGGGTGGAGCCTGGTCCAAGTATTTTTGGCCGGAGGTGGTGTACAAGACCTAAGCATGATAGAGAGGAAACAAAATCACCTATTACATCATAGCAACCAAAGCTGTAAATCTAGTTGACTTTAGCTGGTTTTTCATTTATTTGTATGGAATAGTTTTAAATGCGAAACAGGTTAATACTCTGAGTAAGAATAGCTTTCAACAGCATCAAGTTAATCCCTTGGAAGCATAAGTAAGATACTTATTAAACGTAAACAAAAGGGGATGGCTGTTTATGAAATTTGTGAAAGTTTAATTATTTGTTAACCACAGTTATTAAACTGTTTAACCATTACTTTGAATGGCAACAAGAACAAGTATTGTGATATTATGCTGTGATTGCTCATGACTTTCTCCTTGTGGTGTGATCATAAATAACCACTTGGACATAAAGATCCGTTTCAATTAAGTTTCGTGTGGTATTATCCCCGGGAGAGACCTGTGGGGAAAAAAAAACTTGTTAAATTATATGAGTGAGGATGTTATTTTGAAATTTAATGTGTCTTTGCTTTGAGCTATTCATCACGCTTTAAAAGGCTGCAGTACGGAGTTCAAAATTGTGCTGAAGCATCCATAGTTGTGCTATCTTTTTGGAGAAAACTGTACTCTGTCAAAGATATTACCAGTTTCTTTAACCGTGTCTCCAAACTGGCAGAACAGCAAGCTTCTAGAAATATTAACCAAGTATATTTGGAATCTAACATGATTGAACATTGCTCTTCTGAAAAATAACATTTTCTTTATTTACTCATGGATGTGGGCATTGCTGGCTATGTCAGCATTTATTGCCAATTACTAATTGCCCTTGAAACACTGAATTTCATGATGGGGGATGGGAGGTGCAGTGTAGGCAGGATTAGACATATTTATAATGCTGTTAGGAATAGAGTTCTTATCCTTTCAGCAACCAGCGTTCAAATTCCATGTTGTCTACATTCATTTCAAATTGTGCAAATCATCGTTTTATCCTGGACCTAGTTGCATTCAGCATTTTCCTCCCTAATATGTGATGTTCCCACCCCTGCTCAATGAGACACACAAATAGTCTTGTGAGTAAAGTGCTTACCTCATGTCAATAGATACCACAGGAAGCGTGGAGAAAGCCAGGAAAAGAAACCTAGTCAGCCATATGACAAAGATTTGGAGACAAACCCTCACAAGGACCACATTAATTAAAATGTACAGGGTCAACTTGAGCTGGCCTACCCTATATAGGGCCTCATTGGTGATTGATGAAGCTCAGCCCAGTTTATCAACAGTCTTTCAAATAATTATGGATCTACTTGACATTGAACCTCATAGTGTATTATCAACAATGTTCTTATTTTAAAGGAGTTTCAATAGTGATAAATCTGTTATTTCTGGGCAGATCCACAGCCAAAACTGAGTTGTATAAATTTACCACTCCATTTATCATGAATTTATCTCAACTTTGCCGTATGCAGCTGTATTCCACAGGATGCTGAAGTAGGTGATAATAGTCCATAATATATCTGACATATTTTGTTGGATTCCGTCTATGTGAATCATTGGAATTCATTGGAGGTGCTGATTCTGAATCTTGTTTGTGTTTTAAATCTAACCAACAGTTTGTTACTTAGTTAGAAATCTGTTTTACTCAATGTGCACATACGATAGTTGAAGAAGAGTACAGAGGAGAATAATTTTGGAGGTGCACATTTCTATTTGCAGTAAATCTTAACATCTGTCACATGGAATATTCCACAACCCAGTTGTAAACTGCTGGTCTCATAAGGACGATTGTTGTAGGAAATGGAAAAAAAATGACATTGACATGGTGAGCTGCTTTTGACTTTTGAGTTAAGACATATTATAAGAAGGACTCTTATATGGAGTAAATTAATTCAGAAAGATCGTGTTCAGAAAGATCGTGTTTATGATTCTTTTTCAAATACAAAATAGAATCAGTCTTTCTCATTCCAAAGTGAAGTATTGGGAATGCTGAAAATCTGAAATAAAAACAGAAGAAACTGTAAAGTTAACAAAGGAAGGAAAGAGAGATGGGTGTTGAGTTTAATTCCATTTATTCAAGGGATACAGACTTCACTAGCAGGGCCTCAATTTATTACCCACCTCTAATTGACTTGAGAAGTTTTTGCTGAGCTGCCTTCTTGAATTGCTGCAGTTCATTTGGTGTAGGTATATCTATACTGCCATTAGGGAGAGAGTACTTGGATTTGACCAAAGACAGTGAAGGATTAATCGTGGAGAAATGTGCAGAGCCAGGCAGACAGAATCCCCATAGAGTTCCAAGGACAGAATCTCCATTCAGAAACTGGAGAATGGTGGATGTTATACCTTTATTTGAAAAACACTGCAAAGACAAACCTACCAACGACAGGCTAGTCAGTTTAGCCTTGTTGGTGGCAGCATGTCAGTAAACAATAATTTGAGTTAATTCAGAAAAGCCAGCATGGATTTGTTGAGGACAAATTGTGTTTTACAAACTTACTTGAGGTTTTTTAACGAGGGAATGGAAAGGATTGATTAGAGTAATGTATTTGAAATTAGTGTATGTGGACTTCCAAAAAACATTTGATAAAGTACTACACAACTGACATGCGAGTGTTGTTACAGCCCATGGTATAAGAGGAATAGTAGCAACTTAGATACAAAATTAGCAAAGTACCAAGAAACAGTGTGGTGGTTAATATTTATTTTTCAGATTGGAAGATGGCTTCTGGTGTCATGCTCCAGTGCTGATGTTAAAACCATTCACTTCCAGGCATATATTCAAAACCCGGAAGTGTTGTGACTGTGTGGAGAATAGTTTAAAACCTCGAATAGATACGGACATTTTGTGGAATGAACAGATAAGTGTTAGACGAAACTTAATGTAGAGAAGTATGAAGTGATCCATCTTGATGGGAAGAATACAGAGAGGTAATTTAAAATAGACAATGCAATTTTCCACGAAGTAGAAAGACCTGAGTGTGTAAGTGCCTGTTCCTCAGCTAGTATTCAGGATCTGGAATGCTCTGTCCATCAATGGTGAGGGTAGGCTCAATCTCAGCATATTATTTGAAAGTGAACTATGCACAGGGCTGTCGAGGGAAGGCAGGGGAATGAATTGCTCCTTCAGAGATCCAGCATAGACACAACAGGCCAAATCATTGTATGCTGTAACTTTTCTATGGTTTTAAATACCTACAAGTCAGACAGCATCTATGTAGACAGGAAGAGTCATTGGCCTGGATACTTGAGAGCCAGTGGAGGTGACAGCAGAGGTGTGTGGGTCCAGAATTTCTCTCTGCTAACTACGGGTGTCAGTTTGCTCGCACCATTCCACACCTGAGGTGTTTTTGATATACCAGAATAGAAAGACTATTGTCTACAAGAATCAGCTTGCCAGTTGAGTTAAATAAGGAGCTTATTAAGGTTCCTAAGGCTTCCTGCCAGTGGTAAGATGTCATGGCAGAGTGAAGACATTGTGCTCCCCTTGAACTGCTTTTGTCAGCTGCACTACCAAATCTCCTCACTCACAGCCAGTTATCATAAGGCCAGGATTATTCAACCTAAAGCTCATGGAATATCTTTATTTTTAGACTTTAAAACAGTTCACAAAATAATATTTATTTAGGACGTGAGAATAAAAATCCCTCTGTCTTATCCTACTGCTTTGCTTGTTAACTTGATGAGTTTGGAAGTGCACTGGCAGAATGTCATTACTTATTGTCCATGGAGATAACACTACGGATACGTGTTAGTAAAGTTATATATATTTCATTAAAGAAAGTCCATCCGCATTTAGAACGGACACACAGTCTTTTGAAATGACTCACACCAATCACATGACTATCATTGTGGATTTCAGCTGGTATTGGGACTGGACTGTTTATTTCGGGAGCAAGTCACAAGAAATTTTTTGGAATTCAATGAACTTTTCTGGGGTAAACTTCAATCCCTTAAGGGTTCTCCTAGAGATTCCTGGCTTATGGCAGACCGATACTGAGAGCCTTACAAGCTAATGCCATCTATAATGCAATGAATGGGCCTATGGCCTGACCAATCCAGCACCTAATATGGACGCATGATGTAGCAATTTTAGGATAGTAGCCATTTTAAATTTTCATCTGTAAAAGACAGGCTGTAAGCAATCTTTTGTTGAGACCATGCCCAGTGAGAACCCTGAGAACCATCTTCAGAGAACAGGCTCTAACTCAAGGAGAAGACCAAAGAGAAAGGCATACAGAAAACAACTGCTGTTCTTCCAAAAAAGTCCAGGAAATCTGCAAGTGCAATAACGATAGAATTGGTCAGGAACAAAGAAGTCCTCTATCTGTTCCAAATCTTTCTGACTTACTGAGTCAACCTGTGCAGACAAACTTTGCACCTATTTGAATATCTAAGCCATTGTAATCAATTTTGATTTTAAGATTTCCAACCTATTCACTTTCAGCAAGTGAATCTTCAGTAAGCAACAGGCTTGAAATGATCACAGAGACTGATCATACTTTTATCTTTAAAATTATTTTTCACCCTTGCCTACTAAGTTTTGCACCTGTATTTTACCTAGTGACTTTGCCATTTTTTACTTCAATAACATCTAGCAATAGTTGTGTAGCCTTTGATCTTTAAAGCATAAAACTGTTGTAAACAAAAATAAAATGATGCTGCTGGTTAGGTTTTACATTGAAACACGTGAAAGGTAAATATGGACTAAACAAATTATACAAATTTCTAGTTACCAGCACTCTGAGGACACAGTGGTGTGATTATGTCATTTATATCGCTTCATATTGCCAGTAATTGGTATTACTAAAGTTTAATGAAACTCAATATCTGATCATAACAGATGTCCTTGCAAAAACATTTATATTTAATTAAAGAGCAAAAATAACTTGCAGATACTAGAATTCTGAAAATTAGAAAATGCTGAAAACTGAAAGTTTGGGTTGAATTTTTCTGTTGTGTATCAAGTGCTGTCAACAGGCCCACCTGGGGGAGCGGAGTCTCTGGGATTTTGTCAGCAGTGGCCGATTAATTGCCAACCTCTGGGGCAATGGTTGGCCAGTCTCCAGAGGAGCCTTTAGCTCAGTAACCTCAGGTGTCACAATTTTGAGTGCTTTTGAAGACCAGATACAGTAAAACTGCCGTTTGCATCTCTGCCGTTTGATGATTCACTTATCTACACAATACTTACCACAGTGAATCTAATTCTCACTTATCTACGACATTTAAAAAAAAGAAAAAACTCACTTCCTGGAGTAAAAGTATGTACTGTATATGTATTGTTCTGTGCAGTCTGCCTTGTTGGTTGTTTGCAAACATCACCAATCAGGCATTCTCTGGAAATGTACCCCCACGAACAGTAAGTCTTTAATTTTGAACAGCTAGCTCCAGGCAGTCATACACTAGCAATTGGGGTTGGGTGGATGGTAATTGTGGTGCACGAGTGGTGAGTTAGGTATGAAGGGGGCTAGCTACTGCTGCCATGGGTGACAATCAAGGAGGGAAATGTCCTAAAACCTGACGGTTATTTGGCATTCTTTGTTCTCTGCAGTGGTGCCTCCTGATGCTGGGAGTGTCTCTAGAGGTCAGAATGAACAATTCTGATGAAATAAAAGCACTTTAACCAGGGGTAAAGAGTTTTGGTGGGGTGCTTCTTGTGACAGCCAAAATAAAGGACAGTCCCTTAAAATATTGAAGTTGATCACTGTGGCAGGGAGGGAATTTGTCATTATGTGTCTTGGAAGGATGGCTGTCCTATTAACTTTTTTAATGCTGACAGTATCTTATACCAAAGAGACACCATTGAACCCTTCCCAACACCTTACCTCCCCGCCATATGGCCTTTCCACTTACTAGTCTGTTACCATACGGCTGAGGTAAGTAAGTACAGTTGCCGTAGCTCCATAGGACTAACCCCTCATTAAAATGAGCATCTGGTGGTAAGCTTAACTTGATGATCATCATACCTAACAAGGCAGGACCTTCACGATGATCTCAGCTAGCACAGGAATTGAACCTGGCATCACACTGCACTGAAAATCAGCCTTATAGCCAACTGAGCTAACCGACCCTGCATGGGAAATTCAACCCATTAATTCTTCAGTTCGTTCCATAGATGCTAACTATCGAGCTGGGTATTTTTAGCATTTTTTGTTTTGTCTCTTCTATATTTAAGTTCTGTTCTATTTGGATTACCAGAATATTATTTATGCTTCAGAAAAAGAAAGTACAAGATTTGTGACGGATTGGAGAAGAACAGGAAAAAAAACAAACTTTTACCTTTGGATCCACGTGTACTATTTTTCGATCTCTTTTGTTTTTGAAAAGGAGTCCAGAGGCATTATCTGTGACTACGTGGTAAGACGGACTGGAATTGCATGTGCAGGTCTGAGTGTCCCAATTGTAGAAGCTGCCAGAAAATGAGCAGAAATAAGTATGTCGAGGTACAATTAATTATTCAAGTATTTCTTAATCCATGAAAGAAAAAGTCTAGAATGAAGAACCTACTGTTGACTGAAACCATTGCCAATTGTTGGAAAATGCCATCTGATTCACTAATGTCCTTAGGGAAGGAAATCTGCCATCCTTACCTGGTTCTGGTCTGCATGTGACTGCGGAAGCACAGCAATGAGGTTGACTCTACGTTGCCCTCTGAAATGGCATAGCAAACTACTCAGTTAGCAAACTACTCAGTTCAAGTGTGGCTAGGGCCAGGCAATAAATGCTGGAGAGCCAGTGACGCCTACATCTCACAAGTGAATAACAAAAAATGAAAATTGGACAGTGGAAATATTCCTTCTTAAGACTTTAACGTGATGGTTTATTGTTTGATAAATCCTGACATTGTAGTTTTTTTTGCTACGTAGTGTGTGTACACAAGAGGGAGAAAGCAAGGGATTATTATGAAAGCACAGCTTTCCTAATATTCATGATATTAACGTAAAAGCAAATTACAGTGGTTGTGATCTGAAAAGTTTTGGACAAGCATTCAGATCTGCAGCATCAGTAGGGAGACAGAAACAGAGTTAATAGTAATACTGTTTCTCTCTCTACAGATGCTGTCAAATCTGCTGAGTTTGTCCAGCTCTTTGTTTTTATTTCATGATATTAATGTCAGCCTTCTAATAAAATGCCAAGGGCCTCACTGCCAATGTGACTGAACAGCTGCAACAGCAGTAATGGGACAGCAAACTTGGACTGAACAGATTCTTTCATCCAAGATCATTGTTGATGTCTTTAACATATTTATGTTTTGGTGTGAGACAATGCCTCAGGTATGTGACTGAAAATTTCGTACCTAGAGTTGTGCAACATTGACAACTCTTGAGTTCCAGGAATAAATACTTGTTGGCCCTTTGGTTGAGTAACGTTTGCTGAATAAAAATTTCAGGAACCAAAACTACCTTAAAAAGAAATTAATACTGCACTGGAACTAATTAGAGGTGCCTGCATCTTATTAAATCCGACCTCAAAATAACATAAAGGACGTCATTCCTATTCTGTACTTTACCAAGAACTTCAACTCAGTGCTTATTTTGCTGAATGTTTATGGCTTGGGCTTTGGCCAGAACAAATGTTTTGTGCCAATTGAGTAACGCGCCCCAGCAGTTAAATAAAGATTTAGTTTTTATTGCCTAAAAGAAATGTTGTATCAATTAAAAAGCTTCTGGAGCTATTTGCTTTATTATGCTCAAAGTACAACTGAGTTCATGATCACATCCGGTGATGCCAGATGCTGGAATGACATGACACCACTGTTCTTTCAAAGAAGACTGCTGTTCTTAGCAGGATATATGAGCTAGGAAAAGTATCCTTCTGAAAATTGAATTGGTGTTACAAGTCTCAGTACATAAATGTCTGTCTATTGCAATATAAATTAATGATGATTCTGTAAAAGTAACTGTGCTACTGCATATTTGTTATTGTAACCAGTTGGATCACTTTGAGGAAGGAAATCTACAATCCTTATCCAGTGTGGCCCAAATGTCTTTAGTCCTACACTAATGTGGCTGGCTAACTCTTAACCAAACTAAGAAGGTAACTAGGGGATAGTAATTCAACTGTGACCTTCACAGCAAACTAACACATGTGCCGAGACTGGTATGCACAAGAGTGTTCAGTTCCACTGGTCCAATCTTGTAGAGTAGAAAATGATTTTGTAAACCCCTATTCTTGTGTATTCTTTTCAGAGGAAAATACCAAGATGTGTCTGCAGTTTAGGACATAATCCACAGAGGGTGATTTCCTGTTGAGCAGGAGGTTGTCAGCCCATCATTATCTTTGGAATCACAAGAGAATCTTAGTCATTCTATTTGAAATTCCTTTAATGCTTTTAAAGCGTTACATTCCATTGGTCTCACAGTATTCTTTACACCTACTGTTATACTATCTTTAGCAGTCCTCTTTTTAAAGAGAAATTTTGGAATTAAGGGCTAAAAATATTCACTGTCACTTGGGGTTCTGACCCATTGTTGTAACACTGAAAAATGAAAAGATCTCAATCATCATCAGAAACAATATAAATTTTGCTTGAACTTGTCAAATCTTGAATTTTACAAACAATAATAAAAGTAACAAGTTCAGAAGTGAAGAGTATGAAGAATAGATAGGAGAAACTATTTACATTAGAAGTAAAGTTAGTTACCAGAGGACAGATTTAAAATAATTGGCCCCTTGGCGCTGAATGATGAACCTTTTAGTTTATCTGAATAGCTCAGAATTGTAATGAGAATAATTGTTAGTCCATCAGTGTCACTGTTATAATGGAAGAAATTTGACAGCATCATTTGAGGCTGGATTTTCAGTCGGTATTTTGAAAGCCAAAGTTGGAATCAATTCTAGCTCTTTGCCTTGACCAGCAAGTTCCAGCTGCATCCAGCTAGAATTCTAAAGAGCAAAGCCAGTTAATGGCAAAGAGCAGGCTCAGCCAGGGTGACCAACTGATCTCAATTCTATGTTGTGTGATTGGGGCTCTTGATTTTCGCTTGATGAACAGCAAGCATCTGTGCATGCTGTTCACTCTGTGATCAGCACTTCTGGTTTGGACAGCATTCCTTCCTGTTACCATGGTGTATACAGCAATCTCCACTTCCCCTATTCCAAGATGTGAATGACATACTCTTGCCTTTTTATTGTCTGAGTAGAGCCACTGTGCCCCCCCCCCCCCCCCTTCCCCCACCCCCCCCACCCGACAACCACAAACAATACCACCCATTGCTCACCCAGGGCTCCCCATTCAGTTAAGGTGGGCTACACATTCTGGAGGGACTCCCGCATGGCTGTCAAGCACTGCCACATTGACAGACCCACCTGCTGCAGAGAGAGATGGTGCTTCAATAAGGAGATGTTTTTGGAAGTAGATGTCAGCATTTTGTTTATTTAGAAATAGCACAGTTCCCAGGTAATGACCATGGAGAGGCAATCACAGCCATTTATAGTCAGCAATTGTGGCCCAGTGGTATGACCAGTTTTGGTGAGTGGTGTTCTTCAGTGATGAAGCATCAATTTCAACTTTTGATGACATGAGCCCACTAAGGTTTTCTGGTCACTGTCAAAGCTTGTCTGCGTCGCTGAATGGGAATAACAATGAACAAAGGAATGGGGCTTACTATGGGCCTAATTTCCTGATGATGGTTACCTGCCACAGTTGTTTTGGTAGCCGTTCTAACTTCTACCTGGCCTCTTCCAAAATGAGGCCATTGGGATCATGGCTCCATACTGGCACAATGGCTATTAACATGAAATTGTGGACCCACCCATCAACCTTCTTTTAATACCCAGAACATGGAGCCCACACATCTCTCGTTAAAGTGGGGAAAATTGAAAAAAAATTGCTATCAGAGCGAACTTGTCTGTCCCATAGTAAGCACGGTTGCAGTCTTTGCTGACAGATTTGGCATTAACATGACTATTATCGCATAATTTTTCTGTACCTTTCCCATAAGTTCTACACCAAAAGCAGTTGAAAAAGTTAGCATGTATTCAAGTGAAAATGAGTTCTCAACAGCTTGATATACGACAGTTACTTCTGAACAGCCTCTCTGTGCCTGAAAAGTTAATAAATTGAGAGTTTCATTCTTTCAATGAAATTAGTGTTGAATTTTTTAAAAAAATCCACTTTTTAATGTTTCTGTCTGTCTTTCATCTCTTGTCCTTAACTCTATGTGCGTTCCCAATCTTTATTTTACATTCTGTCTTATCATGAAACTCTAATTTGTATTTCCTGCTTTGATACTTTTTAGATTTGAGTCCGTGTGTGAAGATTTTTCAACCTGATTAAAGTATATTTGAATGTTTTAAAGCAGTAAAAGTGTAATCAAATATGAGTATTTGTTGTTTGGCTGAACAGCATCCCTTTGCTTTTCCTGTATAAACATTCTCTAGCTCTCCTGTAAAGGGCATTGTGCTGGTAAAGATGCCAGCTTATACGCAATTTCTGCTGCCAGGCGCAGAAGAAATCTGTGGCCAGTTGTCGGAGAGATGAATGGCCAATGCTATTGAGAGCACTGAAATAACGCCACAGAGGCCAGTATCCCATCACCAAGTCACTCTTAAACGTAGAGAGTCATTGACACTGGTCCAACTCCCTCAGAGCCAGCTCTCAGAGTGAACAGGATGTCTGACACTCCTGTTGTTATCTCTCAGCCAGGGCACCCTGATTGGACCAGATTAACAGCCCCAATCAGGGAACTTATTCTTTGAGGTCCATTTGGCTGTTGTCATTGCAATCACTACAAGCACAATCTGTGTTGTTTATATTTAGCTTTTATAGAATTAAAAATATAAGTAGTGGTAATGTGCAATAAAGTGATTAGTATCTAAATTGAAAGATAGTTTAACATTTTGAGCAAGACCTTTCCGCCACTGGAACACTAGCTGATGATTGCACTTGCCATGTTTTCATTCAGATGCTGAATGAACTGCTGTGTATGTTCAGTATTTCTACTTTTGTTTCAAACTTCCAGTTTTGTCCTCTATTTTTTAAGAACTACAATAAGTGCTTAAGAAAAACATATATTTGGACACAGGAACAAAAATGTAGAAGATGCTGAGGAATCTTGCTCAAACGTGGCAGTTGGGTGACTATCGAAAGTATGTTCTGCATTGCAAGCGAATCATTTTATGTTTGGACCTTAATTTTGCATCAAAGTGTTATGCTTAGACTAAGAATTCTGCATAATGGGACTGAGCAGAATGTGGCTTGGATCACTGGAAGTCTGATCTTGAATTAGGTATGACTTTATTGGGAGAATGTTTCTTTCACTATAATACTGAAATAGAAATGAGAGTTATTGATACTCCTAGGTTTCAGAATGGCAGTAGACTATTTTTATGGCTAACCGAACAATGAATCATCCCTATCCAGGTTTTTTTGTGGCAGATTTTCCAACATAATGCTTACAATTGTCTGAGCAGATAATGGAGCCCATCTCGTTTTCCATTGATTCATTTACATTCTCCATGGCAGACGTTCAACATTCCTTGTCTGAGATTTCTCTGTGTGCTTTTACTGGATAACTAAGTGTTAAAAAGCAAAAGTGCTCAACAGTTTGAGAGTAGCATGGTAAGGAAAACCTGCAACAGTTTGAAACATTGAAAAAGACCTGTAATTGTTCTTTTTTAAGCATATTTGCAAATAACGTTGAAGAGTTTGCATCAGTTGTAAAGGGCTCAAGTGTAATTTTATAGGAGAAGCAATATTCGTTCATATGATCTAGTGACCCTTAACCTGGAAGCAGTATCAACAGGGACAGAAGTTAAGATTTGGAAGCCATGAGATTGGACGCAAAGATGTTCTGCACCAGAGGTAAAGAGAAAACAAGTGAATAAACTATTGTTGTAAATGCACAAAACAGCTCCCCAGCAGAAGAGACATAAAGAAGACAGATGAAAAAACTTCCCCTTCAACTCCCCTCTCCCACTCCTTGGACGACATGTCCCTCCTGGGTCTCCTCCAGTGCCACAACGATGCCACCCGAAGGTTGCAGGAACAGCACCTCAGTGTTTGCTTGGGAACCCTGCAGCCCAATGGTATCAATGTGGACTTCACAAGCTTCAAAATCTCCCCTCCCCCGACCACATCCCAAAACCAGCCCAGCTTGTCCCCGCCTCCTTGACCTGTCCGTCCTCCCTGGACTGACCTGTCCCCCCTCCCTGGACTGACCTGTCCCCACCCTAACTCCCCACCTACACTCACCTTTACTGGCTCCATCCCCGCCTCTTTGACCTGTCTGTCTCCTCTCCACCTATCTACTCCTTTATCCATCTTCCATCCTCTCTCTCTATTTATTTCAGAATCCCCTTCCCCTCCCCCATTTCTGACGAAGGGTCCAGACTCAAAACGTCAGCTTTCCTGCTCCTCTGATGCTGCTTGACCTGTATTTGTGTGAGGAGAAACCAAGAACGGTTTTCAATGAAAAGGTTAGTTTTCCATTTTGGCAGAATGATGAAATGAAGAATTCCAGTAGTTCTTAGGGAAATAATGTATATGAGCAAGCTAAAAGAAAAGGTACTAAGATAGCATCAGACTGGTGTGATTAGAGTGAGGGTGGATTCATAGATGTGTGCCTTGTTGATGCTAACTTTATTCTGGAACCTCAGATGGAGTACAGTTGCTGGTAAACATGCCCTGAGGGCTAGAGCGATTGAATGGGAAACTGAGAGATCTTGTGTATCGGGGGATGGGCAACCTAACTTCAGAATTTCCTGTGGTGACACATTTGTGTGCGGAATGATATGAGTGGTTGTGGTTGTGTAAAACTTGTCTTTGTTGTTTTGACTATTTGAAATGAAATTGATCCTTTAATTTTAAGTATTATTTACTTGTCAATTCATGTTTAATTTACATTGATTCTGACAGGTATTAAACGAGAGTTATGAAAATAAATTTTGTTGGTAATTTCTTCATTTGGGAGTCATTTGGTACGTTATTTTTTATTTACAATTTCCTCCCAGGAATTGTAGCAGCTGTGTTTTATACTAGGATTTAGAAATGCTGATTGCACTTTTATACCTTGCTAAACTTTTATTCTTCATGATCCTCATTACTGTATGTTAGCAGATTGTCTAAAATAGGTAAAATCACAGTTGAGTGTTCATTTTTTTTCTGACATGCATGTGCGTGCTTTCCAACACCTAGTCTAGTAACACTTAGTCTGACTGTAGCTCCAATACTACTGTTTGACTGACGCAGTATAGCTAACTGAACTTAGGATCTCGAAAGTCTTCTCAATATTATAATATCCTTCACAGATTTATCAATTTTAACAATTTCCACAGAGAATATATAATTTGTATCAGTTAAACCAGAAATTCAAGCTCAATACGATTATACCACCAAAAGACTTTATCTCAAAATTGGAGTTGAGTAGGTAGGGACTGAAGCGGTCAATAATTCCTCATCACCTGACATGGTACAGTGAAACCTTTTGATTTCTGGACTTCCTTTGCATACCGTTAGTCAATTTCCTGTCTTTTACTGTCAAGTGGTAATGTACTAGCAAGCGGGAGCACAATAATTTAAGGGGAGGAGATCCTTCTACAGGAAGGATCCTTCTACGTGTTAAGTGGGCAAAGTACCAGTTTATAGTGTTATGATGCAGAGACAGACAGCTGAACCAAATCAACCTTTCGACCTTTGTATTCACAACACAGTAAAATCAAAATCTTCAAAGACCCTCAAAACTGAACCCAATGGTTCCTAAGAGGCTTTCTTGAATAACCAATGCAAGATTTTGAGAGGCGGCTCAGGAAATTTGGCATGTCCATAAGATCCCTCACCAACTTCTACAGATGCACCATTGAAAGCATACTGTCCGGGTGCATAACGGCCTGGTTTGGCAACTGCTCTGCCCAGGACCATAAGAAACGACAGAAGGTTGTATGCGTAGCCCAGACCATCATGGAAGCCAACCTTCCATCTGTGGACTCTATTCACATGGCTCGCTGCCACGGAAAGGCGGCCAACATCATCAAAGACCCATTGCACCCTGATAATGACCTCCTACAGCTTCTTTTGTCAGGCAGAATATAAAGAAGCCTGAACACATGCACCAGCAGGTTCAGGAACAGCTTCTTTCTGGTGTTATCAGACTGTTGAATGGACTCCAGCCTCAAATAATGTAACCTGCAATTTAACCTGTATGCCTCTAAGTCTTTTTGATCTTTACCTCCTTTGCTTGCTGTGATCTGCCTGTACCGCTCGTAAACAAAGCTTTTCACTGTATTTCGGTACGTGACAATAAAATGAATGAACGAATCAATTCTGAACACCGATATTTAGCTTAAATAATAGACTCAGCAATTTATTAACAATACAATAATTTTAATACAGCAAAATTAAACAACAACGATATCTAATTGGTCTATCCTGTAAACCCAAAAAGCCTTTATTTTCAGCCCATTTCACACACAAGACAGACACTCAAACATAGTTGAGGGATGTATGAAAGAAAGTAACAAAACTGGTTAGATGACTTAAATGGTTTTCATGACATGTTGTTCCACAGGCATAGATGATGGGTTTCATGGTTGATTTTCTGAAGTTTTCAATCTGGCTGAACTATACCGCTCATGCTTGGACATTGAACAGCTTTTCCGCCGCCTCCACCTTCGCACTTACTTCTTTACCCGTGAGCCTAACACTCCCCCTACTGACCCCTTCTCCCGCCTGCAACACACCCCCTCCACCTGGACACCACCCCAAGGCCTCCCTCGACCCCTTCATCTTCGACTGCCGTCGTGACATCAATCACCTCAACCTTTCCACGCTTCTCACCCACTCCAACCTCTCCCCCGCAAAACGTGCAGTCCTCCGCTCCAATCCCAACCTGACCATAAAACCCGCGGACAAGGGAGGCGCAGTTGTAGTATGGCGCACTGACCTCTACATTACCGAGGCCAGGCGCCAGCTCTCCGAAACCACCTCCTACCGCCCCCTTGATCATGACCCCACCCCCGACCACCAAACCATCATCTCCCAAACCATCCACAACCTCATCACCACAGGTGACCTCCCACCCACAGCCTCCAACCTCATCGTTCCCCAACCCCGCACCACCCGCTTCTATCTCCTTCCCAAAATCCACAAACCTGACTGCCCTGGTCGACCCATTGTCTCCGCCAGCTCCTGCCACACTGAACTTATCTCCACCTATCTCGACTCCATTTTCTCCCCCTTGGTCCAGGAACTCCCTACCTACGTCCGTGACACCACCCACGCCCTCCATCTCCTCCAAAACTTCCAATTCCCTGGTCCCCAACACCTCATCTTTACCATGGACGTCCAGTCCCTATACACCTGCATTCCCCGTGCAGATGCCCTAAAGGCCCTCTGCTTCTTCCTGTCCCACAGGCCCGACCAGTCCCCCTCCACTGACACCCTCATCCGCTTAGCCGAACTCGTCCTCACCCTCAACAACTTCTCTTTCAATTCCTCCCACTTCCTACAGACAAAGAGGGTGGCCATGGGTACCCGCATGGGCCCAAGCTACGCCTGCCTCTTTGTAGGTTACGTGGAACAATCCCTCTTCTGCAGCGACACTGGCCCTAAACCCCACCTCTTCCTTCGTTACATTGATGACTGTATCAGCGCCGCCTCGTGCTCCCATGAGGAGCTCGAACAGTTCATCCACTTCAAGAACACCTTCCACGCCAATCTTAAGTTCACCTGGACCATCTCTGATACTTCTCTCTCCTTCCTGGACCTCTCTGTTTCCATCTCTGGCAACCACCTGGAAACCGATATCCATTTCAAGCCCACCGACTCCCACAGCTACCTAAAATACACCTCCTCCCACCCACCTTCCTGCAAAAATGCCATCCTCTATTCCCAATTCCTTCGCCTCCGCCGCATCTGCTCCCAGGATGAGGCATTCCACTCCTGAACATCTCAGATGTCCTCGTATTTCAAGGACCGCAACTTCCCCCTCTCAGTGGTTGAGAACGCCCTCGACTGTGTCTCCCGCATTTCCTGCAACTCATCCCTCACACCCCCTCCCCGCAATAACAACCAACACAGAATCCCCCTCGTCCTCATGTACCACCCCACCAACCTCCGGATCCAACGCATCATCCTCCGACACTTCATCTGCAATCCGACCCCACCACCAAAGGCACTTTTCCCTCCCCACCCTTACCTGCTTTCCGGAGGGACCACTCTCTCCGGGACTCCCTTGTCTGCTCCACACTCCCCTCCAGCCCCACCACACCCGGCACTTTTCCCTGCAACCGCAGGAAGTGCTACACCTGCCCCTACACCTGCCCCCTCACCCCCATCCCAGGCCCCAAGAAGACTTTCCACATCAAGCAGATGTTCACCTGCACATCTGCTAATGTGGTATACTGTATCCGCTGTTCCTGTTGTGGCCTCCTCTACATCGGGGAACTTGGGGACCGCTTTGCAGAACAGCTACGCTCGGTTCGCACTAAACAACTGCACCTTCCAGTCGCAAACCATTCAACTCCCCCTCCCATTCCTCAGACGACATGTCCATCCTGGGCCTCCTGCAGTGCCACAACAATGCCACCTGAAGGTTGCAGGAACAGCACCTCATATTCTGCATGGGAACCCTGCAGCCCAATGGTATCAATGTGGACTTCACAAGCTTCAAAATCTCCCTTCCCCCTACTGCATCCCAAAACCACCCCAGCTTGTCCCCGCCTCCCTAACCTGTTCTTCCTCCCACCTATCCCCTCCTTCCACCTCAAGCCCCACCCCCATCTCCTACCTACTAGCCTCATCCTGCTCCTTTGACCTGTCCGTCCTCCCTGGACTGACCTATCCCCTCCCTAACTCCCCACCAACACTCACCTTTACTGGCTCCATCCCCGCCTCTTTGACCTGTCTGTCTCCTCTCCACCTATCTTCTCCTCTATCCATCTTCTATCCGCCTCCCCCTCTCTCCCTATTTATTTCAGAACCCCCTTCTCCTCCCCCATTTCTGAAGAAGGGTCTAGGCCCGAAACGTCAGCTTTCCTGCTCCTCTGATGCTGCTTGGCCTGCTGTGTTCATCCAGCTGTACACCTTGTTATCTCAACTTCACAGTTCACTCAGATAAAAGCAGTAAGATTTATAACTTAGGTTTCTATTCTGTAAGCTTCCAAGAACTGCTAATGGGTTGTTAGGCAGGAAGCTTTTCAAATCTTCATGATGTAGCCATATTCCTTTTTTCTGAAAATGCAGTCCAAAACCCAGTTCTAACTCTGACCATCTCCTCCATGAGCTTCCAGTTACTATTCAACATCTGCCAGCTGCTTCAGCTTGAGGTCTTTCCAGATGAGCAGAAAATTCCCAGGTACTGACCTCATTAATAGCCAACTTCTGACATCTGTTTAAACGTAATGTACTTCCCTGGTGACAAAGTATCTGTAGAACCTTTTTACCAGGAACCAACCTGGAATTAAATTCCAGGCCTGATCCCAAAATAAACAACAGCTTGTTTGGTCTGTTTTCCTTTTAACACAAGTTGTTATCCACAGTCCAAAAGTCACATTAGCTCACAGTTCCTAGTTCACAGCTCCAAACCAAAATTGCTAAAGGATTAAAATAAAAATAATGAAAAATCAGCTTGGGTCTAACACAAGTAGGGCGTATGATTTGGAGGTGTGAAGAGGATGGAGATGGTAATGGTGGGAGAGGGCCTACAGACTTCATAAGGAAAAGCAACAAAATATGAAGACATAGCCTTAGTGTGAAGTGACTGATGTGTTGGAAATCCATAATGGCTTTACTGTGCAGACCTCTCATTCATACTGCCATCAGGGCATGTTAATGACATTAGAGCCCTATCTATAAATTGAAAGAAGAATGCTGCTGGCTTCCACTGGGAATTTTTCTCATATAAATAAAACAAAATCTGAGATCTGAAACAAGAACAGAAATTGCTGGCAAAACTCAGGAGGTCTGATAGCATCTGTGGAAAGATAGCAGACTTAACATTTCGATTCCAGGTACTCATCATCAGAATTTTTCTAACTTGCTCATGGGAAGAGGCCAAAATTGTAACTATTGAATTGGTGCATGGCATCACTGAATGAGTGCTGCAAATTACAGAACCACCTGATGCTTGGTTTCTGTTGGGGAAGCAGTTAAAATCTTCAATGTTGTGTAGTCATAACATGATGTGTTATACATTGTATAATATAAAATATTTTCACATGGATTCTTGTGCTTTAAATCCAGTTCAATCACCAGTTGATACTTGCAGATGGCGATATGCCAGTCTGGATTGGAGAATCAGTTTCTATAAAAAAGGATGATTTAGGTCAAAGGTATGTAACAGCAGTTTGTGTTTTGGTTTGTAAACTCCTCGGTGCAGTGAAACAACACACAGGCTTTGGTTCATAAATAAAGATACTTGGGGATCAAATTATTACTGAAAACAAGAACGAATAATTTGTACAGTTGTGAGCATGAATTCCCTTCAGTAACTGAGGTAGAGCAAAATGTTCAATTGCAAACAGCCCATGGCTTTGGTGTCTCACATGCAGAACATAGCAAGACATATTGGGTCACTAAAATGCAACAACATGTGTTTGCCACTGGCAGCCATTTGCATCAAAGGTTCATTGTGGACAAATTTTGGAATGATTAACACCACACTTTGGCAGTATTGTAATGTGGTTTAAGAAGGTTTAGAGCCTTAAAATGTTAAGCTCTTGAAATCATGTTGCACATGTTGCCTCCAGGTTTTATATTGCTTTTGAATAGTGGTGAGTTCTAATTCCAATACCAGTCTCTGGTTTGTTTTATCTCTCCTCCTCCCTGAAGTATAGAGTTCTTTGAAGAATTCAGCTACAATGTGAATGTTGTTTGCAATATTATAGTTATTTCTGAAAGTGAGAACTCTCATCATAAAAGTTACTTTTGGGGGCAGTTTAACCTAACTTCCTTTGGGGAACTGATGAAAGCAGACTAGTGCTGGTTGTTTCGCCTCAATTTCATTGTCTGCTGAAATCCAAGGTGATTAATATTGGGGAAGGAGTAAAACTGTGTTTCATCAGATCCTTTGCACTTGGCAAGTTAATGTGCCCTCATTATTTTGCACTTACCCTTTTCACATCTGGCCTGAGTTGTTGACTCTTCTGCAAGTATCTATTCCTCATTGCAATCTAACAGTTATTGTGTCTTGTATATAGTGTTGAAAGACATCAGAACCACATTCAGCGCTGACGAATATTAACATGCACACACCTTCCCAAAGAATTTAGTGCACAACAATAAATAACATGGATCCGTGATTGTATTTTCCTTTCCTGGGGCCAGTGATTTTTTTTAAGCAGGTTTTTAACATGGCTTTGCGCATGGGAAATTGTGTCTCACTAACTTAATTGAGTTTTTTGAAGAAGTAACGAAGAAGATTGACAAAGGCAATGCAGAGGACATGATCTGTATGGACTTCAGTAAGGCATTTGACAAGGTTCTACATGGTAGACTGGTTAGCAAGGTTAGGTCACCATGGAATACAGGGAGAACTAGCTATTTGGATACAGAACTTAGGGTAGGTGGAGTCAGAGGTGGAGGGTTGCATCTCAGACTGGAGGCCTGTTGCCAGCGGTGTGCCACAAGGATCAATGCTGGGTCCACTGCTTTTTGTCGTTTATATAAATGATTTGGCTGTGAACGTAGGAGGTATGATTAGTAATTTTGCAGATGACACTAGAATTGGTGGTGTGGTGGACAGCCAAGAAAGTTACCTCGGTGTACAACGGGACCTTGATCAGATAGCCCGATAGGCCGAGGAGAGGCAGATGGAGTTTAATTCAGATAAATATGAGATGCTGCATTTTGGAAAGGCAGATCAATTAATGGTAAAATCCTGGGGAGTGCTGCTGAACAAAGAGACCCTGGAGAGCAGGTTCATAGTTCTTTGAAAGTAGAGTCACAGGTAGATAGGATAATGACGAGGGTGTTGGGTATGCTTGCCTTTATTGGTCAGTGCATTGAGTATAGGAGTTGGAAGGTCATATTGAAGCTATACAGGACATTGGTTAGGCAGGGCTATACGGGACATTTTGTAATACTGTGTTCAGTTCTGGTCTGTCAGCTATAGGAAGGATGTCGTGAAACTTGAAAGTGTTCAGAAAAGGATTTTGCCAGGATGGGAGGGTTTGAGCTATAGGGAGAAGATGAATGGGCTGGGGCTATTTTCCCTGGAGTGTCGGAGGCTGAGGGGGTGACCTTATAGAGGTATATAAAATCGTGAGGGGCATAGATAGGGTGAATAGCCAAGGTTTTTACCCCTTGGGTAGTGGAGTCTAAAACTAGAGGGCATAGGTTTAAGGTGAGAGGGGAAAAATTTAAACGGGACCTAAGGGGCAACATTTTCATACAGAGGATAGTGCATGTATGGAATGAGCTGCCAGAGGAAGTGGTGGAGGCTGGTACAATTACCACATTTAAAAGGCATCTGAATGGGTACATGAATAGGAAGGGTTTAGCGGGAAATGAGCCAAATGCTGGCAATTAGGACTAGATTAATTTAGGATATCTGATCGGCATGGATTATTTGACCGAAGGGTCTGTTTCCGTGCTGTACAGCTCTATGACTCTCTTACTGTGGCTCAGCTGAGATCAGCGAACATAAATTTCCTGCCTTATGTTGGTTACTTGTATATTGTGAAATATCTTTTGTTAACTAAAATAAATTTTGGGGTTTCTTGTCATTTACACCTTTATTAACATGCAACAATTTATTTTGCCATGTATCCTGCAACATGGAAAATATTTATAGCATTTACATAACTACACTTAAAAACTGACCTTAAAAGGTTAACCATTTCACTCCAATGAATTTGAGGAATTTCTATAATTTTCAGTGGGAATTGGCCAGCCATTTTTGGCCTGCTATGTTGGATGGGAATTGATACATATAACTGTTGTATCAAGAAATAGTTTAGACACCCACATAAGACATTTTTTAAAATGGCTGAACACAATCCAAGTATGGTTCCCATCCAAGTACAGAATTCAAGTGTACCAAATCACTCACTATTTGTTCTCATTCTTGAAATTTCCTGATTTAAATGCAACATTTGCTTTGGTTATTCATGCTTGAATCCAACCAAAAGGCTCAGCATGCTGAATATAATCTGTTGTTGAATTCTGGTTCTTTACACCAATATATGTCTGGAGTGATCTTTTATACAGTGGGACCTTGAATTTTTATTATATTTTTGCTTTATCTTTGAAAAGTAAGACTATCTCACGTAAATATACAGGAAATCTAGGTACGATCTTTGCAAAGCCACCAGGGAGCCGCCAGGAGACAATACCAGACTAAACTGGTCCCAGACTAACCAAATGAACCACACGCCGACTGTGGCAAATCTTACATGATATAACAGGTTACAAAGCGAAGTTAAGTAGAATCTCTGGCAACAATGCATCCCTCCTCAATGAGCTCAATGCATTCTGTGCTTGCTTTGAACAGAAAGTCAGAGAAATGATTCCACCTGCCTTGACAGCCTCAGATGCACCTATACTCACAGTCACTTTGCTGATGTCAGATTGGCCTTCTTGAGAGTGAACCCACAGAAAGCGACAGGCCCAGATCCTGTGTGGACCAGCTGGTGGGAGTATTTGCAGACATCGTTAACCCCTCCTTACTCCGATGTGAAGTTCCCACCTGCTTCAAGGAGACCACTATCATCCTGATGTCAAAGAAAAATCAGGCAACATGCCTTAATGACTACATCTGATGGATCGGACATCCCTCATTATGAATCACATTATGAGGTTAGTAATGGCACACATCAACTGCAGCCTCCCAGATTACCTTGATCCATCCGATTCGTTTACAGTCACAATAGGTCTACCGCAGATGCCATCTCCCTGACCCTACACTTATCCCTGGAAAATCTGCATAACAAGGACACCAATGTCACACTCCTATTTATTGACTTTAGCTCCACCTCCAACACCATAATTCGAACTAAACTCATCTCCAAACTCTGAGCCCTAGGACTCTGTTCCCAACTCTGCAATTGGATCTTTGATTTCCTGACCCCAGAAAGGATAGGCAACAACACCTCCTTAACAATGCTCAATGCTGGTACCCTGCAAGGCTGCATGCTCAGCTCCTTACTCACGATTGTGTGGCCAAATTCAGTTCTAAATCCATTTACAAATTTGCTGATGTGGATTGGACCATAGTGGATTAGACCTCAAAAAACGATAAGACAGATTATAGGAAGAAGATAGAGAACTTAGTGGCATGCTGTAAAGCCAACAATCTCTCCCTTATTGTCAGCAAAACAAAGGAACTGGTAATCGACTTCAGGAAGCGGAGTGGAGGACATGCCGCTGTCTATATCAATGGTGCTGAGGTGGAGATGGTCGAGTGCTTCAAGTTCCTGGGAGTGAATATCACCAACAACCTCTTCTGGTCCATCCATATCAACGCTACACAAAAAAACACACCAATGCCTCTACTTCCTCAGAAAGCTAAGGAAATTTGACATTCCACAATGACTCTTACCATTTTTTTCGATGCACCATAGAAAGCATCCCATCTGGATGCATCTCAGCTTGGTATGGCAACTGCTCTGCCCAAGACCACAAGAAATTACAGAAAGTTGTACATGCAGCCCAGTCCATTACACTAACCAGCCTTCCTTCCATTGACTCAGTCAATACTTTTTGCTGCCTTGGAAAAGCATATTCAAAGACCCCTCCCATTGCAGTTATACTCTCTCCCACCCTCTTCCATTGGGCAGAAGATACTAAAGTTTGAAAATACGTACTAACAGTATCAAGAACAGTTTCTTTTCCACTTTATCAGACTAATGAACGGACCTCTCATATATTAAAGTTGTCCTTCTCTGTAGCTGTAATGTTATATTCTGCATTCTGTTCTATTACCCTGATGTACTTATGTAAGATATGATTTGCCTGGATAGCATGCGAAACAATACCTTTTATTTGGTACATGTGATGATAATAAATCAAATCAAATCAAAAATACTTGACAGGCTTTATAGCATTGTGGAACTCCTAATGAAATATATTGTTGAGTCAATTGACTTTAAAAGCTCAGTGACAAAAGAGATTCATATATGAAATAACAAAATGAAAGCACTGTAAATGTAGGGCCCTACCTGAGGTATTAACCTGTCAACACAGAGCATAATTTAACATTTTTTCTTCCTTTATACTTTTCTGTCTTTTTAAACTAAAAAAAGTTATGGTGTTTCTCCAGATGACCGTTGATGGTATATAGTGATATTTGCTACGTCTATGGTATGTGGTATTTGTTAATGGTTGTTTGAGGTAGTTTGTTGCCATCAGTCTTCCATTTGCCTTTGTTTTGTTTTAACCATTACCTTATACAACAGTGGGAGGCCCCCACATTTTGTTTGAGATGCTTAAAACTTTGGATCCTCGTCTTCATTAATAGTTGAATAGATCATAAAGTTGACATTTATGTAATATTTTTCATGACTTCAGAATTTCTCAAGGCACGGCAAGCTTCCACTATCAGCAACGTGACAATGACCAGATAATTTGTTTTTATTGATGCTAATTGAGAAATAAATATTGGTCTTGGCATTGGAAATAATTTCCTCACTATTCTTAAAAATAGTGCCATGGGATCTTTTACATTCACCTGAGAGCGAATAAAGGACTTGAATTTCATGTCTCATTCAAAAGACGACACCTGCAATAATACAACACTCCCTTTGTATTGCCCTACTGTTTCAGCCTAGATTTCAGCATTCAAGTCTCTAGATTGCAACTTGAACCTGTAGCCTTCTGACTCAGAGGTGAGAGTGCTAAGAGACACAGTTAAAAGCAAGAACGTTATTTCAAAATTTTATGAACCACTGTTAAGTCCTCAACTGGAGTACTGTGTTCTATTCTGGGCACCACACTTTTTGAATTGTATCAGTAATGAGGGACTTCATTTACGCAGTGCAACTGGAAACGTAGCGGTGCTTCTTGTGATTGGTGGCAATAAATTGTAGCAGGGAAGCGTGCACTTATTGCTGTGCTTAGCACTACTGCTTCTCTAGGTTCAACTTGCACAATAATCAGGAATTTTACCTCTTCTGGCCCAGTCCCTTCCTCAATGGGCTAGCCTGGCAGGACATCAATTTCTGGTCAGGTCAACAAGTAAAAATTGCAATTGGGTCGCAGTTATATCATTTGGACACGACTGGTGTTTGGGCCAATGGTCTTGCAACTTGCTTATGAGAGCTCATGAAAATCCTAACAGCCAGTTTCCCAGTGGCTCAAAGACATTTAATTGCCCTGACATCTTTAACTGTTCAGCTCCCACTGAGAAGGGAGGGCTGAAATAGAGTATGATGTCCCATGGCATCAGGTCAAACATGAGCAGAGAAATCTGCTAATTACCAACTACTACACCACCCATTCCTTCAGAAAATGAACCAATTTCCTCCATGCTGAGCATCAAGTGGAAGAAATACTGAAGCTGGCAAGCACACAATGGACTTGGAATGGGGGTACCTTGAGTGTCCATGACTCAGTAGCACCAACACAGACCAAATCCTAAAGGACATAATTTCTAACAGGTGGTAGTGAAAGAAATAACGAGGGAAAAATCTACTTGACCTCTTCCTCACCAATTTACCTACCATCGAGCAATCTGTGCATGACAGTAATGGTAGGGGTGGCTTCCATACCGTTTGTGAAGATGAAAGCCTTCATCGTATTGTGTTGTACTGTCATACTAAATGGGATCAATTTTAAACAGATGTAGCAATTCAAAAACAGGCATCCATGAGGCAGTCTGGGCCATCAGCAGCAGCAGTAAAATTTATATTTGACTACAATCTTCAACCTCATGATCCAGAATATCCCACATCCTATGGTTACTGTCAACCCATTCTCAGGAAGGGAATGTCAAGAGGAGTATCACCAGGCAAACCTAAAACAGAGGTGTCAACCTGATGAGAGTACAGCGAGAGTACTTACATGCTAAACAGTGAAAGCAGCATCCAATAGAGGTATATGATCCCACAACCATCAGATCAAATTTACCACATTCACCTGGGAGTGGTGGTGGACAATTGAACAACTAACAGAAGAAGTCTCCACAAGTATCTCATCCTCACCACAGGAGAGCCTTGCCTGGTTTCAGACTGTTAAGAAATAGGTTTCCTCGATGTAAGGAGTTTAGTTTAAAACTTCCAGACCTGAAGTTACAACCACGGAGGAGTTGTTTGAAGCTGGACGAGTGTAACTTCAGTTGCATGAAGGCTCCAGGAAAAGCCCATCAAGTTCTCAAGACAGGGAATTGAAGCCACAGTTAAATTAAGCCTTATACCTGTGATAGGGAAGGGAATTCTCTCCTGTGTAAGTACTGCAAAAGAACGTTGTTGGGATTAATGGGATTGTATTTCCCATATATTTTGAAATCTTAAAATTTCTGTTTTGTTTAAATAGTTCATTGTGTCTTATTTTAACTTCATTTCTTAAATTCTTTTCACTGTTAAGTGGAGCAGCAGATGGCTCAGGAGAAGGCAACTGCTACTGTTGCTGTTGGTGCTGTTCCTCTTCTTCTTCAGATGCATTGCGCAGAACTGTATAAAGCTGCTCCCATGTTGCTGTGTTGATTTTCAGCTGAGAAGTGCAGATCTAAGTTAAAAAAGTCCAAGGTAGCCTAAATGTCTTCCAAAATATTGGAAATCACCTCAAATACAGGGAAAGCACACACCCAGAACAAGTCCAGTGAACAAAAGCCTTTCACACAGACAAAGAAATAGTGGTTATAGCTCTGCATTTAAAGGTTAAATTCTCTAATTTATCATGTGTAATACCACAAGATATGAATCAGTTATAAACTAAAATTTTGTATCTGCAGTTATTTCTGTTATGTATTTCTTATAAGGTCACCCTTCTGCAATCACACTGTGTTGATTATGTCACATTAAGATATGTGAATTGAAAAAGGTAGGGAATGTGAATACCAAAAGTGAGAAAATTGGCAAGAAAATTACTACTAAGAAACTACTGAAAAATAATGAAAAGAACCAGTTAAAAAGCGATAGCAAATCATGTGACTTATTCAATTTTATTTGAAAAATATCTACATGCCTGTTTTCTAGTTTTTTACTTAGAAAAATGCACAGTTCACAATGATATTTCTTAAGCATAAAAATATCTTTGATGTCTTTGGCAATCTTCAGTGATGAAATCTTTAACAGAAATATTTGCCTGAACTTGATATTTTTGGTTAGATCAATGACTCTGTAAGATGTAAATAGGCCGTACAATTTGGGTTCTGAAGAAGAGTTGTGGGACTTTACTCGTTTCTCTCTTCATAGATGCTGCTGGACCTACTGTATTTCACCAGCAATTCATGTTTTTCCCTAAAATTTCAGCATGTAAAATGTGAGTGGATCTTCAGGATTCGTCAGGAGCATTTACTATGGAAATAAAAGGTTCTTTGGCCTCCAACTGTATGTTTAGTTGCTTCTAAAAATACTCAGAAGAAAAGCTAATGAACATATTTCTAAACTTCATTTCATGCAGTGTAAACAGAAAGGTTCTGCACGTTTTCTGAGAGAATTTCTGGATGAGCTCACAGAATGGCTGATCATTTAGAGGATTACAACTTTGAGGATTACAATCATTTTTGACTAAATTTTGGTATTTGAAAATAAAATTATATTTAAAACAGCATGTTCACTGGATTAATAATGACTAAGAAAATCAATTAAAACAAGGAGTAGTTGCACTGTTCCAGTATTATTAAACCCAAGAATTTGTCTGCCAATGTGGAAAATGCCCAGCTTTGTCCTCTCCACAACAATAACAGGAAAAATCTACTCCAGCAATTAAAATCACCTTTTCTCTCCTGATGCACATGGCCTGCTCACAATAATCAGGAAAGTGATAGAAGATACTTTCTACAGTGCTATTAAGTAGCATGTGTTCAGCAAAGACTTGCTCATCGATGTTTGGTTTGGCTTCTGTCAGAACAACATGGCTCCAGATTTCATTATTGGTTCATACATTGTCAAAAGGGCTAACATCCAGAAGCAAGGCAAGAGTGTTTATTCTTGACATCTAGATTGCATTTAACCAAGTGTTCCAGAAGGAACTCCAGTAAAATTGAAATCAAAGGGAATCAGCAAGTTATCTCTCCGCCAGCTGGAGACACATGTAGTAAAAACGAGAATGATTGTGTTTGTTGGACACTAATCATCTTTGCCCTGAAGAACTGCTGCTGCGATGAATAATGTCAAGGCTCAAAAACTTTCAGTTCTTCTTCAATCATATTTCCTCCAACCTGAGGCCCAAAAGGAATAATAGCTGATCCCATTCACATCAGCTCACAGTGAAAGAAACCAGTGCCCTTACGCAACAAAAGCTAGACGACATTAACTCTTGAGCTGGTAATGGACATTTAAGTTTGACATCCATGCTGGACACGTTCATGCATTACTGACCAGAAACAGAACTAAACCAGTGAATATTCTGACTGTAAGAGCAGTGCAATGGCTAGGAATCCTGCAGAGATCAACTCAGCTTCTGACTCCCCAGAGCTTCTCTTCCACGTACTAGGCACAAGCCAGGAGTGTATGGAATATTCTCCCCTGCCTGGATGAGTGCAGCTCCAACGCCTCTCAAGAAGGTTGACACCATGCGGGACAAAGCAACCCACATGATTGGCACCACATCCATAAATATTCATTTCCACCACAGTAGCAACAGTGTGCATCATCTACAAGGTGCACTGCAGAAATTTACCAAGGTTGCTTAGAGAGCACCTTCCAAAACAATAACCATTACCACTTAAAAGGATAAGGGCATAGATGCATGGCAAAACCACCACTTTGAAATTCTGGTCAAAACTACTCACCATCTTGACTTGGAAATATAACGCTATTCCTTCGCAGTTGCTGGGTTAAAAATATGGAACACCCTCCCTAACAGCATTGTGAGCATACCTAAAGCAAATGGACTGCAGTGGTTCACAATAACTGCTCACGTCCACCTGCTCAAGGGTGACTGGGGACAAGTAATAAATGGTAGTCCATCAGCAAAATCCACATCCTATAAATGAATTTATAAAAAACTGAACTGGATATAAATATTGTGGCTGCAAGAACAGGTCAGACTCTATGAATTATCTCGTGGATACTTCATCGTCTGGCTCGCCAATGTTTGCTCTCCTACAAAGAACAAGTCAAGTGTATGATATAATCCTTTATGTTTGTCTGCAGATTCAACACACTCCTGAATCTCGACATATCTGATACATTCTGCAGGCCTGGCCCTCAGTCACCACTTTAAACATTCATCCCCTCTGTAGCAGCAGTGTGTACCATTTATGAAAAAAAAACACTGAAGTAACTTGCCTTAGCTCCTTCCACAGCACCTTAAAAACCACAGTCGACATATACAACAAAAATAATAGACCCAAAGAAGCAATGCCATCTGAAAGTTTTCTTCAAGTTACACAACGTCCTGATTTGGACATATATCAGTATCCCTTCACTGTCACTGGATCAAAATCATGGAAAATCTGCATAAACATCATATATGAGGTATACTTCCCCCACAATTTAAGAATGTGGCTCACTACAACGTTTTCAAGGGCAATTAGGGATGAATGATAAATGGTGTCATTGTCAGGGATCCTCCCATTCCATGAATGAATTAAGAACTCACTGAAAATATAGCCAGGGTTGGCTTAGTGTAAGGTCACTATTAGTAGGGTCAAAAAAAAAGTTGGATGCAATGTTATTGAAAAGTGTCAGCAAAAGATATTTTAACAAAATTTTAGCAATAACAAATTGCAAATTACTTGACAAGGCTACGTATACTCAGTTCTTTTTCACTCATCTTTAACTGAAGCATTCCACACGTTGAAATAGTTTTTCTCATCCAAAAAAATGATAGTGTCTTTCTTCATGCCTGTTATTTTCACCATAACACTTGGATTGTTTGTCAATAATTCTTCTTAACCTACATACATGACAGCAAAAAGTTTTAGAGGCTTTACAAAACTGCACTATGCCCCATTCTATCCTTACGTAGAAGACAAGTTCCAAATTGTGAAAAAACTATCTTGCTCTGCATGAACAACAGACAATATTAATCAATCACTGCTTAAGATGTAGACAAAACACACAAGTAAACTGGTAGGCATTTAAAGAAAAAGAAATTGGATTCCTTTCGGCTTATAAATGAAAGGACCAGAAATCACTATCCAGTGTTGATTTTAAAATCTGCTAACCAGCATAATTATCCAGTTTGATTTTTCAATGCTTTTACAGAATTAAAATGTTCTTTGTATGATAACATAAAACAAGGTTTTTCCTGTCAGTAAACAGAAAGGAATGATGCAACAGCTGGCTTTAAATGTTGAGTTATGGCAGTTCAGAAAGCATGATTTACAATGTTTTTTCAGACTCTGAAAAATTCAAGAAAATGTTTATATTTCTACTTAATGTTTATGGAAGTTCTCAGTCTTAGTTGAAGAAAGGATCAGCATCCAAGACTTGACTTTACAATGAGTAAACAGCAAATTTTATTGTGTATTCCATAACTTCTATTAACTTTTTCATTGAAAACTTTTTCCATTTTCATGCAATTTTTGTAATGTACTCGAACAATGAATTTACACAGTACAGAATAAATATTCTGGTAGGTAGTTATTCTTATTTGAAAATAAACACTAATTCAGTTAAATTTGCAATGTTGTACCATTCTGCATTGTCAACAGCCAGCAGCAAAATTTCAAGCTTTCCTCCTGTGTAGATCAAAGCAGTTTTCTAGACAAAAGTGCTGTAAGCTTTTGCAGGTGGTAATTTTAATGCATGTGTCATTTTTAAGGTAATCATAAATATGATAGACCTGTTCATTGCGTTGTATCTGATTGCTGTGGAGACTAACAGGGTTCTCTGCACCAATGCACTGGGGATGAACATGTTAATGTCAGGATGATGTCACCATGTAGAAAATGAAGTATATTCAAAGGTTCTGTTTAGAAATACTTTACCATACTGAAAATCTTGTAAATGCTTATTGCTACCTTATATACTTAGATTACACTATGATTTGCTGAGGATGTTCAAATGAGCTTCCAGAGGTATCAGGTCAACTATCTAGTGATATAACTATGGCATCCATTAGTTTATTGTTACAGATATCAAGTATTGGCTGAAGAACAGAGCATTAGGAAGCTATGCTTAGTGATCTTTTGGGGTTTGGAAGCAGCTTTTACTGCATACCTCATAGTTTTGCTCCCTTAGCATAACTTAGGCTAAAAATGTATTGGTGTAGATCAAGAGGAACAGAATCATGAAGCCACAGAAGATCAGGAAAGGAACGGAAAAAAAAAACAGCAATGCAATCTGAGAGGCTTGTTCACCAGTTCATGATAAATTCCAATATGCATCTGAGCAGACTTTTTTGTGTAGTGTCTGGTGCACATCTACAAAGTAAAGTGTCCATAAACACTCTTGCTGATTCTTAAGTTACCTCCCATGCTTATTGCTTGCTGAACATTTTCACCATTGCTTATTGAAAATTACTACACAGAAATGCTCAACACAGTGTTCAAATAAGATTCAGTGGATGTCTTTAAATTATATCGTCTGTAAATTTCATCAACCCATTTTGGCATGATGCTGTTTCATGTACTGTGGTTTGTTTTTGAAATGTGAAACTTAAAACTACTATTCATTCCCATTAATCCCCTTGTTGAAAAGAGGATGAATAATGGATGTGGAGTATGACGAATAACTGTGGGTCAGTTGTGTCCTGCTCAATTTGTGATGCATTTAATGTCATTGTGAAAATGATCCAACTCCAATTCATCCATTCTGCCGGCCATTCCCTTCAGACGCAAGCTGAAATGAGGCAAAAGCTTGCCTAGGAAAACTGGTTGTGGTGGCAATCCATTCTTCAAAATTTAAGAAAACAGACTGTTAGCCTACTGCCTCAAACTAGTATTACAAACACTTCTTACATGAATATTGTGTTTTTCCATTACTGAAGAAGGAAAAACAAACTTGAATTTATATTACATTTTTCACATCCATAGAATATCCTAAAGTATTGAAAACTGCAGTCCCTATTGTAATGTAAAGAGAAGTGGCAGCAAAGTAATATACAGCAATGTTTAACTGGTACCAGATTCTCTGTTCAGTGAGGGTTAAGTGTTGACCAAGATATGAGGAAGAATCTTGTATTTCTAATATAATAGTGAGCTCTGTTATGTTCATCTGAGGGAAGGCAACTCCAATGTACTGATTTTTAATTTTGATTTATTATTGTCACATATACCTAGGTACAGTGAAAAGTTCTGTTTTATGTGCGGTACAGGCAGATCATACCATACAAAGTGCATAAGAGAAACAGAACAGAGGAATGCAATGTTAAGGCTGCAGAGAAGGTGTACAAAGAGCAAGATCAACGTTAAATTGAAAATTTGAGTACTGAAGGATAACCTTTGATTGTGTGCTCAAGTTCTCAACATTGTGTGAACAGATGGCCTTCTGACTCACTGGTGAGAGTACTACAACTGAGGAAAGATTGACCCTAGTCCAAGTGTGCCTTAGTGTCTAATTAGCTGACTATTTCATGACATGTATGTTTTATAGCCTTCAGCCTCAGCTCTCCACTTCCGCATTGCTGTGTCCCAGAAGAGTGCTGTTTCCAAAAGAGTTTTTTAAAAATTCTCACGTGAGTCATAGACATCGTGGCTGGCACAGCATTTATTGCCCACCTTTAGTTGCCCTTGAGAAGGTGATGGTGAGCAGGCTTCTTGAACCACTGCAATCTAGGGGCTGTAGATAGACCCATAATGCCTTTAGGGAGGGAATTCCAGGATTTTGACCCAACAAGGGAGGAATGGTGATATATTTCCAAGTCAGGACTGTGAGTGGCTTAGAAAGAAGATGGTGATGGTGGTCCCATGTATGTGCTTCCTTTGTCTTTCTCAGTGGTGGTGGTCATAGGTTTGGAAGATGCTGTCTAAGGATCTTTGACATTCTGCAGTGTATGCTGGAGACGGTACAGAATACTGCTGCGTGTTGCTGTTGGAGGGAGGGGATGTGGTGCCAATCAAGCAGGCTGCTTAGTCGTGAGAGATAGCAAGAACTGCAGATGCTGGAGTCAGAGACAACAGTGTGGAGCTGGAGGAACACAGCATGCCAGGCAGCATCAGAGGAGCAGGAAAGTTGACGTTTTGGGTCGGGACCTTTCTTCAGAAATGAGATTCTTCAGATTTCTGAAGAAAGGTTCCGACCCGAAACGTCAACTGTCCTGCTCCCCTGATGCTGCCTGGCCTGCTATGTTCCTCCAGCTCCACACTGTATTATCTCTGCTTAGTCCTGAATCATGTCAAGCTTGTTGAGTATTGTTGGAGCTACATTTATCCAGTCATACCCCTGATCTGTGCATTTTAGATGGTGGATAGGCTTCAGGGAGTCAAGAAATGAGTTATTCACTGCAGTATTCGTAGCCTCTTTATACAGCTAATACAGTTAAGTTTTTAGTGAACGGTAAGCCCCAGGATGTCAATGGTCAGGGGGATAAGTGATGGTAATGTCATTGCATGTCAAGGGGTGAAGTATATATTGTCTCTTATTGGAGATTGTTAATGCCTGCCATTTGTATGGCATAAATGTTATTTCCCACTTTCCAGCCCAAGACTAAATATTGCCCAGGTCTTTCTTCAAGTTGACATGGACTGCTTCAGTATCTGAGTCACAAATGGTGCTGAACATTGTGCAGTCATCAGTGAAACCCTCACTTCTGATCGTATGATGCAGGGAAGGTCGTTGGTGATGATTGGGATTAGGACAGTACCCTGAGGAACACCTGAAGAGATGACTGACCTCCAACAACCATAACCATGCTCCCAAGTGCCAGGGATGATTCCAACTAGTGAAGAGTTATTCCCTTGATTCCCATTGACTTCAGTTTTGCTAGGGATCCTTGATGCCGCTCTCAATTTTTCAAATTTTTGTGGTGTTCTACAAGCAAAGATTTCTTATACAGCAGATTAATTGCTATCCTATTCTGGAAGCAGAATAATCGTAGAGACACATTAAAAATGAGTAAATAGGAACAGAATTTACTGTTCCTCTGAGCAGTGTGAGCAATGGCTAGCAAGCTGGAGGAAGAAAAAGAAAAATGGAAACAACGGATTCTCAATGTCGAGAAATGCATATTTCATTCTTCCCCTTAGAGATTTAAATGGCAAGTTTAAAATTTTGCTAATGAACTGCAACTACTCTATTTCTATGAATTTGCCTGCTATTATCAGCTAAATTTGTCTTATTTCTGTATAGTTTGCAAATTAACCCTGCTCCCCCATCTTCAGTCCGACTCTGTCTTCACCACAATGTTCCTGTACCACATCTTCCAGCACCCACTTCCACCATTTGTTCAAACAAGTTGGCAGTGGCAAAGCACCAGCCTCACTACATCACTATATCTGCTTTCTGAACCACACATGACTTCAACACTTCAGGACATCTCTTTGGAGCGTGGGGACAATTATTACTTGCATGCTTCTGCTAGGTCACTCTGCATTAGGAACATACACACACACATAAACTGCATCTACACAGGATGCATCTAATGGCTTTTTTTTAGCATTTATTCACCTTATGCTGGCTTAGAAGCTGATATTCTCTGTGGCTTGCGTTGCTTTTTAGCACACAGGAAGAGAATGCAGCTTTTTATACCTCACAGCACTGAACCATCAAGGGGCATGGACATGATGCTGTATGGCACCATGCTACATCAGTATCACAGTGACAGCATGCACTGGCAGCTTATACAGCAAACACACACTATGTACTTAACCAAATCTTTATGTGTGAAAGCTAAAGTGGAGCAGCCCTTGGTGGGGTCAAGGAGTCTACAGTAAATCTGGAGACACCGCCACAGTCATTCAAGAGGTTGCTCCTATTTGGTGGTTGGCCACAGTCAGTCCTGCAGATCAGGTGTTACCAACCCAGCCATTACACCAGTGAGGGTGCTGCAGAGACATCAGACCAAGGGGTGGGCCATTTTTTTTTTTACCTGTAATGAAACAAAGGGAGGGACTGTGTATCATAATAGTGAATGGAAGAGAAGTTGGTGGTCATGGAGAGGAGGTGCTGAGTGAGTAGGAAGCACAAAGGGCAGGAAGGGAGATTTGGGAGCTTACAGTGCATGAAAGCTATTGATTAGACATGATGCATGTGATAGTGAGAGTTATAGTCCATATGCCTTGGTGCAAATTATGTGTAGTAACAGAATTACAGTGAGTGGTGATCCTGTGAGGTAGCCTGGAGAAGATCGTAACACCTTTTGTGGAGTACAGAGGCTTATTCATCTTCCCCTGCATTGCTGTGCATTGTGCCTTACCTAGCAACTGCGATGACCTAGGCCACTCTCTTGGTTCAGGCTGCCTAAATCTGGTGCCAAGGCCTCTGCTTCTGGTCAGCAAGAAAAAGCACTGCCTTCCTTTCCACCACGTTTTCATTAGATCCTCCAGATTTCTCGTGGTGAACTGACGAACTAACTTGCCTTTCTAAGCTATTTCTTGAGAAATAACATTAAAACACCACAGTGTTAAGGCCAGTTCCTGGCTTGCAGTGCCTGATGTGCTGTGGAACAAGGGTTTAAATTTGGCACCAGTGGTGTCAGCATCACAAAGTCCTTGCAGCAGCAAGCACTTTGGCCTCAACAATCACACGGTTCAATGAGGTGAGCAGCAAACAGGCCAGTTGCTTAAAAGGATAAAGAATGGTAGATTGTTTGAGAAGAGTTGACACAGCCATAGTGGACCGGGTGCCTTGATTCTCACTCGAAAAATACTTTGCCAGAAAAATAGGAAAATTCAGCCCGATATTACAGAACTGCATAAATTCAAAAATGTATTGCCTGCTAGAAATTGAAACGGTCCTATCTTCTGTGAAGCCCCTTTAAGAAATGCTGTGCACATAGTCTGCCTTAAACACAGGCTGTATGCTGTACTTAAAATTAAGTGTTCACAATCATGCAAGCATTCCATGAACTGTCTCTTTTGAGGCAAGACTGAATCTGGTTAAGCTCCTGATACAGTTCAGCATGTTACAGGAGAAAAGGATGAAAGAAACAGCAAACAGAAAATTCTTGCTTAAGTACTTGTGGCAGGTGCTTGTCATGCATAACAATATTGTTGGCTTATCTTAGCAGATCTCTTCAAATCAGACATCTTTCTTACATATTTCCATGTGTTTGTGATGCTGAAAATAAACTGACCTTTTCTGCCATTTGTTCTCAGACGTGCTGCATTAGGCCCTACTGCAGGTGCTGAATGACCATTTGAACCACAAATGTCTTTCTCCCCTTCACTTCTGTAAAAAAGGCCAGCATAACTGCATCTGTGAATTTGGAACATCTCTGTTTTGAAAGTTACATTCTTCAGAAAAATTACTGTGGTAACAGCTGGCCTGAATTCTGTTAGGACTTTAATGTCCCATCATTGCCTTTATTTAGTGCTCCTTTGTGTTAACTAACATGCCTGTGCATTGGAAACTACTTTGTATAAATGTTAAAGCATAGATTTCAGTGCACCTAGCGAAACCAGTCAAATCAGATGTTTTTCCGGAGGCATTTTCAGGGCCGAAGAGATTACAAGAGGGTTTCAAGGACCGCAACTTGTCCTTGTTTTTCAAGGACCGCAACTTCCCCTCCACAGTGGTCGAAAACACCCTCAACCGTGTCTCTTGCATTTCCCGCAACTCATCCCTCACACCCCCTCCCTGCAATAATAACCAAAACAGAATCCCCCTCGTCCTCACGTACCACCCCACCAACCTCCGGATCCAACGCGTCATCCTCCGACACTTCCGCCATCTGCAATCCAACCCCACCACCAAAGACATTGTTCCCTCCCCACCCTTACCTGCTTTCCGGAGGGACCACTCTCTCCGTGACTCCCTTGTCCGCTCCACAGTCCCCACCAGCCCCATCAGCCCCATCACCCCCAGCACTTTTCCCTGCAACCGCAGGAAGTGCTACACCTGCCCCTACACCTCACCCCCATCCCAGGCCCTAAGAAGACCTTCCACATCAAACAGATGTTCACCTACACATCTGCTAATGTGGTATACTGCATCCGCTGTTCCCGTTGTGGCCTCCTCTACATCGGGGAAACCAAGCGGAGGCTTGGGGACCGCTTTGCAGAACACCTATGCTCGGTTCGCACCAATCAACTGCACCTCCCAGTCGCGAACCATTTCAACTCCCCCTCCCACTCCTCGGACGACTGTCCATCCTGGGCCTCCTGCAGTGCCACAACGATGCCACCCGAAGATTGCAGGAACAGCATCTCATATTTCGCTTGGGAACCCTGCAGCCCAATGGTATCAATGTGGACTTCACAAGCTTCAAAATCTCCCCTCCCCCGACTGCATCCCAAAACCAGCCCAGCTCGTCCCCGCCTCCCTAACCTGTCCTTCCTCCCACCTATCCCCTCCTCCCACCTCAAGCCCCACCCCCATCTCCTACCTACTAGCCTCATCCCGCCTCCTTGACCTGTCCGTCCTCCCTGGACCGACCTATCCCCTCCCTAACTCCCCACCTACACTCACCTTCACTGGCTCCAACCCCGCCTCCTTGACCTGTCTGTCTCCTCTCCACCTATCTTCTCCTTTATCTGTCTTCTATCCGCCTCCCCCTTTCTCCCGATTTATTTCAGAGTCCCCTTCCCCTCCCCCATTTCTGAAGAAAGGTCGAGACCCGAAACGTCAGCTTTCCTGCTCCTCTGATGCTGCTTGGCCTGCTGTGTTCATCCAGCTCTACACCTTGTTATCTCAAATCAGATGTGTAGCAGCTTTTTTTGGTGTAACCCTCAAAAACCAAATTAAATGTTCGATTACCCTTGGTAGTCCATAATTGAATAATTTTAAAGCAATTATCAATTGAAATGCTGATTTTAGTGATAAAATGTAATTAAAGGACAAGACTTTCTGTGTGAGTGTGACAGTCTTATCTTCTGTTCCACATAAAAAGTTACAGCATAGAAGGAGGCTATTTATTGCTTTGTGCTTATACCAGATTTTTGCTAAACTAATCCCACTTTCTCATACTTTGAACATGGTTTGCATCTTCCTCTGCTTCAAGCAATAATTAGGTTTTTCCTTAAAGAGTAAAATGATTTTTGCCTCAACTATTCCTTGTAGTGAGAGTTCAGCTCTGTGCTCAAGAGGTTCTTACTCTCATCAGTTCTAAATTGATTCCACCTTGTTGTTGAATACTTATCCATGTTTATCTGATCAATTTCACTAATTTGAAAAACTTCTTTTCAATCTACTCTTAATCACTGAAAAAGAGTCTGAGCATCTTATCTTTATAACTGCACTTTCTTATCCCTGGTATCATCTTTATGAATCTTTGATGAATGCATTCTTTGGGCTAAATTTCCAGCCTCACCCCATGGTAATGTGGTGGAGTGGATCCAGATTGATTTTCATTCCAATGATTTTGGGAGAGGTTACTAACAATCCCTTTAAAAACAGATGGGACTAAACTTCTGGTATTTATTCTTAAAGTTGCAACAGGTGTTTAGCAGACATAATGGCCTGAATTGCATAACTAAACAGCTACTCATCTGTTTTGAGCAGAAGCACTGCACATCTTCTTAAAACTTTGCTTGAAAGTTGATTGAGGCAGGGAAATGCTGCACAAGGTGCCAATAAGATTTTCAATTGGAATGCATTTGCTCTTCAGGTGAAAGTTTTCTCACTGTTGGAGTTTCTCTATGTAGAAGTCCCCTCCCCGTTTTCCCACTTATACAGCTCTTTTCTGATTCTCAACC
Source organism: Rhincodon typus (assembly GCF_021869965.1). Lineage (NCBI taxonomy): Eukaryota > Metazoa > Chordata > Chondrichthyes > Orectolobiformes > Rhincodontidae > Rhincodon > Rhincodon typus. Next base: position 109,207,253 of record NC_063332.1, read on the forward strand.
CTTATTCCTCCAAACAGTCCTTTCCACTCCATCCTATCATTCCTTTCTCCCCTCTTTCTGTATCTCCTCTGAGAATTCATTAATCATCAGATGATCAAATAAAGGAGGAAAATAAAACTGACTTGATAGGACTAACCACAAAGGGCCACAAACTTGGACCACACTATCGACTGCTGGTCATATGAGGAGAAACATCAAAACTGCAGTGATATATAACTGATAGGACATTTGATTAAATTGTACTCCAAACAAATTTAGTTAATTTGACTAGTGAAAGAACCATTGAGTACACATGAATAAAAACAAATAATAAGGAAGTAGTCAATTTGTAGTGAATTAAATTTCCAGGAATGATAATAAAACTAAAAATTAAACAAGCCGAGTTGAATTCTCACAAGCTAAAAACTGTAGTGAGCTGACATCTATAATATTGCTTAAGATAGATTTTTACCATCCCCCCTAGGCATATGTCTAGATTTGCAAAACCGATGCCAATTACAGAAAGTTCCTGATTTTCATTCTTATTGAAATTTAATTTCGTAGTGAGTGGTAAATTATAAATCAATCCCACTATATTTTAAAACATTGAACAGATTGGAGAACTCTGAACACGAGGAATAGAGAGCTTTAACTCACTAAAAAGAGCAAAGAGGAATATAATCACAACCCCACAGATGACAAAATGTTCCCAGGAGAGAAATACAGATATCTGATCACAGCATCATTCCAAACTCATAAAAACAACAACTTTAATTAATATGATAATGAAACTGTCAAAATTAATCACCATTATGGACCTAAAAATGAAAATAACAAATATTGTTTCCCTGACAGAGTGAATTGGCATATGTAGCCACAGTTGTATATCTTTTCAGTTCGGCTACATTTTTAATATTTAAATTGCCAAAATGTACAAAATTCTTTTACTTTAATGAAATGAGAAAATCAACATTCTTCTTGTCCTGTTTACTGATCTGTGGCACCTGACACAACTTAACTGTTCAGTGCCAACTGGGTCTCAGCCAAAACTGAATTTTTGATTTGTATATATTTGCCAGGGCTGGCATCAAGCATTGAGACGTTAAACCCAGCTCAGTTTAACTGAGACAGATCCACCCAGATTTGTTATCTGAGCAGTTCTTTTGTGCCAAACTCTATGAGCTTGCATTTTAAGTGATAAAATGCAGACTGTAACTTCTCAGGGAATCAGTAGAATTTGCTGGGAAAATAATGGCAAGTCAACATGCCATTATCAGTGCATAAAAATTCCAACAATTTGTGGAGAGGAAGAGATCCATGCGAATTGGAAATCATGATGAGTACCACTCCACAGTTAGCTTAAACAAAACTGAAGGTCATTGTCAGCCTTCCACAAAGTGTCAAGAAATTGCTGCATTTGTCCTGCAAAACTAAACTTGCTCCAGACACTTACGGCTAGTATTTACTGAGGAAAGAACACTCCTTAATTATGAAATTTATGCTTCTGTAAAGCCAAATGCAAAGCCCAGAATACAAACAAGTAAAACTTTTTACATAAGGATAGCTTATTTGTCCCTTACCCAACCAAAAAGTCACTGGCACCACACTGACCAGAAACCCCACGCTCCCCACCCTAACCTGATTATATGTTCGGGGGGGAACCTGAATTGGATTGGAATGGGACTTCATCCCCCTTCAGAAAGTTCCATCCTGAGATAGTTGCTGGATAATCAGCCCTGTTGCGTCAGCAGCAGCAGAATTGAGTATTGTCCACTGGTGAGACCATGGACAGTGCACAAAACTGAAGATGTATTTGCTCTTGGACTTCAGATCAGTCAAGGAGTTTGGATGGACCTGCCTGGTGAAACCAGTGAGCAAAGGGAAACTGGAGTGGTGGGAAAGGTATTATTCAGAGGAGGGGGCAGTGTAAACCGGGGATGAACAATCTTGGGGGTTCCCCCAAAGGGCATCAGGGACACTCCTGGAGGAGGTATTCCTGTTGGCCTGCAACAGGTCATACAGTGAAAGTTGCTGGATTGCTCACCTTGCCTCTGCTTTCCCCAGCCATAGCTGTAAAATTGTGATGGAGGTAGAATGAGGTCCAGCTTACTCATTCAGCAGAGTGGAGATGTTAATATCATCATGATCAAACAGAATTAAACCCCAGATAGTTGTAGACTTTTTAATGTAAATTTTAAGACCATATTTTCAAAAATGTTTTGTTACAGTGTTGACACTGTTTTCACTGTTTTAATTTATGCATGATTCTCATGGGAATTAGTTTGCTACCTGCTTGTGAAATGAGGACGATTCACTTCCTTTCCACATCATCTGGCTTCAAATAACCTACAGAAAATAAAGACAGCACTTAATTACAGAAGCACAGACAGAGGCAAATGTACTGATAAAGGGAAGGGCACCATCCTCATGAAAAATCAATTGTTTGTTTGTGCAGGCATAAAAGTCAGTTGTGCCAGTAGTGTCATTTTGACATGGTATCACACCCAAAGAACAGAACATAGTGTTTCAACATGATTTCTGCCACTGCACTTAATGCATATGAAGAAACAAGTAAACACAGGTCAGTAACATCTCTAGAGTAAGAAACAGTCAATAAGCTGAAGTTGGCCACAGAGATGGGAGTTTTGCTGGAGCTGGAGGAACACGGCAGGCCAGGCACCATTAGAGGAGCAGGAAAGCTGACGTTTCGGGTTGGGACCCTTTTTCGGGGGAGAGGAAGGGGGCTCTGAAATAAATAGAAAAGGGGGAGTGGAGATAGCAGGTAGGTAGTGGTGGGGATTGGTCAGTGAATTGGGAGGAGCGGATAGGTGGGAGAAAAGATGGACAGGTCAAGGAGGCAGAGAAGAGACGGGGGTCTGGTCTTGGGATTAGGCCGGGGGTGGGGAGATTTTGAGGCTAGTAAAGTCCACGTCGAGACCATTGGGTTGTAGGGTTCCAAGGCGGAATATGAGGTGATGTTCCTCCAGCTTCTGGGTGGCATCGTTGTGACACCGGAGGAGGCCCAGGATGGACATGTCGTCCAGGGAGTGGGAGGGGGGGTTGAAGTGGTTTGTGACTGGAAGGTGTTATCGTTTGTCGCGAACTGAGCATAGGTGCTCTACAAAGCAGTCTCCGAGCATCCGCTTGGTCTCACTGATGTAGAGGAGGCCACATCGGGAACAGCAGATACAATGGACCACATTAGCGGATGTGTAGGTGAACATCTGTTTGATGTGGAAGGTTTTTTTGGGGCCTGGGATGGAGGTGAGGGAGGAGGTGTAGGGACAGGTGTAGCACCTCCTGCGGTTGCAGGGAAAGGTGATGGGGGTGGTGAGCTACTGGGGAGTGTGGAGCGGACGAGGGAGTCACGAAGAGAGCGGTCCCTCTGGATGGCAGATAAGGGTGGGGAGGGAAATATATCCTTTGTAGTGGGGTCAGGTTGCAGGTGGCAGAAATGGCAGAGAATGATGCGTTGAATCTGGAGGTTAATGGGGTGATACGTGAATTCTGGGGAATTCTGTCTTTGTTTTTATTGCGGGGAGGGGGTGTGAGGGCAGAGGTGCGGGAAACGCAAGAGATGCGGTCAAGGGCGTTTTCGATCACTGAGGGGGGAATGTTGTGGTCCTTGAATTACGAGGACACCTGGGATTTTCAGGAGTGGAATGCCTCATCTTGTGAGCAGATGCGGCAGAGGCATGGCTACCCACCACCCACGCCCTCCACCTCCTCCAAAACTTCCGATTCCCTTGCCCCCAACACCTCATCTTCACTATGGATGTCCAATCCCTGTACACCTGCATTCCCCATGTAGATGGTCTAAAGGCCCTCCGCTTCTTCCTCTCCCACAGGCCCAACCAGTCCCCCTCCACTGACACCCATATCTGCTTAACTGAACTCGTCCTTATTCTTAACAACTTCTCCTTCAGCTCCTCCCACTTCCTACAGACAAAAGGGGTGGCCATAGGTACCCGCATGGGCCCAAGCTATGCCTGCCTCTTTGTAGGATACGTGGAACAGTCCCTCTTCCGTAGCTACACTGGCCCTAAACCCCACCTCTTCCTCTACTGCATCAATGACTGTATCGGCGCCGCCTCGTGCTTCCACGAGGAGCTCGAACAGTTCATCAACTTTACTAACATCTTTCACGCCAACCTCAAATTCACCTGGACCATCTCTGATACCTCTCTCTCCTTCCTGGAAGTCTCTGTCTCCATCTCTGGTGACCACCTCAAACCTCATATCTATTTCAAGCCCACTGACTCCCACAGCTATCTAGACTACACCTCCTCTCAGCCACCTTCCTGCAAGAATGCCATCCCCTACTCCCAATTTCTCTGCCTCTGCCAAGTTGAGGCGTTCCACTCCCGAACATCCCAGGTGTCCTCGTATTTCAAGGACCACAACTTCCCCCCCGACCTCAGTGGTCAAAAATGTCCTCGACCGCATCTCTTGCGTTTCCCGCATCTCAGCCCTCACACCCCCTCCCCGCAATAAAAACAGAATTCCCCTTGTCCTCACGTATCACCCCATTAACCTCCGATTCAAAGCATCATTCTCTGCCACTTCCGCCACCTGCAATCTGACCCCACTATGAAGGATATATTTCCCTCCCCACCCTTATCTGCCATCCAGAGGGACCGCTCTCTCCGTGACTCCCTCTTCCGCTCCACACTCCCCACTAGCCTCACCACCCCTGGCACCTTTCCCTGCAACCGCAGGAGGTGCTACACCTGCCCCTACACCTCCCCCCTCACCTCCATCCCAGGCCCTAAAAAAACCTTCCACATCAAACAGATGTTCACCTGCACATCCACTGATGTGGTCTATTGTGTCCGCTGTTCCCGATGTTGCCTCCTCTACATCGGTGAGACCAAGCTGAGGCTCGGAGACCACTTTGTGGAGCACCTACGCTTGGTTCGCGACAAATGACAACACCTCCCAGTCACAAACCACTTCAACTCCCCCTCCCACTCCCTGGATGACATGTCCATCCTGGGCCTCCTCCAGCGTCACAACGATGCCACCTGGAAACTGGAGGAACATCACCTCATATTCCGCCTTGGAACCCTACAACCCAATGGTCTCAATGTGGATTTTACTAGCTTCAAAATCTCCCCACCCCCGACCTCATCCCAAGACCAGCCCTCCCTCTCATCCCCACCTCGTTGACCTGTCCGTCTTCTCTCCCACCTATCCGCTCCTCCTACCTCACTGACCAGCCCCCATCACTACCTACCTGCTATCACCGCGCCCCCGCCTCTATTTATTTCAGAGCCCCCTTCCCCTCCCCCATTTCTGAAGAAGGGTCCTGACTCAAAACGTCAGCTTTCCTGCTCCTCTGATGCTGCTGGCCTACTGTGCTCCTCCATCTCCACACTATTATTTCAGACTCCAGCATCGGCAGTTTTTACTATCTCGGGGTTTTGCTGGAGATGGGGAGGGTGCAAAAATTCAGATAAAGTCACCATAGTCTTACCAGACCATAGGGCTTCTGCCTCATTAGAGAGAGATGACTGGTGGTTGTTAAACTTGCCTCAGGCAAGGTGTAAAAGTTGAGAGGAGAGTCTTTCATGGTAACCTCAGCGGAGAATTGAACCCACATTGTTGGCCTCACTTTGCATCACAAAACCAGCTGTCTAGCCAACTGAGCTGAACGTCTGAAAAGAAATTCAGATAGCTGTTGTGCCTTCAGGTGAATTTCCAAGTGCCGGGCTGCTGGAACCCCAGTCGAAAGAAGCCAGCAGGCTTTTAGGATAATTAAACTCCCACTTGGTGTATTTTCAGAATCCACCAGCATTTTCCTGTCATTAATCTGGCCCACCACAGAGTCCAGAAGATCCCACAGCCTGGAGGTGGCCTCCCAGAAGTAAGCTGAACAGCATTAGTATCTTCTCTTATGGGCCTACAAGTAAGCTGCAAGTATGAAAAGACTGCAGCTGTGTCCAAAATCATTCCTGAGGGTTTTCTCCTCAATGTTGATGCACTAACAACTGTGAGCTTTTTTTAATATTAAATTTTAAGCAGGCTTCCGAAAGCTTGACTATTCTTCTCTCTCTGTAGGCTCTGTTCCCACCTATCGTTTACTCTTTACCCCCTATCTTCTGCATAACAACTGACATTTTCCTAGCTACCATCAGTTCTGAGGGTCACCGAACCTGAAACATTAACTCTATTTCTCTTCACAGATGCTGCCAGACCTGCTGAGCTTTTCCAGCAATTTCTGTTCTTGTTTCTGAAAGCACTTCCATTATGAGTTGCCCTTACACTCATCATCTGCCTCAGCAGTGGCTACCTCTTCTGGTTGATGGTATAGGCTAATTGTTCGGGACTCCCACCTAAGGAGCCCACTGATCATCCTTGTCTGATGGTAAACACAGAGATTGTCAATTAGGAGTCTGTTCCATGTAAAATTACAGGCAACTTGAAGACAAGCCTGGATTTGAGATTTGCATATGGTCCTAATGTTGGGTTCCTGATGCTCATGGGAAAATTAGCCAATCTTTCATGTCACCTTTCATCAGAACTGAAAAAACATTTAGAGATGTAATTGGGTTGAAGAAAGAATGTAAGCAGAGAAAATAAAACAGGTGGCCTTCATCTCATCCTCCTCCTGGAGTGAGTCAGGTAGGCAGGTTCCATGCAGGAATGGGGCATAAGCATGAGGCACCATGCCTTTAGCTGCACATTGATTTGTGTTTTATATGTTTTACGTACTTATAAAAACATTGCTTCCTGATTTCAATCCGAATTCTGTGTGTTCACATGAATTATGGTAGGGACCTGTTATGGGAACCAGTTATGTGAGGTGGGGTGATGATGGCAGTGGAGATCATATGCTCCATATCTCTGGGTGGCTTATCCAGATCCATGTGCTGGCTGGAGAAACTGTCTTAATGGTTCACATTCAGAATGAGTCATAGGCTCGCTGTCATTCAAGTAAATGGCCATGCCATCCAGCTGATAGCTATGAGGTGTGCAACACTGCTGGCAGTCTGCTTCCAACGCTGGGTACTCAGCTCTATTGGATCACCCTACCATCTTCCTTTTATTTCTTTTCCTCTTTATCCTCCTAGTACTATTTGACATTAAAAATGGAAAATGCTGAAGAAACTCAGCAGGTCTGGGGGCATTTATGGAGAGTTAACATTTTGTGTCCAAAGATGATTCTTTGAAACTGGAAACATCAGTATTGTTTGACTCGTCATAATGTGAGGTGCACAATAGATGACCACACCATGACACTCTGGCTGGCCCATTCTGCAACGGTCCACTTCACAGGTCTAGGCAACAAAAGCATATCAGCAAGCCAAAAGTCTGCTCAAAGCAAATTTGTGTGAGCAGATGACTCTTTTAGCTCCTCTCTGTGGCCTAGTCCTGGATGGGTTCAGGAGCCAGGTCCTCAGGGAATAACCCTCATTCTCCAAAAACCAGCATGGAGTCTGGATACCAGCCTGAAGAAGTGCAGCACCTGAGACTTTCACAAGATGAAGGAATTATAACAGCTAGTGAAGCCGTTTACTATTGAGAAATCTGGCTTGTTGTGCTATTAGTGCACTGATGTCCATATGAGTGTAATCAGTGACGCTCTGAACGTGGGAGTCCATCCCTGGTGGTCAAGGCCAATGCTCTTTGTGCCAGCAGTGTCCTGTATATGTGAAAATGGATGAATTTCCCACTGTCTAAAACAGCCTCCCTTATCTGCTTGACGATATGATATATTAGGAAACAAACCTAATATATGGAAGTTCAGGGCGACAGTAAACTTGATGGTCACAGGGACTGCTTTGCTAGCCTGAACTTCCTTTGGTGCTGCCATTCTGGCTTTTTAGATATAGTTGATTGGTGGTTGTCCCCACATGTCAAAGTCAACACCTTCTTGTTGCAGGGCCTCAATGTGTACCCTGAGCCATATCCTGGCTCTGGGTTAGGGCTAGGGTCAGGGTCAGGGTCAGGGTTATGGAGCCATATCCAGAGACCTCTATGCTGAGGCTCCTCCTCATTGCTGTACATGGTCCGAGTATTCAGCCCAGAGCTGGCTCTGGTTTGTTCAGGAGGACAATCTCTGCCATCCTCTGATGCCCCTGTGAAACAATTATCCTGCCACCATAGTCTAGACTCCAACCTCTCACCAGTGAGCAGAATATACGTCTCAACACCAAAAATGACAACTCTGTGCCACTGAGAAATAATATATGCATGATTGTCCATCATCATCTTAGTGCCTCAATTTGCCTGATGAGTCCCCATTGTGTTCATGCCAAGTGCACTCTAAAGGGTCAGAGACATCGCTAAGTGTCAATTTCAGGGAGTTTCGCAGAGCTCTCGTTATGTGTGTACCACACTTCTACAATGCCACACTCATGTTATCCTACACTTTCCAGTGTCAGAGATACTCACTGTCGCCATTGCATGTTGGGGTTCCCACCACCAGTGGCATATTTAAAGTCTAATTGTGTATGAGGTCAGATGTTGACAGCCAAGAACAGTCAGTCAAAGGAGACATGGTGGAGGGCAGTGAATAAGAAAGGCTTCCTAGGGCACATTGGTGGCACAGGCAACACTTCATTAGAAATAGAAGTTCACATTTATAAATGTATTGCTGCTTTACATCATCCTGTACCTGATTGACTGCCATATCTGCAGCTACAAGAATCAAGCTACACAGTGTACCCACAATATATCATGAAGGAGTGATATTCTTTCCTTATGTTAAGCATAGCATAGTATTTATTTGTTGTTAAATGTAGGAGCATCGCATGTTGTACAGCTGAAACATGAACAACTTTTTGTTAACTTTTATTAAACAATAGGGAAAGTGAAGAAACAACAAATGAAAATGCTGCATTTGTCTCTAGGATTAAACAGGGGCTGCTGGCTCATTGACCAACTACAAATTTACAGTCAATGAGTGATGAGTTCAACCAACCCAAACCTATTGGAAGTGGGTGTCAAGTAAATCCTAAATAAAAACCGAAAGACCTGTGGATGCTGTAAATCAGCAACAAAAACATAAGTTGCTGGAAAAGCTCAGCAGGTCTGGAAGCATCTGTGAGGAAAAATCAGAGTTAATGTTTCAGGTCTGGTGACCCTTCCTCACAACAGAGGATGGGCCACCAGACCCGAAATGTTAACTCTGATTTTCATCACAGATGCTGCCAGACCTACTGAGGTTTTCCAACAACTTCTGTTTTAGTTTTCACTTAAGTCCTGTTTGGTTTGTTGCATCTTATGCTGTTATGCTTGATCAAGCTGAAGGTAGTGTTTCTCCTGCTCAATGTCATCATCTTCCTCTTCTTAAGACTGCAGCCATTGTCCCATCCATCATGTCCTTCTTTGCCTGCTCCACTTGTACAGCGTCCAGCATGCAAATATTTCTAGAATGTACTGCAAGACATACCCCAGACTTATCCAAGCACTGGAACCTCATCTTCAGGAGGCCCATCTTCTGCTCTAGGATGGCCCTGGAAGAAGAATGCATTGTATTTTTTCTACACAAAGCCTCACATCACTAATAAGTAGAGCCTGCATTCTCAGACAGCATAAAAAACATTCAATTTGCCCATTCTGAGTATGGTGGCAGCCATTTTGCATTTTTATTGTGTACTTGTGATTCAGATGAGGATGAAAGTTAAGACAAGTGTGGCTTTGCAGAGTGAGTTGCAGGCTCAGCCCCTCGTGCAGTAGCCTATGTCTTGCAATGGTCTATTGTATCCTACCCTTATATGTTGAGTAGTCCCTTTTCACAATTATTATCCCCATTGTATTCCAGCGTGCAGCCTCCATCTCCCACAACTGTGCGGACAATATGAAATTTGCAGGAGATTGTGGATGGTATTGATGGGGTGGTAAATAGTGAGGAGGACATTGTAAGATTACAGGCTGGTCAGATGTCTGATCAGTGGCAAATGGAATTCAATCCGGATAAGTGTGAGGTGACGTATTTGGGCAGGACAAACAAGGGAATACATAATGAAGAGTAGGACAGTGGATCAGAGGGACCTTGGGCATGTCCACCTAGTCCTTAAGATAGCAGGACAGGTAGATAATGTGGTTAAGAAAGCATACGGGATATTTACCTTTATTAGCCAAGGCATAGAGTATAACAACAGGGATGTTATACTGGAACAGAATAAAACATTATGTAGGCCACAGCTAGGTCATTGTGTGCCATTGTGGAATCCGCATGAAGATATGATAGCACTGAAGAGGGTGCAGAGAATATTCACCAGTATACTGCTTGGGCTGGAATGAAATGAAAAGAGGTTGGATAGATTAGAGCAAGCTAACGTTTTGAGTCCAGATGACTTTTCATCAGAGCTGAAGTGAGGTGTGGAGAGGGCAGCACTTATGATATTGTCGGCGTGTGCTGTCCCCTCCACACTTCACTTCAGCTCTGATGAAAAGACATCGAGAGTCAAAATGTTGGCTTGCTCTCTGTCAATGGATGCTGTCTGACCTGCTGTGATCTCCAGCATTTGTTGTTTTCATTACAGATTCCAGCATATGCAGTTATTTGCTCCCACATTGGATAGATGAGGATTATTTTCCTTGGAGCAGAAGAGATTGAGGGGGCATGTGATTGAGACGTATAAAATTATGATGGGCATATATATAGCATAGACAAGAAGAGACCTTTCCTATTGGTGGAGGGATAAGTGATCAAGGGGGCATAAATTTAAGGTAAGGGACAGGAGAAGGTTTAGAGACAATGCTTAGAGGGAATCTGGAACTAACTACCTGTAAGGTTGGTACAGGCAGAAACCTTCATAACATTTAAGAAGTATTTGGATGCACACATGTGATGCCAAGGCATACAAGGCTATGGGTCAATGCTAGAAAATGGGATTAGAGAAGTTAAATACTTTTTCTTCACAGGTGCAGACTTGATGGGCAAAATGGTTGTTTTCTGCAGACCTCTTTGACTCTAATTGCTGTTTTACCTTGACGATGCTTTGGGAGATTTTACGTCTATTACGTCGAGGGCTATGTTTATTCTGTTACATCTAGACCTTTTTCCATTTCTGGTGAAAAGTCATTGACCAACACTGTTTTTCTCATTACAAATAGTGCCTTGCTGAGCATTTCTAGCACTTTCTGTTTTTAGTTTACATTTCCGGCGTCTGCAGTACTTTGTGTTTCTATTAGTTAAACTCTAGTACCAATTTCAATCTGCTTTGGATAAATCCAATAGGCTACAGTATAAGAATACATCCAACATAACAGTGGATGAAATTCCTCGATCTGCTATTTTAGTTGAGGCTGCTGCCTTCTTGAGTGTTCTGATAATGAGTAGGCAAGGAGGCATGCCATGAATCTACCCCAGCCAGAATGGGAATTGAATCCTGTGCTATTGGCATCAACCTGATCCAAACCAGCTATCTGGTGTACTGAGCCAGTTGGCCTCCGAAAGAGCCTGAATTGCTGTGACAACAGACAATTCTATGTGCATGTTGTAGTCTTGGAGCTATGGATAACAATGGTGGAGGCTCCAATTTCTTTCCAACACCTTCCTTGGCCATCAAGACTTGGAGCAGGACTTGAACCTGTAGCTTCTGGCTGTGCAGTCGGGAAGTTACTATTGTGTCACAAAATGACCTATTAGAAGACCGCAGGAAGTGCTACACCTGCCTCTACACCGTCCCCCCTCACCTCCATTCAAGGCACAAACATCTTATGCAGCACCAACTTGACACAGGGCTTTGTGGAGCCCATCCTTTCCAACGTTGAAAGGTGGTCACAAAACAAACCTTCCACATTAGACAGGGGTTCACCCGCATATCCGTCAACTTGGTCTACTGCATCCGCTGCTGCCGATGTGGCTTCCTCTACATCGGTGAGATGGGAGGCTTGGAGACCGTTTTGTTGAGCACCTGCGCTCGGTTCGCGACAAACAACACCTTCCAGTCGCAAAGCATTTTCATTCTCCTCCCACGCCCTGGGTGACATGTCCATCCTGGGTCTCCTCCAGTGTCACAATGACAGCACCCGCAAACTAGAGGAGCAGCACCTCATATTCCGTCTTGGGAGCCTACAGCCCAATGGCCTAAACATGGAGTTCACCAATTTTAACATCTCCCCACCCCGGCCTCATCCCATTTCCAACCCTCCCTCTCATCCCCACCTCCCTGACCTGACACAATCTGTCCATCTTCTCTCCCACCTATCTGTCCCTTCTACCTCACTGACCAATCCCCACCACTCCCTATCTGCACTCACCTATTACCATCCCATCTACCTTCCCCAGCCCAACCCCTCCTCTCCCTATTTATTTCTAAGCTCCATTTCCCCTCCCCATTTCTGAAGAAGGGTCCTGACCTGAAACGTCAACTTTCCTGCTCCTCTGGTGCTGCCTGGCCTGCTCTGTTCCTCCAACTCCACATTGTGTTATCTATTAGAAGCCTTTTTCTGGTTGCTTTAAATAATTTAGGATTTTAATAAAAATAGTGGAGAGGAGTTCATTCCAGAATTTCATTCAAGTTTTTTACAATTATGTTACTGACAGAAATATGCAGGCTAATATTCCATATAATTTCTTTCCGACTTCTCAAAATTAGATTACATGTACTTTTATCATCAGTAATATAAACAGACAGATCTAATGCAATATAAATAGAAGAAAAGCCAAAAATGCTGGAACTACACTGTAGTTCAGTCAGCATCTGTGACATGAACAGACAAGCTAACACTGGGCTGTAAGTCTTCATCCAGAATAAAGAAAAGCAAAAATGAACGTGCATTCAAAAAGAATCCAAACAACAGGGAGGAAGAATGCAAACCAAAATGCATAAAAACACAAAGGGGTGTATCCTTGGAAGAAACTGTAACCTGTTTCAGAAATAAAAACAAAATCTTGAATGCTTTTTCAAGTCATCAGATGTGAAAATACTTGGCCACATATATATCTGGTATTTTTCTTGTAAATAGATGACAGATTACTGTCATTATATGGCCTCTCTTACATGTTTTTGTACCCCTTTTTAATGTATTATTTTGGTTCTGAGTAGTGTTTTGCTCAAAGCTAGCATGTTCTCTCCATTGACATTGATTGACCTGTTGTATTTCAGTATTTTATGCTTTATTTCAGAATTCTAGCAATTGAATTTTTTTATTCTTTTATATGAGAACCCAGTCAACCTTGTTAGTGATGCAGGTTTGACATTCAGATCTAGTGAGAGATGTGCTTGATATGTATTTAGCCATGAGAAAGGAATTGCATACAGTAGAGCTTTATTTTGAAACCTGAAGAGGGCTGCGGTATTTTAGACTCAGCTGTATATCAAATTCTGAACAGTCCCCATGCTATTTGGCATAGATTTCAACACATAATAAATTGTAATCCCATCACATGACAGAAACCATGTCTAATATCTTAAAGGAATTTTTTTTATGCTCAGTCAATTTCAGAATTTGTTACATTCAAAACATTCCACCCATGAATCTGCTATATGTAGTAGACACACACACACACACGCACACGCACACACACATCCATGTGCACTATTCTCGAAAGCATAAATCTGGACTTTGTAGTCAGTACCAAGCCATTTCTGCTGTTCACTGACCGCAAATATAAGTGCCCATAAAATTGTGTTCAATATAGTAGGCTTAGTTTAAAGCAGTTGCTCCTAATGAAGCGAGAAGATAGTGTAGAATTTTTAAAAATAGGTTACCTTTATGTCAGGAATTTAGTTTAAAATTTCCAGACCAGAAGTATTCAGTTAAAACCCAGGAACGATATGTGAAGCTGAAAATGTCTCGGCTCAGTTACCTGACAAATCAACAAGAGACTAACAGATTCTCCTGACAGGGAATTGAAACCATAGCCAAGTCAAACTCTGTTGTGGAATAGAGAAGAAAATTCTTTCTGGTGTTTGATTACTGTAATCGGATGTTGTTGGGATTAATGGGATTATATTTGTGTTTCAAAATCTTTACATTTGTGTTATATGTAAAAAGTCTGCTTTATTCTGTGTTATTTTCATTTCTTCTGTGTAATAAACTTCTGTTTTTTTGGTTAAACCTGAATTTGCTGGATTGTGTTTCAGTGAAAGACTACATTGTTTAAACCAAAAAAGAATACCTATCAAGGCAGTTATCAGCCTGGGATCGGATTTGTCCAATAACAACAGCAGCTGGGATCACAATTTGAATCTGATGCCAAGTCAAATGGATCTTCAGGTTTTCAGCAACAGACTCTACAGCCAATCACATCAAAGTATTCTTAGACCGCAAATCATGAAATTCAAACTACTTACTCTGCTGTTTTAACTGGTTGAATCTTACAGGTAGAGAATGAAATGGTTGGCATATAGCATAAAAACAAAATTTTTAAATATGTGGAATTTCTCAATATAATGGAGAAATTTGATATTGAGTATATTGAATTACTCTTTTAAGACTGTTGAGGCTTTTTAACAGTAATTATGAACTTGGTACAATCTAAAAACCAAACTCATTCAACAAGTTGTAAATTTTCCAAGGCTTTTGTATATCAAACTAACAGTAAAGAGTGAAAGTTCTCATCAGTTCAGTGATTTCAAATTGGATTTAGTCTGAGACAATGTCAATAGCACATCTCTGGAGAAACGTAATATCAGTGACAGCAACCTTTAGATTACTGCAATTAGTTTCATATTTGCACACTCCAGAAGTTGCTGCCAGGTTCAGAGAAGTAATAACAGCAAAGGCTGTCAGTTTAGTCATCAGTACTATCACAAAATCTGAGCTTTTGTCTGTTCCTGTCTGGCAAAACTTCAACATGAAATATCATTTAGTTGCTGCCCTGTCCTCTGTCAGGTGGTGTTTTGACTCTTTAACAGCTGTTCTTTGGTTTTACTGACTGATGTAACTGTGCACAGATCCTCTGAATAATGCCACTGCTATTTGTTACTGATTTTGACACAGTAAATGATGGTGTTTGCATGAAGCAGCATGTATTATCACAATCTGACTCAATCAATTTTATAGTTAATAGATTTCGCAATGAGCAACCAATGCCTGCAACAATCAAAGCAACTGTCATTACTGGAACAGAACCAGTCATCCCACAAGGACTTTAAAAATGTTGGGATTTTGACAGCTGCGTCTTCTGCTGAGAGTGTGACATTCAAGCGTGCTGACCTCCAATGATCATCTTCTTAAAGGGTTGCATTCACTGCTTCCTGTGCCAGTGGACTGAAAGACAGCTCAAAACCAAAGAAGGCTACTAAGTAAGATCAAAACTATCTGTTGTCAATATAGGCATAGCCGAAGGCAAATCTAAAAGTGAAATTAAGATTCCCGAGCTCCTGTGGCTGCTCGTTGCATAAAACATCTGACCAGTAACACTGACTAATAAAGGAAGCAGTTTCTTGGTCATCATTTGAAAGTAATGGTTGAAGTAAACTTTTCTTGAGCATTGCCTTTTTCTAAGTTCATTTCAGCTATCTTTCAATCAATTCAATCATCTTGAGATTATCTTTAAATAAATTGAGCACACCTAATCTATCACTCAAAATTTATTTGGTTAACTTTGTAATAAGGCAAAAACGAAAGGGAATTCAGTCAGTTATCACAATTTAAACTCCATGTTGCTTTGTCTGTGGATTCTTCCATAACTACACTTAATGTAAAATGTAAGTTTTTTGCTCAGATTATAAATTAAAAGTTCATATGTATTAACATTTGCAGTCACTTCTATTTACTAAGTTCAGTGACTAAAATGGGTGATTTCTCAACTTATTTGGAATTACTGTGAAGTGAATAACATATTAAAAAAAAAGTTAGGTAGCTTTAACTTCAACTCAGCATAACACTTCGTCCAATTTTGCTTTTCCTCGGCAAGATTTGTTTGACATTAACATTTCAACTTTGCCAACAAAGTGGAATGTTTCACTTAAGTTGTATTATCACTTTGTCCCTGCTTCAGAGGCAGGGCAATTTCCCATACAGTCACAATTTAGGAAGGGACTTTACCCTTACCTCCCACTCAGGAATTGCCTTGGGTTCCCTGCCAGAAGACTGTGTGGATTCCACTGTTTCTGATGGGCAGGAGTGTTTTCGTTAGGTGGTAAAGCTAGTGAAGTCTTAATTAACATTTGCCAGTCTGACTCCATGTCTATCGTTGCACCTTGACTTTGGCCTGCACCTTTCCCATTTGCTGAAAGCCAGTGTCAAGAAAATTGGCAAGTTACAGAAGCTCTCTGTAAGAACTTTTTGCTTTCCTTTGTGGGGTCAATGTATAAGAGGTGAACAATCTGATAGCATCCAATTTATCACATCCCCCACCCCCACCCCCACCCCCATCTCCATCCCCACCCGTGAGAGTTGAAGATTCTACCCAATATGTTGGTGGAGCACATGTACTTCAATTACGTGTGTAGTATAATACAACAGCTTTCTGTTTCATGAGCACTATATAGTTGGCGATGATAGTGAAATAAATTTTCACTTGTGTGCCAAATAAATACATCAATCTGTCAAGCTTTAGTAACATTTTGTTATTGCTCATTTGCCTTTTACACCAGTGATCCCATAATTTAAGGTTAATTTTCTCTCACTTGGGGAGCTGCTGATAATATTTCAGAAAGATAAGGGTTGGCACAACAGTAAATATTAATTTTTTAGAAATTCCAAGGCAATAAATTGACAATTTAAATGAAAGAGTAACGAATAAAAAATGACCATTAATTAGTGCCAAGCAGCAGAAGCTAACTACTGAAGCCTTTATTTCAGTATTAGTTAAAATGCAAGGCTGGAGCAAGATGGACTAGGCTCAAGTTCTGATCACCAGGGAGTTGGCGGGGGACTGGGGCCAAGCTAAACTGTTCAGCTTAATGAACACTGACTTTTCATTCACCTATGCTGGCACAGGCTCTGTGATGGCCTTGGTACAATTCACACAAAGTGGGTGTCAGAAATAGGTACATTTCAGTCTGGGTTTTCCTCTTGTCCTAAACAGTCTTGTGAATAGCTTTTTTTAGGAAGGGAAGGGGAGTAAGATTAGGTATTTGTAAGGGTTCACACAAACCTCCCTCTCAATCCCTCATTCCCTTCCACCCCAAAATACTAATACCTTCCTCCACACGCAGCCTCCCTCTCTTATACTCACTCACATGTACACACACACACACACACTCTTTCTCTTCCCACTGCATCCCACTGCCCCCACTTCCCATTTAGCAATCATCACAATGAATGGCAAAACAGGTTTGATGAGCAGCCTGGTTTTCTTATGACCCAAATTTTAAGTTCTTATGATGAGAAGTGAAATGGCTCCATGGGTGACAAGGTAGGATTGTAGTTTTATCAAAATTTAATGAAGTAAAGAAGCAAAAGCTTACTTTGCTCACTGCATTAAATGTCTTAAATTCTGCTGTCACTTTCTTTTAATGTTTTGCTAGTTATTCTATTGTTATTAACATATCTTCCAATCATGGATTTAAGTCACATTTTGTTGGAAAAAGTAATTAGAATATGCAAAAGCCGGGGTTGTTGTAGCCAATGAATAGATATGGTTTCATTTCAACTTAATTTCTACCAGAATTTTAAGCACTACATTGCTGAAATACATATAGATAAAATCAATTACAGTTAAAAATAACAAAATTAATTTCTGATCCAGCATATTTCCTTCAAAATTGAGTTCATTTAAACTTCAGAGTTCTTAATTAAAGTTGCATTTTATCTCTTACTGACTATAATTCAAGTCAAAGCTTTTCTAAATCATGAAGGAATTCCTGAGAACAACACTCTATTAATTACTTCCTTCAGACACCATTCCCTTATATCAATTAAAAGAGGTAAACAAGAATAAATAGTGAAGAAATATTTCTGCAGAAATGAATAACATTCATGAAAACTGCATTATGAAGTCTGACTAGAAGCTGTGAACTTTAGGAAAAGTGCTATATTTGATCCATGATTGACACCAGAAAGTGATATGAAATCCACAGTGGAAAAAAAGTCACCAAGTAAAATGAGATAATAAGGTGTAGAGCTGGATGAACACAGCAGGCCAAGCAGCATCAGAGGAGCAGGAAGGCTGACGTTTCGGGCCTAGACCCTTCTTCACCAAGTAAAATGCCTGTGTTTCAAGAATCATCTTACCTTTTGTGGTCATAGTATTCTACAGTTTGAGAAAAACATGTAAATACCTTTCAAATTTGTATTATGTTAAGTCTTTAAAGTATTTGGCTAATCTGATTAACAAAATTTAAAAGTGATGTAATAACTACGTTACAATGTCCGCATATGATATTGCCTCATTTAAGTGTGTTTCTCTTAAGATTTTTAAGTATGCACCTAAAATACGATTCAGCAATGATATGAGTGTAGTGGTGATCTCACTGCCTTTAATTCTTGATCACAATATTGATTTCAGTAAGTTCTGGCATAAGTAATAGTTTGAACCGCTAATGCCATAATTTCTTTTAAGTAATATTAATAATTTACACTGAGATGTGCCTTTACAATGCATAGATTTTCAATAAATTTTGGCTGGTTGTTTGAATGAAATGTCAGACATGAGGTCCTGTCAGCCCTCTTGGATGTATACGAAAGACTTCATGACACCATTTAAAGAATAAGCATGATCTTCTAGCTTGCTAGCTCATATCAATTTTACTGTAACGGATTCTCTGGTCAATTTTCTCATCGCTGTTTTGGGACCTTATGTATAATCGGCCGGTTCATGTCCCTAATTTAGAAATGATTAAAATTCAACAATAATGAATTGGCTGTGAAGTACTTCAGAAAGTCCCAAGGTCATGCAAGTTTTCTTTAACTGTGAACAAATTTCTCCTCGACACACGGAAAGTTTTCATTGTTAAGTAACTATCTCTAACTTACCCAAGAACATGCTGGGAGTTCAGTTTTGTTATTCTGTTCTTGTGTCTCTGCCTAAAATATAATTCAGCTGCCGAGCTATTTTAGTTAATGGGATTGTACAATTTCAAGGAAATAAACAAAACACCAATATAATCCGATTTGCAATGGTGGTTCATGCACTTAATGGATTTATAAAGAAGTAACCTTGTGGGTAACAGGAAATTATAGTTTACTGTTTTCTTTATTGCCTTGGCACAGACAAAATTAACATACACTCATCAGGACAATAAATTTACCATTTTGTTTTTACTAAAATCTTTGAAAGACTTGGGTCAGGCAAGGTGTCTGAAATAATTGAATTCTTCAGAATTGGTAGGAAAAGGAATGTGTAACATATCCTGAGGTTAAAAAAGTACTTTCAACATGAATATCATCTATTTTATGGTACAATTATGTGGCTGTTACAAGCTTTTGCTTTGTGTTTCATTGGACATCAGGCTAGAGTAGCCATGTAAAAATGTACATTGTGTCTTGTATAACAGTAAGTTATGAAGTATAAAGATCTTTTCATCATTAGAAAAGTGCTGAATGGCCTGTTTCCATGCTACAACCTCACCGTGTTGTACAGTATTATATTAACAATGCAAGCCTATATAACAATCCCAAAACACAGCTAAAGAAGTTGGGATATCATACTCACCCAGACTTTACCATCTCTATCTGAGACCTAATAATTGTTTGTATATAAATATATCACTTTTAAAATATTGTTTTCAAACATACACCATCACAAGAGTTCTGATGGTCATTGGTGTATTGGAAGGATTTACAAGTTGATACTTAACCTGTTTGGCCACACTACGAAACACCTTCCTTAACCATCTACTCCTGGATTGGAATTTGAACACAGAACTGCTCTCTCAGAGGCAGGAACACTTCCTACTAGGCCCCAAGACCTCCCGTATAAGATTACGAACTCTATTTAAATTTCTATATCCCTTTTCCTGCTTTTTCAAAAAATCCTTTTTAAGCAAAAGAATGTTTGATACCAATAATTATCACTAAGTACAAAGCTATCAAGTGTATCATTGCTGTTTCCTCTTATTCAAACCTGGGCTGTCTGATCTTTGGCTTTAAAGGGAGTAGTTTCCTTTAATTAATCATAAATCACCTTCTAAAGATTACCATCAAAGAAAAGCAATAAAGTTATTTATTTTACTCCTGCAATCCAATACAAGCATTATATAATTACTGGTATTTTGTTACCAGAACATCCATTTATTTTAGGGCTTGTCAAAAGTAACTATGAACATTTCTATTTCCCAAGACCCAAGGCAAAAGTTGTACTAGCTATCTTCACAGATAAAAACTTGTCAGAATAAAATCTCCCTTAGTGACAGAAGGATTTATTAGAGTTCAAATTAAAATGGTATTGTTCAGTGAAAATGAATACATTGACAATGTAACACCCTAAAGCGACTAAATGATCTGCATGTGACCTAACTAAACCTCTTTTACTAAAGTCACTGCAAAGAAACAGAACCACTACAATGCTTACCATCTTCTGCTACCAGCATCGTTACAAAATTATTTTCTGAATTGTAATATTTTAAAACTAAAAAATTGTTAATTATTCAAAAATCAACACTTGAACATTTACGTGGTGACTCAATAGAATCAGTGGGTGGAATCTTTACAGGGCGTGAATGACATGACCAAGAAATGTGGGAGAACCGCATGAGAATTTGAGTGAGGCCTTTAGAGTCATCGAGTCATACAGCACGGAAACACACCCTTCAGTCCAACTAGTCAGTGTCGATAAAATTTCCCAAACTAAACTAGTCCCACTTACCTGTGTTTGCCTCATTTCCCTCTAAACCTGTGCTATTCATGTATCTGTTTGAATGTCTTTTAAATGTTGTAATTGTATCTGAATCTACCGCATCCTCTGGCACACACAACCCACCCTCTGTGCAAAAAGGTTGCCCCTCAGGCCCCTTTTAAATCTTTCTCCTATCACCTTAAAAATATGCCTCCTAGTTTTGAACTCATTCACCTTAGGGAAAAGACCTTTCCTATTCACCTTATCCATGCCCCTCATGATTTTATAAACGTGTATAAGGTCAGCCCTCAACCTCCAATGCGCCAGTGAAAAAACTCCCAGCCTATCCAGCATCTCCTTATAAGTCAAACCCTCTAGTCTCGGCAACATCCGGGTAAATCTTTTCTGAACCGTCTCCAATTTAATATTACCCTTCCTAATAGCATGATGACCAGGACTGTACATGGTACTCCAAAAGTGGTCTCACCAACTTCCTGTACAACCTCAACATGATGTCTGAACAATGAAGGCAAGTGTGCTAAATGCCTTCTTAACCACCCTGTCTACTTTCAAAGAGCTATGAATTTGAACCCCTAGGTCTCTGGGCAGTGATCCAGTGCAGAGCATGGTGGCAGCCAGTGATTAGACCATGTGGAGGCCCCCTGTGCTAGTCTGCTACAGAGAGCCCTCAGAGACACACAGTGATGTTTGTCTTTTTAACTTTGCTTCTTGTTTTTCTGACCTATAGTTATACTGTGTATAGTTGTCATGTAACTTTGTTATCATTTCTCTATTCTGTAACTAAGGATTGTACCTAGATACTCTGTCCCTAAGATGGTGCTGTGTGTTGGTGACATTACCTTGTAACTGAAGGAGCCATACCTAGATACCTTTGTAACTAAGATGGCAATTGTAAGTGGTGACTTGTAAACTTTTCACTGTACTCATTTGAGTACATGTCACAATAAAGCTAATTCAATTCAATTCAAGTCAATTCTCCATTCTATAACACCACCTAGGGCCCTATCATTAACTGTATAAGTCCTGCCCTTGTTCGCTTTACCAAAATGCAATTCCTCACATTTATCCAAATTAAACGCCACCTGCCATGCCTGAGCCCATTGGCCCAATTGATCAAATTTCCCTTTGTAATCTTAGATAACCTTCTTCACTGTTGACTATACTGCAAATTTTGGTGTCATTTGCAAACTTAATAACCATTCCTCCTAAATTCTCATCCAAATCGTTTATATAAATGACAAACAATAATGGACCCAGCACCAATCCCTACAGAACATCGCTGGTCACAGGCCTCCAGTCTGAAAAACAACCCTCGACCATCACCCTCGGTCTCCTAAAGTCAAGCCAGTTTTGTATCCAGTTGACAAGCTCCCCCAGAATCCCATATGATCTAACTTTACTAATCAGTCTTTCTCTACATCAGGAGCAGCAAGTCATATTTTCCAACAGAGTTTTGGACGTTGAGATGAGGTTTTGCAAGGAGCAGTGAGAAGCCTTTGAACAGAGATTATCACTTACTATCACCTTCATTTCTACTTAATCATGACTTAATAATATGCAGATTCCCATTCTACTACCACTGGAAAGAAATTAGACATCAAGAATTCCTGACATTAAAGTCAGAACAGGCACTTAGTGATTCTAGCTCATTGCTTGCTCTTTCAGACATCTGTTTTAGACACCAGGCACCAAAATCTCAGCATATCCCCAATGGCAGTGACTACAATTACCCCACAACACATCTCCACACCATCATGCCACATCTCTGATCCACTTACACTAAAATTCTGCACAGCCATACTGCACTTTGGAGTGCACTTTTATTTTAAATGCCTCAGCCAGAATACTTTGCATGCGGGGACAGGCACTCAGCTCACAGTTTTTAGCTGGCTGATTCTCAGGGTTACTTGCTTGCTTTCTTTGTGTTCACTCACAAGGTGCTTGTCTGGATGCTCCGCATCCCTGCCTTGACTTGCCTTGCCTTTTAGCATTTTGTCCCCTCAGCCAAAGTGAACAGGCTCATTGTACCCCTGCCTTAACATGTCAATTTCCTACCTGCACCATGAAACAGTGCAAGCAACAAACACACTGCATATGCTTCAAGCAAATGACCATGTCTCAAAGTCTAAGTAGAGTAGACTTCAGTCAAATCAGAGGAGAATCCCTTCGGTCAGGGGGCCCTGGAACTATTACTACTTCTTTAGCAGTCTCGAGAATGACTTGCTTACATTCCAGGGGTTGAGTTCTACCGTGGCTGAATAGTTCAATCCTGGAGCTGTCAACTCTGTCACAGGACGGGTGGGTGGTTTTTGATGAAGGGGATAGTAGGACACTCTGGATTCTATGCACCCTTTCTGTTGCTTGCTCTTGACCTCCCCTTTATCCACTGTGCGATATTCAAAGTGGTTGGCTTCTTTTCCAATTTATGCATTTTAGAGTAAATAACTCCCATGTCAGTGGGAATGTTGCATTTTTTAGGAGGCTTTCAGGGTTTCCTTGTAGTATGTTCTGTGCTGTCCTAGTGATCACTTACCAATGCTGAGCTTGGAGGGGAACACTTGTTTAGACAGTCTTGTGTCAGCCATGTGGACAATGTAGCCTATCCATTGCACCTGGTCTCATATGACCATATTGGCCTGGGACAGGACACTCACATGGGTGTGCCTATTCTGGACTAGATTTTGTGATAAGACCTAGTTGGCAGAGTATGCTGCTGACTGCATTTTAAAACACATCCTTACCTTTTCTCATAAGCTGAGGCATGGATTCACTACTGAAGTGGTTAGGGAGGCCTAGTGGCAGTTCATGTGAAATAATGCCCCTTTTGAATCTTGAACTGAAGGCATCCTGAAGCTGTCTTCACCTCAATGACAGGTAAGTACTTTTAGTTATGTTAAATATTTTCTTCATTCAGTGTTTAGTTCCATATACCCTGACAGCAAGCTGGATCTGTTCATTATTCCTTTCTTGGACCCTCAGCACCTCGGAGACCATTCTTGCCTAGTTTCATCATCTTCATTTCTCCATTTCTCCTGGTATTCCTAGCTCTGCTTCTCTTCCATTACCACCACCCTGTACCCATAACCCCTGTCATTCCTGGCTACGCTCCTCCTGCCATCCATCCCTGCTCTTCTGTGGCATCAGTGCAACTGAGGAGCTATGAAGTTTTTATCGGCCTCTCTGCTGCAACTCACTACTGTCCTAGTATCTGCCACAGCATTATCAACATCTCCTCCCTTAATGTCACTCATCCTCCCCTTCCCACAAAAGTCCACTGCATGAGAACTTTCATTTCCATTACATTAACATGCATTTCCCACTCTTTCCTGCCCTCTTTTACCACATAACTGTGACTGCCCCTTCAGCTTCCCATTTGCCTGCATGTATTCCTAAGGAACCTCTGTTTATCCAAAGGACCATACTCTTTAGTTCCATTCCATACCCAAAGCCACCAACCTTCCCATATTGAGTTGTACCATTGAAATTTAAAATGCATTCCTCTCGTCTAGGCTATGACCCTGCCATGGGCCAAGCTTCCTGCCTCCCTCAGATGGTAAATCTATACCGTGTAACGACAGCAAAAACAAAGTTGTTGGAAAAGCTCAGCAGGTCTGGCAGCATCTGTGAAGGAGAAAACAGAATTAACATTTCGGGTCCGGTGA